>NC_134127.1:3130714-3466071 GCF_040939455.1 Microcebus murinus
AAGAGGTTTGAACTCTGACAATATTTAAAAGAAACTTTTATGTGTATTTTAACTACTTATATTATTTATAAATATGTTTTATATATCAGAAGTCATTAGTAAAATAAAATACATCATTGAAAAATGATGTAGCTCTTTGGGATATTTTTCTATCCTTCTAAATTTTTTTAAACATATAAGTTCAAGCACTTTTTAAAAATTGACAAAGTAATTTATGTTAATCGTGTCAAATTTGTTAAGTATACATAGGAACATATAAGAAAATTCATATAATCTTGCATCTTACCACTCTGGTGAAGATATCACTATTGACAGTTTGATTGATATATAGCTTCTTTTTGTAAAGACTTTTACAATATTTTAATCTCTTACCTATCTCATAAAGCGACCCCCTTCTTTGCCTGTCTGTTCAATGCCATAAAGAACCTAAAATGGGTTACCCTTTGCAGATGGTTTCATCTCTGGAATCTCAGTCCTATTCCAAATATCGATGCTTCTGTTCTTGTGCCAGTGCCAGGCTGATTTAACTATTATTGCTTTATAGTACAGCTTGAAGTCAGAAAGACTGATGCCTCCCAGTTTTTTCATTTTACTTAATATTGCTTTGGCTATATGAGGTTTTTTCTGATGCCATACAAAGTAAAGAATTATTTTTTCTAGCTCTGTAAAGAATGATGATGGTACTTTGATGGGGATTGCATTAATTCTGTAGATCACTTTATGTAATATTGACATTTTAACGATATTCATTCTACCAATCCAGGAACAAGGTAAATTTTTTACATCTTTTTACATCTTCTACAATTTAGTTTTTAAGCGTTTCATAGTTCTCCTTGTATAAGTCTTTTGCATCTTTCGTTAAATATACTCCTAGAGATTTAATTGTCTTTGGGGCTGTAGTAAAAGGTATTGTGTTTTTGATTTGAGTTTTGGCTTGACAGTTCTTGGCATATATGAATGCCTCTGATTTGTGTATATTGATTTTGTAACTGGAAACTTTACTGAATTCATTATCAAATCTATGAGTCTCTTGGACGAATCCATGGGGTTTTCTAGGTATAATATCATATCATGGGTGAAGAGCAAGAGCAGACAAAAATATACAATGGGGAAAAGAATCTCTCCTCAATAAAGGATGCTGGGAAAACTGGATAGTCACTTGCAGAAGAATGAATCAGGATCCCTACCTCTCACCTCTCACAAAAATCCACTCAAGATGGATAACAGATTTAAACCTAAGGCATGAAACCTTAAGAATCCTAGAAGAAGATGTTGGGAAAACCCTTTCAGACATTGGCCTAGGCAAAGAATTCTTGAAGACCCCCAAACCAATCACCGCAGCAACAAAAATAAATGGGGTCTGATCAAATTAAAAAGCTTCTGCACAGCCAAATAAACTATCATTAGAGTAAATAGACAACCTACAGAATGGGAGAAAATATTTGCTCTCTACACTTCTGATAAAGGTCTAATGACAAGAATCTATCTAGAACTCAAAAGAATTAACAAGAAAAAATCAAACAACCCCATCAAGAAATTGGCAATGGAAATGAACAGAAACTTTTCCAAAGAAGACAGAATAATGGCCTGCAAACATAAAAAAAAAAAAAAGCTCAACATGTCTAATCATTAGAGAAATGCAAATCAAAACCACAGTGAGATGCCACCTAACCCCAGTGAGATTGGCCTGTATCAAGAAATCCCAAAACAACAAATGCTGGCGAGGATGTGGAGAGACAGGAACACTCTTATAGTGCTGGTGGGACTGCAAATTAGTGAAACCTTTGTGGAAAAGAATTTGGAGATACCTCAAACAGCTAAAAATAGAAATACCATTCAATCCAGCAATAGCACTATTAGGCATCTACCCAAAAGAGCATAAGACGTTGTATTATAAAGACATCTGCACCCGAATGTTTATGGCAGCACAATTCACTATTGCAAAGACATGGAAGCAATCCAAGTGCCCGTCAATTCATGAGTGGATAATTAAAATTTGGTATATGTTCATAATGGACTATTACTCAATTCTAAGAAACGACAGCGAGCTAGCATGGCTTGTACTATCCTGGATTGAGCTTAAGCCCGTTATCAAAGTGAGGTGACATAAGACCAGAAAAATGGGCTCCACATGTACTCGCCATCAAATTGGTACCGACTGATTAACACTATGGTGCTCAAATGGTGGTGGTGTTCACTAGGGATTCAGGGGTAGGGGGTGTAGACCTACATCTCAGGGATGTGGTGAGCACTGTGGAGGGAAAGGGCATACCTGTAACCCTTCCTAGACAGAGGCAAAAATATAAAGTGTAACCAAAATGTCAAAAAAAAGAAACCCAAACATTTATCGCGTGTCGGGCAGGTGGGAGGAGGGAGGTAGGCATGGGTGTATACTTACATAATGAGCGTGATGTGCACCATCTGGCGAATGGACATGCTTGAAGCTCTGACTCGAGGGGGAAGGGGAGACAAGACAATATATGTAAACTTAACAACATTTGTACCCCCATAATATGATGGAATTAAAAAAAAAAAAAAGAACCTAAAATGGGAGCTTCTAATTTAATGGTGCCATGATTATGTTCTCCGGTAAAAGTTTTCTTCTCATAGATACTAGTATGCAAATATACTGAACTTAGGGTCCTCCAATATATAAAATAAAAATTTATTCAGTAGGTTAGTTATTTGGTTTTATAGTGAGAGGAGCCACTTCCATCATCACCCCATTCTACTCTCAAACTCATGCCTAATGGCTATGGGGGAAATGGCATCAAGTTTAGGCTACTCCTTTAGGGTATTTTTATTAATAAAGTCATTACACTGCTTCACTTGACCAGAAAAAAAAAGATAAAATCATTAATGACATTCTTCTCATCTCTCAGGATACTGTCACTTACCTGGGCCACAATTGAGTCTTTAGCCAGTCATTTTACCTTCCCATTAAGCCAGCTGCTTCTTGGTTATGGACATGTGATAAGTAAATCTTGTAGTAATGAACCAATTTCCATAAATACTGTGCCACAAAATGTGACCCTGGTCAGAAGTGATGCTGTGTGGTGATGTGGGAGCCATTCTGTAAGCACATGATTGTGGTGCTGGCAGAAACACTGAAGACGGGCGAAGAAAACCTGCACCTGGAATATGTGGGGACAGGTCTTCACCCTTGAACGGATGAGTGGCCGATTGCAGTAACCCTATCTCCAGTTGACTGGCTAATCCAGCGGGGCGTTGTGCCGTGGTGGGGGCTCATGATTGGCAGGTCGGACGTTGGTGGCAGACAGCGTGCTTAGTTGTGTAGAACGCCATGTCGGTTTCAGTAAGAGGAGTTTGCTGAGCTCATGTAAAGCTGCCCTCTGCAGCCATGGCGACTTTAATTCATTGGTCATTTGAGTAAGCACTGAGGTGACCAGGGAGGAATGAATGTAATGTTTGAGGCTCTACAGTGGATATTGTATGAGAGGAGAGGTTTATATACTTATATGCTTATCTTTTCCTTAGACTTCCTTGTAACCAACAAACCTTATTCTTTCCCAGTTTCTGACCAGCCAGCCAACCCATTATCAACTGCCCACGAGTCAGCACCTCAGGCCATCTCCTTTAGGAAAGCGGACAACCAGAGGTGCTGCCTGGACTTATGCCCACTTGGTCTATTCAATAAGGCGGCGGTACCGCTTCTGGATGCTGCTGTCATGTCTTGCCAGTACAATCATAGACAAAGTCCATGCTTTTTCCTCCTCTTTTAACAACGGGTGTCCATTCAGTGTCACAAAGAGCAGTTGAGCTGTGGGAGAGGCAGCAAAAGGAACACGTTGGTACCATGGGAGTCTGAGATACCTGCTTGTGCAGTTGTGCTTTCTAGACCTGTTCAATGTGGTGTTACTGTGAATATCCACCTTTATGGTTTGTGGATGAAAGAACGTCTACTGTATGATGAGACATTTGGGTCATGGCCACTTTGTGCTAATGGTCAGGGTTTCAAACTTTACTGGGGCAAGTATCAAGCCAGGAGCTGCTAATGCAATAAATGGCAAATGATTCAAGGCAGCACATCCAAACATGGCATATGTTGCAATGATATCCAAATAAGGCCATCAAAGATAGTTCCTCTTTTGTTGTAGTGGGCTACATAAAGTACATAAACTTCTCTAATTTTAGAAGAGATGCCCTGGTATGTCATACCCTAGGAACTTAGCCACTGTGGTAGGCTACTGAACTGTTGCAGAATTTACCTCCTGCTCTCCAGCATGCAGTTATTTTACTAAAACATTTATGATATGTGTGCTACTGCACATCAAGCCTAGTAAGCATATTGTCAGCAAGATAATGGAGCAGGTGTGATGTTTTGTGGGCTGAACGATAAAGGTCTCTCTGGTCTGTTTTGTCACAGAGAGCAGGAGAGGACAGTTGACATAGCCATGAGTCAGGGTAACTGATCCCATACCACTACCCCCTTGTTGTAGGCAAACTCTTCTTGATTGTTTTTGCTGCTGATGGATAAAAGGGGAGGGATTTCTAGGTCATTTGCTCCATATCAGTTGCAAGAGGCTGTGGTGATTTGTTTCAATAAAAATACCACATTGAGAATCCCGTGTCTTTGCCATCGCCACAAGGTAAGTTTGCAATGATTTAGTCTTTCTCCACCTTTCATTTGGCCTTCATGCCAGGAAAACAAGCTACATGATGGTGTGATACGCACGCACCATTACTCCTACAACTTCAAACTTTGATGGTGGCACCAATCTATGCACTTCCCCCAGGTATGCCATATGACTTATGATTTATCATCTTGGGAGTGGTTCCAGGACCTTCCCCTTGGCCTTCTGTATCATAGTAGCTCTTGCTGCATTGTCGGGGAGCAGTGTGTGTTAGCATTTCTATTCCAGCCATAATTCTGGTATTCTAGGATGTATCTGCTGTTCTTTTGTATTCACTGTTAGATGAACTTGAAACAAGACCCTACTGACACCTTACCTCCATAAGCCTCCACTTTGACCAGTGGACTAAGGTGATACTCAGTTTTCCAGGGTACCTTCACTTCTGTCTGAGAATACAGTAAGCCCCCAAATTCCTAGATACTTTCTTTTCTTGTGTGCACAGTCATTCTTTTCAATGGCCATAGGTTCTTCTGGGGAAGGCTTGGGGGAATAGGCATAGTTTCACCTACAACTGCATGGCAGGCTTCTTCCTCAAAGGTGCTCTCTTCAGTTGAGAATCTCTGAGGTTGTGAACTGGTTTAGGGCTGGGAATCTGTGTCACAGCAACTCATGTTAAGTTGTTGCCACAAGACCTAGAATGTCAAGAACACCTTCAGTATCATGCCAGTATCAGGCATATATTTTTTTTTTTTATTTTTAGGGTCTCTGAAATAATTACCACAATCCCTGTGGGCCAATAAACTTTGATCATGTCTAAGTCCCTCTAGCTTATTGTGGTGATTGCACCTACCATGTCTTGGTTAAGCCCTGCCACATTGCCTATACCACTCCTGGTCCCATTATTCCCATTGATTTCAGAGAACCACGTTCCATTGCACTATCTTCCACCATCATCTCTCTATAAAATACAACAACTGAGAGATTTTGGGTGTGCCTTTCACTGAAATGTTTTTTAATGTCTTTGTGAAGGAGATATCCTTCTAACCCTCCCTGGAGCTTTATTTAAAGGTAGTTACCCAACTGGTATAGAAGTGACTCTATACCCATGGAATAGAGTCACTTAATATTGCTGTATTCCTGAAACTCAGCACTTCTTAACCATACAGTATGCCAGGGAAGTTCTAGTGTTTTGACCTCACTGACAGTAGGCTATTGTTACGTCCAACTTCAGTTAGCCTTCCTGGTAGAATACTAACATGACTTTTTCTTTGACTCAACACATTAAATACAAAATCCTAGATGAGTCACCCATTTCAATAAATTTTTTCTAGTCCAGCCTTCGATTTTCTTACTCTTTGATCAATCTCTTTCAAAGTGTAAATTAGCCCCTCCCAGAGCAGGACATTTATATTTCTCCTTCAAGACCATGTTGGGATTTAATTCTTAATATGGATCTGGAGGCAGTGAGGGGTAGTGAGACAAATGTCCCAGGTATTGTTGTCAAAACTTTGTTTTTCTAATGCACAGGCTTTCTTTTTGTTTGGAGAGGGCTTCCTCTGCTGGCAGGGGAAGCACGGAGATATTTGTCCATGTTGCTCTAACTGTTCTGATTCCAAGTTTCAGATTCCAGTGCTTTCCCTACCTAACCTGGGGGATTTGGGCTTGGTCCTCAGTCATGTCAATCCACAATGACAGGAGATCAGGAGTTACTTTAGTGCTGCTGCAGAAGTTTCTGATCACCTATTGGCATTTTCAGTTGCTCATTCACAGCTTTCCCTTTCTACTGTTCATTATGTGCATCCTTTAGGGCTGTCATAAGAAAATAATTAACACCAAAGTCTTTATTATTGCTATTGTCACCTTAGCAATTAAGTGCCTTGATATTCCTGACAACTTAGCCCTTATCTTATGCCAACTTTGGTGGTAATTTGAGAAATCATGATGTCATTGCATACTAGGAATTACCAGCATCCCATTTCTCTTTGGCAAGGGAGTTATCTGTACACTTGTTAAATGCACAAGCAGCCTAATCCAGGAATGTTATCTCTAGGATCTGCTTTCTGTGGTTTCTCTTGACACCGGTCACTACGTCAGTGACAGTCCCAGCAGGCAGTGGGCAGCACAACTTAAATTGGGTAACTTGGTTATGTGGCCACTTCATGAGCTGGGAGGAGATCGCATGGACTGTTTGAAATGAATGTCAGAGCTGTTGTAAGAAATTGGGTGAATTGAAGATTATGGTCCATATAGCTAAAAGTCTAATGTACATTTTCTTCATCAAAAGCAGCCCTTTTATATAGTTATGGTAGCTACCTAAGAATTATGTTAGGTGTTCGATTGTTAAATTATGGCATTGCTTGGCATAGACTCATTATGTTTGCAGTTCCATAAAACTTAATAAGAAGAGCTTCTTAAGAATCTTCTCATTTGTTCAGGAACCATATGTCCCTGCTCTGAGAGTTTAATAAACTAATAAAAATATTCATAATTAGAACATATTTTTACCACCCTTCAATGAATTGTCTGTTCTCTAATTTTTGTTGTTATTGTTGTTGCAGTATCCCAAGGAGTCAACTCTGGAGGCCTTTTCCGTTATTGTGACCCAGCTTCTGGCACTCAGTCTGGGAATATCATATGATGACCCAAAGAAATGTCAATGTTCAGAAACCACCTGTATAATGAATCCTGATGCTATGTAAGTTTTTTAAACAAACTTATTTATTGGTTATGATTATTTTGCTTTAAATATTCGAAGGGAAAATTTTTAGTATTTATATAGCACAAAGCAGCTATAAATGGACCAAGTTCATTACAAAATATAAACATGTAACTTTAAACGTAAGAGTCGTATGGAGGAAGATGTACCATTAAAGATAGCCAAGGATAACAAACCCAGTCCGCATTATACATTAGCAAAACAGTTTTCCTTAGGATGTGTATTTTATGAACACACTTCATAAGGACCTTTAAAAATATGTCAGAAGGCCATGATAAGTGGCCTTTGCTTTGGACAAAATCTTTTAGTTTGATTTTAGAATAGTTTGATATTGTGAATAAATCAACATCCAAAAGAATAAGAAGTCCTAGTTGGAGACCAACATTCAATATATAATATTTTTCCATTATTGAGATACTTCACTTGGGAGAATGGTCTCTAGTTCCACCCAAATCATTGCAAAAGGCAAAAAATCATCTTTTTTATGAGTGAGTAGTACTACATGGTGTACATATACTACATTTTATTAATCTGAATAGCATATGCTATTTTAGTTTATGAGAAAGAACTTTACTTTTGAAAGCAGTTTTGAATAGAGCTATCTTACAAGTATAATAAAACCATTGTTGGTCAGTAAAAATATACGTATAATATTTATATGACTGGAGAAATTACTTGACTTTGCTTAGATTTACTTTTCTCATCTTTAAGTGGAAATAATTTTGCCTATTCTCTTAGTTCACATGGTTATATAAGAATAAAATGAGAAAACAAAATGGGAAAATGTTTCTAAACTGTAAAATTCTTTAATTATGTGATGGATTAGCTACAATGATTTGTATATTTTCCGATATTCTCAAAATAGTATATCAGACAAGCTACTGCAGGTGTCTTTAGTGTTTTACTGTTTTTCTGTTTGTAATAGCCTGTGATAGGTATAAGCTATTCATTACTGAAGAACAATCAAAAGTTAAAAGTGAGAATAAGGAATTAACTTTTGAAAACATTATTTTCATGGTTACTTCTAAGCACCTCCTAATGGTTAAATCTTATATTTTAAAAATAGCTCAAACTCAAACATATACATGCATACACACACACACATACACATAAGTATAATATAAATTAGCTCTAAAAGGAATTATATGTGTATATACACATATCCATATATGTACACATACATATCCATATATGGATATATAATTGGTATATATATCCATATAGATAAATCACACAATAGAGAATAAATAGTCTGGGCTTACTATTCATGTGACCAACTATTCTCAAGTGTGCTATGACAAGATGCTTTATGTAGGTCACTCAAAGCCTAGCATATTGATGATAATAAGGTTAACAAATATTACATTGTACTTACTATGTGCTAGAGACCATTCCAGGCACTTTACATATATTAACTCATTTGATTCTCACATCTCTGTAGGGCAGATCCTACTATTCCCATTCTTACAGATGAGAACTGAGTTATAAAAAGATAATTACCCTTACTTAGGTAGCTAGTTTGTGGCAGGCCTGGGTTTTGAATCTCTGTTAATAAACCTTTAGAATCGTATGGTACTTTATAAAAAAAATAATGTTTAATATGATTTCAAATATAATCTTCAATTTCTTACAAATTGTGGTGATATATGTAGGGTGTTACCTCAGTTTTTACAAAATCTAACAATACTATATATCTGTAACTTGAATTTATGTAGTATATATCACACATTATGTTCATTCTCAAAGAAGGCATATAAATAAAGTATTATTATTTCTATTTAATGTGTTTATGGAAACATCCCTGGAGTATACCTAGCCTTAGTGACTCTACATTGGATACATAAGTTAATTGGTGACCAAACTTCAGCAGGTATCAGTGCTACAACCAGTAATTTATTTATTGGGAACCTATTATAAGCCAGAGAGTTGAATTTTGCACTTTACTTATTTAATAATATCTAATCCTCACTACAACACTATGAAGTAGATGGGTATTATCCCTATAATATAGATGAGAAAACTGACACTTAGGGAATTTAATCACTTTGCCTAAGTCATAGAGTCAGTATCAGTCAACAAGTTTATCTAATTCCAAAGCTCTGTTCTGTTCTCTACACTTCTTATAGAAGAGAGTTAATATATTGGCATTAGCTTAAATTAAGTAGCAAGAGAACATTAGTATGTATTTGTACATTCTTCATTCTTACATGTCAGTACTCTTTCCAATATATAATTTTGAGGTAATACTCTACATTTATTGTTGAAAAAATATTTACGGAAACCTAATAATTATACATATTTATGGGGTATATGTGGTGATATTTTGATATATGTGTACAATGTGTAATGATCAAATCATGAGTTCAGAATATCTGTCACCTCGTACCTTTATCATTTCTTTGTACTGGGAGCATATTAGATCTTGTAGTCTAGCTATTTTGAAATACAGAGTAAATTATTGTTAACTCTAGTAACCCTTCTTTGCTATTCTTTCACTGTAACTACTCAAAAATCAACCTCTCTTCATGTATTTCCCCACCCTTCCTGGCCTTTGGAAACCACCTTTCTACTCTCTACCTCCATGAGATCAACTTTTCAAACTCCCACATGAGGAGTGAGAACACGTAATTAGTATTTTCCTGGCTTATTTCACTTCACAGAATGATGTCCAGTTCTATACACATTGCTGCATGTGATGGAATTTCATTCTGTTTAATAGACATTTATGTGGATTCCATATCTTGGCTATTTTGAATAGTGCTGCAATAAACATGGAGTTGCAGGTATCTTTTCGATACACTGGTTTCCTTTCTTTTGAATAAATACACAGTAATGAGATTGCTGGATCATGTGGTAGTACTATTTTTAGTTTTTTTAGAAACCTTCATACTTTTTTTTTTCCATAATGGCTATAGTAATTTACATTCCAGAGTTCCATTTTTTTTATATCATCACTGGTATTTGTTATTTTTTGTCTTTTTTATGATAGCTATTCTAACTGGAGTGAGATGCTATCTCATTACAGTTTTGATTAAAATTAGAATTTTTCCAAATGATTAGTGATATTGAGAATTTTTCATATACTTGTTGGCCATTTGTATGTATTCTTTTGAGAAATATCTGTACATATCCTTTGCCTTTTAAGTGGTATTATTTGATTCTTCGCTTTTGAGACTTTTGAGGTACGTTTATATTCTGGATAATATCCCCCTGTCAGATGAATAGTTTCCAAATACTTTATCCTATCCTATAGTTTGTCTCCTCAGTCTGTTGATGGTTTCCTTTGCTGTGCAGAAGAGGATTTTTATTTTAATACAGTTCCATTTGTCTATTTTTGTTTCTGTTGTGTATGCTTTCAAAGTCTTAGCCATAAAGTCATTGCCTAGAACAGTGTCCTGAAATATTTTCTCCATGTTTTCTCCTAGTAGTTTTATAGTTTTTGGCCTTATGTTTAGTATTTACTTGATTTTGAATTTTATTATTGTGTAATACATAGTCAGATATGGGGGATCTGATTTTATTCTTCTGTATGTGGATATTCAGTTATTTTCAGCACTAATGTATGTTCTTAATACCTTTGGAAAAGATCAGTTGGCTATAAATAGATGGATTTATAGTTGGCATTTCTGTTCTCGACCACCATTCTGATTTTGTTGCTACAGCTCTGTAGTATATTTTGAAGATAAGTATCATCATGCCTCCAGCTTTGTTCTTTTTTTTATTTTTTTTATTTTAGCATATTATGGATGTACAAATGTCTAAGTTACATATATTGCCCCTGTCCCCCCTTCCCCCAAGTCGGAGCTTCAAGCATGTCCATCCACCAGACGGTGCACATCGCACTCGTTATGTATATATATAGCCATCCCTTTCTCCCCCCTACTATCTGCCTGACGCCTGATATATGTTATTCCTATATGTGCACTTAGGTGTTGATCAGTTAATACCAATTTGCTGGTGAGTACATGTGGTGCTTATTTTTCCATTCTTGGGATACTTCACTTAGTAGAATGGGTTCCAGCTCTATCCAGGAAAATACAAGATGTGGTATATCACCATTGTTTCTTATGGCTGACTAGTACTCCATGGTATACATGTACCACATGTTATTAATCCACTCATGAATTGATGGGCACTTGGGTTGTTTCCACATCTTTGCAATTATGAATTGTGCTGCTATAAACATTCGAGGGCAGATGTCTTTTTTATAGAATATCTTTTGTTCTTTTGGATAGATGCCCAATAGTGGTATTGCTGGATCAAATGGTAGATCTATGGTTCCATACAAATGTTAGGATTGCTTTTTCTATTTATGTGAATAATATCATTGGTATTTTGATAGGGATTGCATTGAATCTGTAGATTGATTTGAGTAATATGGTCATTATAGCAATATTAATTATTTTCCATGCACATGCAGTGTCTTTCCATGTGTTAGTGTCCTCTTTAATCATATTGTTTAGGTTTTTTTGTAGAAGATTTTCACCTCTTTGATTCAATTTATGTCTAGGTATTTTTTGTAGCTGTTGTAAAAGGGATTGCTTTCTTGATTTGTTATTTGGCTAGTTATTGGTGTATAGATATGCTAATAATTTTTGTGTTGATTTTGAATTCTGTAGTTTTACTGAATTCATTTATCAGTTTTTAGGGTTTTTTGGTGGAGTCTTTAGGTTTTTCTATGCATAAAAGCAAGTTGTCTACAAAGAGGAAAATTTGACTTTTTTTTTTCTCCAATTTGGATGCCTTTTATTTCTTTCTCTTGATTAACTACTCTGGCTAGGATCTTTAGTATTATGTTAAGAGGAGTGATGAAAGTGGGCATCCTTGTCTTGTCCAGTCATTAAAGGAAAGGCTTTTAGTTCTTTCCCATTCAGTAGGATATTAGCTGTGGGTTTGTAATATATGGCCTTCATTATGTAGAGGTATGTTTTTTCTATACCTAATTGGTTGACAGTATTTATAATGAAGACATTTGAATTTTATCAAATGGTTTTTCTGCATCTATTGAGATGATTATATGGTTGTTGTCCCTCTTTCTGTTGATGTGATGTATCATTTTATTGATTTGCATATGTTGAACCATCTTTGCATCCTTGGTATAAATCTCAGTTGATTATGGCGTATTATCTTTTTGATGTGTTGTTGGATTCAGTTTGCAGTATTTTCTTTTGCGATTTTCGCGTCTATGTTGACCTGGGATATTGGCCTGTGGTTTTTGTTGTTATTGTTGATGGTATTTGTGTACTTATCTAGTTTTGAGATCAAGATAATGCTGACCTCAAGAAAGAGTTAGGAACAATTCTCTTCCTATTTTTGGAATAGTTTGAGAAGAATTGGTGTTAGTTCTTCTGTACCTGTTTGGTAGAAATCAGGAGTAATGCCAGGTGCTTATGGGATTTTTTTTTGTTGGTGGTGGTAGGCTTTTTATTACTGATTTAAGCTCTTTGCTCAGTATTGGTCTGTACAGTTTTCTTATTTCTTCCTGTTCAATCTATGGAGATCATATGGGCCTAGGAATTTATGGATTTCCTCTAGGTTTTCCAATTTGTTGGCAAGTAGTTGTTCGTAATAGTCTCTAATGACCCTGTGTATTTCTTAGTATTAGTTGTTATGCCTTCTCTTTTTGTTTCTGTTTTTATTTATTTGGATTATTTGGGTTTTTTTTTTCCTTTTTATTTTTTTCTTGGTTAGTTTAGACAGTGGTTTATCAACTTTGTTTATCTTTTGGTATATAAGCACTTATTATAAACATTAACCTTTTGAGGCTGGTAGCTCATGCCTGTAATCTCAGCACTTTGGGAGGCCAAGGCAGGAGGATCGCTTGAGGCCAGGATTTTGATATCTGCCTGGTCAACACAGCGAAACCCTGTCTCTATAAAAAGTTATAAAAAAATATTAACTGAATATAGTGGCACTCGCCTATAGTCCCAGCTATTCAGGAGGATTGCTTGAGGCCAGGGGTTGGAGGCTGTATCAGCTATAATCACACACTGCACACTCCAGCCTGGGTGACATAGTGAGACCTTGTTTCAAAAAAAAAAAACAAAAAAACATTTTGAAATTAATTTATATAATATAGAGTTGTGTTTGCAGAAGCACACTGCCAATGACATTATATGGATTCATCTTTAGGAAATCCAGTGGTGTGAAGAGATTCAGCAGTTGCAGTTTGAGTGACTTTAAACATTTTACTTCAAATGTGGGTGCTAGATGTCTTCAAAATAAGCCACCAATGCAACGGCAACGGGCATCAGTCTGTGGCAATAATAAAGTGGAGGAAGGTGAAGTCTGTGATTGTGGTACTCCAGAAGTAAGTGATAACAAGAAAAATTGATTAATAAATTTGTTGTTGTAGTTCATCTTTTTCATAAATGTTATATAATTCAAATATGACTGAATGTGATGCAGAATATTGACAATAAGTGAAATTATATTGAAATACATAAAGAAAAATTCTGTCTAGGTTTTAGAGGTGGATGAGTTTTGAACATAATTAAAATGGACCACAAAAAACTATTGATGATGAGAAAAAGAGGAGCCTAGAATAAGCTTTTGAGTTCCAGGCTAAATATATAAATTCTTTCCAGATCTATGCTTAACTTTTGGGCATTTTATAATTATCTTATTGAAGATTAATGTGTCAGCAACCCATCACATGCCCTTTAGAATATTACTTCACAATGGAATCACTAGTACAGGGAGACACATTGTGTTAATATTGCAATCTGAACACTAGGTGATTTTGATAATTCACTTAATGACAAAGGCCTGAAAATACAATGAATTCAAAAGGCCTAGGGTAAAATGCTTCAATATAATTCAGTATTTGCAACAATATTGCTGATATCATAAATTTTCTTGATTACAAAATAGGCAGAAATAGATATTTGGGTTTGTTACATATTTAAGTCTGAATAACTTGTACCCATGTCACATTGTTTTAATTGCTACATTTTTGTATTGCGTTTATTTGGTAGAATGAGTCCTCCCTCTTTACTCTTTTTTTTTTTTTACATTTTTTAATTTGTATATATTCATGGGGTACAAGTGCAGTTTTGCTATAGTGATGTATTTCATTGTGGTGACATCAAGGCCTTCAGTGCGTCCATCTCTGAAGTAACACGCATTGTACCACCAAGCAATTCCCACCATCTGCTGCTCCCACCCCCCTACCCCTCTGGATCTCCTTTTTCCATCATTTCACACTCTGCTCCCATGTGTACCCATTATTAGCTCACACTGGTAAGTGAGAACATGCAGTATTTGTCTTTCTGTGTCTGAGTTGTTTCACTTAAGATAATGGCCTTGAGTTCTATCCATGTTGCTGAAAAAGACACGATTTCATTCTTCTTTATGGCTGAATAGTATTCTGCTGCTTTTATATACCATATTTTCTTTATCCAGTCCTCTGTTGATGGGCAATTATGTTGATTGCATATCTTTGCTATTGTGAATAATGCTGCGATAAACATAGAAATGCAGATATCTTTTTGATATAATGATTTCTTTTCCTCTGGGTAGATAGCCAGTAAGGGTATTGCTGGATCCTATGGTAGTTCTATTTTAGTTCTTTGAGAAATCTCCATAGTGTTTTTCATGGAGGTTATACTCATTTACCTTCCCACCAAGAGTGTGTAAGAGTTCTCTTTTCTCTGCATCCTTGCCAACATCTGATTTTTTCTTTGTCTTTTTTTAGTTTTAATTTTTTTAAATTTTTTAATTACCTCATATTATGGGGGTACAAATATTGTTAGGGTTACATATCTTGCCCCTGCCCCTACTCCCCCACCCCACCATGCCAGACCTTCTAGCGTGTCCAGCGTCCAGGTGGTGCGCACCGCACCCACTGTGTAAGTACATACCCTTCCCTCCACCCCCCTTCCACCTGCCCACTTCCCGATTATAGATTTTTTTTCAGACATTTTGGTTACAATGTATATCTTTGCCTCTCCCTCAAAAGGGATAGAAGTAATCCACATCCATAAAATGTACCCATTTACGTGTACAGGCTGATGAGTTTAGACAAATATGTATAAACATTGGTACAATTAAGATTCTTTTTGTTGTCCCCCAAACTTCACTCGTACCCCTCTGCAGTCATTTCCACCTCTACTCCTCCCTGGGAAAGTTTTGATTGTGTCAGTTTTGCCTGACATAGAAAGTCATATAAATAAAGTGACACAGCATATTTTTTTGTTTCTGGCTTTTTCCTCCCAGTATCGTGTTTTAAAATTCTTTCATGTTGTTTTATGTTACAATAGTTTCTCCCTTTTTATGTTGAGCATACTTGATTGTGTGGAAATGCCACAATCTACTTTTCCATTCACCTGCTAATAGAAAGTTGCACTGTCAACGGAAGTGGGCCATTACTCCTAATTTGCAAAAGTACAATTGCTAGGTATGGATGTTTATGAGAGGCTGCCAAAATATTTTCCAGAGTAGTTGTAGCATTTTACTCTCCTATCAGTAACATACGAAACATTTATTTCCTCCATATCTACACCAAAATTTGATATTGTCATCTTCTAAAATCTTAGCTATTCTAATGGTTTTATGGTGATTTTAATTTGCATTTCCTCGTCCTCGATGATTTTGATGATGTCGAGCATGTTTGCACTGGCCATTTTAAGTTTTATTTTTAATTAACAAACACTTTTATATATTTATGGGATATAATGTAATATTTGATGTATGTTTATACTGTGGAATGATTAAATCAAACTAAGAAATCCATCATCTCACGTCTTATTTTTTGTGGTGAAAACATTAAAATCAACTTTTAAAGCAATTTTACAATTGATGTATAGTAGTTGTGCATATTTGGGGGGTACATGTTATTTTTGATACCTTTATAGAATATATAATGATCAAATCAGGATGACTGGGATATCCATAACCTTACACATTTATCTTTGTGTTGGGAATATTGCAATTCTTCTAGCTATTTAAAAATATACAATAAATTATTAACCATAATTTTCCTACTATACTATTTAATACTAAAATTTATTCTTTCTATCTAACTATATTTTTGTGCCCCTTAACCAACTTGTCTTTATTCCCCCCAACTTAGAAATATGCAATGAGTTATTATTTATTATAGTCGCCATTCTGTGCAATAAATTACAAAAGCTTATTCCTCTGTCTAACTGAAACTTTGTATCCTTTAATCAAGATCTCTCCTTTCCCCAGTTCCCCCTCCCCCAGTCCCTGGTACCTGCCATTCTATTCTATGCTTCTATAAGTTTAGCATTTTTGGATTCCATTTATAAGTGAGATCATGCTACAGTTGTCTTTCTGGGCATGGCATGTTCCACTGAGTATAATTTCCTCCAGGTTCATTCATGTTGTTGCAAATGAAAAAATTACCATTTTTATTGATTGTAAGATGTTTTTATTAGGAAGCATTTGAAACATTGGAACAGTTTCTAAAATATTTTGAACACTTCTATCTTTAACAAATATTAAACATATTGCCATATTAGCTTTATACGTGCACACACGCATTTTAAATGAATAAAACAGATGCATTTGAAATTCGGTGTGTAATTTTCCTTGACCTAATCTCTTTTCTCTGCACCATCTCCTTCCTTAGATATAAACACTATCTTGAGTTCAGTCTTATCATTCCCACGCATTTTTTAATGCTTTTGCTACATATATGTGTATTCATAAACAACGTGGAGTATTGCTTTGAATGTTTTAAACTTTAAATTCTCTAATGCATACAACTTGCCTTATTAACAGAGCATAATTTTAAAATATTATTTCATATTCATGCATGTAACAGTAAATTAAATTGTTTATTGTTTTCTATTATATGAATATATACCATAATATATTTATCAATCCCCTTCCCCCATCCAAGCAGTTTGAGAAAGGGACAATTTATTCTTATATCTTTATAATTTCTTGGAGAAAGCAAAACACCAAGGATTCAAGAAATCAGTATTTTCTTTCCTACTTTTTTCCATGTGCCTTCAGTTAATTTACTACTTTATATTTTGTCCTGGTTTCTGGAAAGATTGTAAAGATGACTTATTAGCAAAAGTTTCTCCACAGACATAATGAGTGCCAATGAATAGGTGACTGTCAAGTCTATAGCCATCAAATTGTGTATATACATTCATATCTATAATTTTATGCTTCATATTCATGCATATTTTAATTTTTGCTTTTAAAAGACTGTGGTTTAAAGTTATCAGAAATTACGGGTAATAAGAATTTCAGTATTTGGTCATTTGCTTATTTAAATGTGTTTTTCTTATTTGCCACAGTAATATATTTTCCAACCAAAGCAATACAAGTGATTGCTTTAATAGTCATGCACACATTATTTACAATATCTACAATATTTATTACCAGTTTTGTAGATGGAGTGCCCATAGAACTCAAAGTGTCTGTCATTTCATTTTCCCTCAAATGTTGGTACCTCCATAATATCCTGAAATAAAAAAAAAATCAATTATGTCTGTTTCCCTATCATTTTTGTTCTTTTACAAAAAAATATTTTAGTTTTTTCATTTTTAACTGACAAATAATAATTGTGCATATTCATAGAGTATACAGTGATTTTCCATACATATAAGGTATATTAATCAAATCAGGGTATTTAGAATATTCACCATCTCAAACATTTATCATTTGCTTGTGTTGGAAACTTTCACTATCCTCATAGCTATTTGAAACTATATATTATTGTTAACTAGTGTCATCCTACAGTAGTATATACATTAGGACCTCTTCCCCCTATCTAGCTGTAAATTTGTATCATTTAGCAAATCTCTGCCTACCCTCCCCTTCTCCCTACTCTTCCCAGACTCTAATATCCTCTCTTCTACTTCTTTCTTCTATGAGATCAACTTTTTTTTAGCTTCCACATATAGGGAAAATATGTGGAATTTAGCTTTCTTTTCCTGGTTTATTTCACTTAACATAATGTCCTCCAGTTTCATTCATGAACATGAGAGTACCCATGTCTCTTTAGCATACTGATTTTATTTTCTTTTGATATATACCAAGAAGAGAGATTTCTGAATCATATGGCAGTTCTATCTTTATTTTTTTTAGTTTTGTTTTATTTTTGATTGATACATAATAATTGTACACAGATATGGGATACAATGTGATATTTTGATACATGTAAACTTTGTGTAATGATCAAGTCATCAGTATATACTGATCAAGTTATCAGTATATCCATAATCTCAAATATTTATCATTTTTTTTGTAATGAGAGCATTCAAAATCCTCTCTTCTGTTTTGAAATTGCAATACTTTTAACCATAGTTACCCTACTGTGCAATAAAACACCAGAACTTACTTCTCTTCTCTAACTGTAATATTGTATCCATTGACCAACTTCTGCCCATCTCCCCCACCCTTCTTCTCTCCTCCATCTCTGGTAACCACTATTCTACTATCAACTTCTATGAGATCAGCATTTTTAGAATCTGTATATGAGTGAGATAATGCAGGATTTGCCTTCCTGCGTCTCGCTTATTTCATTTAACATAATGTTATCCAGTTTCTTCCATGTTGTCATAAATGATAGGATTTCATTTTTATGGCCGAGTAGTATTCCTTTGTGTATATATACATATACCACATTTTCGTTATCCATTCATCCAATGATGGACACTGAGGTTGATTTCTTATTTTGGCTACTGTGGATAATGCTGCAATAAACATGGGAGTACAGATATTTCTGACTTTTATTTCCTAGGGATATATACCCCTTAGCGTGAATGCTGTATCATATGGTAATTCCATTTATAATTTTTTCAGGAACCTCCCTACTATTTTCCATAGTGGCTGTACCAATCTACATTCCCATCAACAGTTATACTTATTTACATTTCCTAAGCACTTGTTTTCTCTTGTCTTTTTTATAATAATCATCTTAACTGGTGTGAGATGATAGCTCTTTATACTTTTGATTTACACTTTCCTGGTGATTGGTGATGCTGAGCACCTTTTCATATATCAGTTAGCTATATCTGTGTCTTCTTTGGAATAATGTCTACTTGGATCCATTGTCCATTATAAAATATGGTATTTACTGTTATTGTTATTTTACTGTTATTTTACTATTGAGTTGTATGAGCTTTTTATTGAGTTGTATGTGATTTTTATATATAGTTTACATATTAACTCCTTATCAGAATTATCATATGGCTTGCAAATATTTTATCCCATTCCTTTTTGTTTTGTTGACTTTTTCCTTTGTTGTGCAAAACCTTTTTAGTCTGATATAGTCCTACCTGTCTATTTCTGATTTTGTTGCCTGTACTTTTGATGTCATATTCAAGAAATCATTGCCAAAATATTGAGAAAGTTTCTGCCTACTTTTTAAACACAGGTTATAGTTTTGGCTTATATTTAAGTGTAAATATTAAATCTATTTTGAGTTAATTTTTGCATATGGTGTAAGATGACAGTCCAGTTATTCTTTTTACCCATTTAAATGCATCTGTTCTTGGGTGTATGGTTGTCTAGGGCACAGAAGTCTCTTAATTTCGGACCGCATAGAAATCTCTAAGACAAACGCCAGAGACTGCATGTTTTGGGGCAAACTGCATATTATTTAAATCATCATAACTACAGATCATAATGCACTTTAGGTCTTGTTTTTCAATAATTATAACATTTTTATTTACAAAAACAATTAAACAAACAACTAATTAAACAAAGTTCCTAGTACTTTTTTAACGTATGGTACCACGTAAAACATTTTCCTCTACGAAGAGGGACCAGACGAAATTTACATAAGTATCTAGATGTGCTCCTTTTTCCATGGGCGGCACAAACTCTGCAGGCTCTCGTAGGAAATTTTTTCTTTCCACTCGCTGGAATACACGTAGGTTCACGCTGCTTCAGATCACCTGACAACCTTTTGGGTGGATCTTTACGAGGTGCTCTCCTTACAGCCCCAGGGGAAGGGCTGGACAGATTTGTCTCTGGTTCCGGAGAGCCTTCATCATTGTCATCCGTTATCCAGTCTCGCCACCGATAGCAGAAACTGTTTATACTTCATTTTTTGCTTGTTCATTGAGGACGTTGAACTCTATAAATGAATTGAAAAGTCCACAGTTTATAAGGTATAGCACTACTTTTTTTGTCCATTTCACAAAAAGAATTGATCCCCATGGTCAACACCTTTCATGTGGGCATTGTATTCCTTGATGCAGCCAGGTTTTACAATATTCTCTCCCGTTTTTCTATTTTTTTTTTTTCCTGTTGTCAAGACAGAAGTGTCATGGATCATTGATATCATTCGGACAACCTGCTTGCCTTTCCATGCTAGGAGAAGAATATCGCCTTTTCTGGAAAATATTATGTTATCTTTCTTCATTCTTGACATTTTCATTTGCAAATTTGGCAGTAAACCTCTACTCTCCCTAATAGACAAGACAGTGTGTTGACATCTAAGGTCCATAATGGATGGCGCATGAAACACGAGAAAACTCCTGAGCGGTCCTTAACAGATGGTGTGTGAAACACAAAAACACTCGTGAGCAGTCCAAAAGGTGTTAAATGGAGTCTGGACTTTCCATACAAGTATTTTTATGTGTATGCCTGTGTTAAATTGATGTTTCTATGGGGGGGATGAGGGCTGGAATATCCTATTTCACCATCTTACTAATATTACCCTGCTATTATTTCTATATTAAATGTTTGATAAGATTCACAAATGAAGCCTTATCAGCTGGAATTTTCTTCAAGGGGAGAATTTTTATTTGCAAATTCAGTTTCTGTAATACATATAGGACCATTCATATTTTCTAATATTCTTGTCATTTTTTTTACTTTGTGTTTTTAAGGAAAGATGTCCATTTTTTTGCCATATTTTTTGGCAAAAAAAATCATTCATAATATTTCCTTATTTTCTATTTACTTGCTGTGGGATCTGTAGTGATTCTTCTCTTTCATTTCTGATACTGGTACTTTGAATGTCCAGTTCATTTCACATTCAGTCTAGCCGGAACCTAATTAATTTAGTTTTAACTTTTCTAAGAGCCATTACATAATGTTATGGATATTCTGTTATTTATTTTCTACTTCATTGTTTTCTGATCTTATCTTTATTGCTTCTTTCTTTCTACTTATACTGAGTTTTATTTCTTTTTTCATTTTCTAGCTTTTTAAAGTGTAGGCTTAGATCATTGATTTCTTTCTTCTTTTTCTAATATATGTTTTGTACTGAGTAGATTTCCTTGTAGGATTGCTTTAGCTACAAAACATGTTTTATTGCCCTTTGGTTTATCATTCAACTTAGAATATTTTCTCTTTTTTGTGATTTCTTTGATACCTGCAATATTTATACATATGACTTGATTACCAGTTATTTAAGAATTTATCAGCTTTTCAGGTTTTTAATTTTATTACACTGTACTCAGAAAACATATGCTATATGACTTGGTTCTTTTAAATATATTGAGAGTTGTTTTGTGCCTAGGATATTATTTATTAATATTTTGGTGACTGTCCCTCACAAGCTTGAAAGTAACGTCAATTGTTACACTTTGGTGTATAATGTTTTCTAAGTGTCAATTTGGGCAAGTTGGTGTTAGTCTTATTCAAATATTCTATACCCTTTCTGATATTCTTTTCATTTATCACTTACTAAGAGAGTATATTTGAAATTTTTAATTATAATTATAGATTTTCTATTTCTCTTTTCAACCTGACAGTTTTTGCATCAGTTTTTTGAAACACTATTACTTGGTTCATATACCTTTAAAATTTTTGTCTCCTTGATGACTTGATTCTTTTTTTTTTTTTTTTTTTTTTTTTTTTTTTTTGAGACAGAGTCTCGCTTTGTTGTCCAGGCTAGAGTGAGTGCCGTGGCGTCAGCCTAGCTCACAGCAACCTCAAACTCCTGGGCTCGAGTGATCCTTCTGCCTCAGCCTCCCGAGTAGCTGGGACTACAGGCATGCGCCACCATGCCCGGCTAATTTTTATATATATATATCAGTTGGCCAATTAATTTCTTTCTATTTATAGTAGAGACAGGGTCTCGCTCTTGCTCAGGCTGGTTTTGAACTCCTGACCTTGAACAATCCGCCCGCCTCGGCCTCCCAAGAGCTAGGATTACAGGCGTGAGCCACAGCGCCCGGCCTCATGATGACTTGATTCTTATCATGAAATGTCCGATTAGTTTTACTTAATATTCTTTACCCAAATTCTACCCTGCCTGACATTGATGTGGTGGCTTCTGCTTCCTTCTATGATTCATGTTTGCATTCTGTGTCTTTTTCATCCTTTTTACTTTTAGCCATGTGTCTTTATTGTTAATATGGATTTCTTGTAGATAGCATATAGTTGGGTCTTGCTTTTTTACTGTTATACTGATAACTGCTGCCTTTAATATATGTGCTTAATCCATTTTCATTAATATAGTAATTACTATGATTGGTTTCATATATATTATTTATTTATTTTATTTCAAGAAAATATGAAAGTAGGAACATTTTGGTTACATTTTATATCTTTGCCTCTCCCTAGCAAGGGTTAGAGGTATGCTCTTCCCCTCCATGATCCTTACCACATCCCTCAGATGTGAGTCTACTCCCCAACCCCCTAATCCCTAGTGAATACCACCATCATTTAAGCACCATAGTGTTAATCAGTCAGTATCAATTTGATGGCGAGTAGATGTGAAGCCCATTTTTCTGATCATGTGTCACCTAACTTTGGATAATGGGCTTAAGCTTAATCCAGGATAATATAAGCAGTGCTAGCTCACTGTCATTTCTTAGAATTGAGTAGTATTCCATTGTGAACATATACCAAATTTTAATAATCCACTCATGAATTGACGGGCACTTGGGTTGTTTCCATGTCCTTGCAATAGTGAATTGTGCTGCCATAAACATCCAGGTGCAGATGTCTTTATAATAGAATGTCTTATGCTCTTTTGGGTAGATGCCTAATAATGCTATTGCTGGGTCAAATGGTATTTCTATTTTTAGCTGTTTGAGGTATCTCCAAATTCTTTTCCACAAAGGTTGCCCTAATTTGCAGTCCCACCAGCAGTGTAAGAGTGTTCCTGTCTCTCCATATCTTCACCAGCATTTGTAGTTTTGGGATTTCTTAATACAGGCCAGTCTCACTGGGATTAGGTGATATCTCATTGTGGTTTTGGATATATATTTATTTAATTCATTTTTTTTCTGTTTGTCCACCAGTTCTTTTCCTCTTACTTTCTGCTTTCTTTTGATTGGCCATATTTTGGTATTGTTTCATCTCTTTATTTAGCTTATTAGCTGTACTTATATGTTTTATAGTTGTTTCTCTAGGGTTTATAATATGCATCTTTAATTTATCTTAATCTGCCATCACACTATTACACAACTTCACATATAATGAATGAACCATAAAACAGTATTGTTCCATCCCTCCCCATTTATTGTGATATTGCGATAATACTTTTTTTTTTCAAGCATATATGGGGGTACAAATGTTGAGGTTATGTATATTTCCCTTGCCCCCTCCCCCTTCGAGTCAAAGCTTCAAGCGTGTCCATCCCCCAGTTGGAATACTTTTTATTTCTATATGTGTTATTAACCCAACAATATATTAATATTATTTTTTCTTTGAATTGTTAATTTTATTTTAAGGGAATTCTAAAAAGGAAAAAAATTCTAAAAAGGAAAAAATATATATATATATACACACACACACACACACATACATACATGCTATGTTAAGTTGCCTGTTAATTCTATCATCGTTATTATTTCTGAGTCTTTTTCTATGGCCTGATTTCTCTCTCTCTCTCTCTCTCTCTCTCTCTCTCTCTCTCTCTCTCTTTATTGAATGCTAGATATTTTGCCTATTATTTTATGGAGCGTTTGGATTTTTTCATCATCCTTTAAAGCATATTAGACTCTGTTCTTGCTACATTTAAGTTGATTGTCAATCAGTTTGGTAGTTTTGAAACACATATTTTCAAGAGTAGTTTAAAATGGCTTTCTCTCTAGAGTTTGTCTTACCCTATATTCATGTAATACCTAGTTCTGAATATCTACTGAATATCCTGGCTGTTCAATGAAGATTTTCTCTTATGGCTAGTTGGAACCCCAATATATCCTGTCCCAAATACCTGTGGTTTTTGGCTTTCAGTGTCCTGGCAGTCTTTTTTTCTTGGTAGTTTTTCTTGTTTTATGTATATATAGCTCCACCAAAGGCTCAAGATGACTGCTATTCAGAACTCTATAAGTCTTTCTTTTGCTGTCATACTGTTCAACAGCCCCACTAATTCAGCAACTTCAAACTACCATCTTTGACTTTTCAAGTCAATGAGATTATGCTCTACTTGGGCAAACACCTCGAGGCAGAGAGCTGGTAACTCAGAACTTATCTCATTGTTTCTCTTCTCCAAGGGATCATACTTCTGCTTTGTCTGTCATTCAGTTTCTGGAAGAAGTAAATCATGTTTTCCATGTTTTCTAATTGGATAGGAAGATAAGTGGGCTACTGTTGACTCTGTTGTGACCTGATATAAAAGTCTTACATTAATTAGTATTTTAAATATTTAGAGATGCTAAAACCTATTAAGTGTCAGGAGCATTCGTGTCCTTTTCTAAATCTCAAAAATTAAGCTCATCAAAAATATAGCTTCTAGTAAAGTTTTTGTCATTGTCAGGATGAATTTTTACTTGTACATTTTATTTACTTATAGCAATGTGGACCTGATAGCTGTTGCGATCCTCAAAATTGTGTGCTGAAACAAGGAGCACAGTGTCATAAAGGATCATGTTGCAAAAACTGTCAAGTAAGATTTAAGTTTATTAACATCTTCTAAGTATATAACAAGTCATATGCAGGGTACTTTAGAACACTTAGACCTACAGCTGTAAGTCAAAATATAATGATTTTGCAGATAAACAAAAAGGTAATAAATTTGGAATCAGATTTCTGATTTTGTCAACTTTTCCTGAGTTTTGGGGGCACCTTCTATGACAACATTCTCACTAACTTAATTTTGTTATTTTTTAAGCCTTGAATTTTAAGCCTTTGAGCTATTATAGAATTCTTAGCTACAGAAGAGAAGATCTCCATTGAAAGGGATTACTATCCATTTACCATATCCAATATTTATATTATTATAAATAAAAATGTTATTACTGGTTATGTTAAGTATTTCTATGTATGTAGTTGAAAGACATAGCAGTTTTTCATAATTATATAATGAATGAAACTCAGTAGAAGTAACATTTTCCAAATGGTGCATGTAGCACAAAATTTAAACTCTGAACTTATTATTCAAAGATGGTTACAAAAAAAAAAAAAGACCAGGTGTAGTGGCTCACACCTGTTATCCTAGCACTTTGGGAGATAGGAATGGGAGGATTGCTTAAGGTTAGGAGTTTGAGACCAGCCTGAGCAACATAGCAAGAATTCATCTCTACAAAAAATGGAAAAACTAGCTGTGTGTGGAGGTATATACCTGTGACCAGCTAATCAGGAGGCTGAGGCAGGTGGATCTGTTGAGCCCAGGAGTTTGAGGTTAGAGTGAGGTATGATGATGCCACTGCACTCTTGCTCAGGCAACGGAATAAGACCCTGTGTCAAATTAAGAAAAAAAAAAGAAAAAATTGTTTGACTGAAAGATTACATTTTAATTAATGTGGTAAAGATGTTGACTTCTCTTCCCTGTTTTCCTTTTCAGGTCTTCCAATACATTTGTAAGAAGTTTCTTATATGAGAATACCTCTGTTGAACTATCTATCATGCATTCTATCTTCTTAACTGTCCTCGACTCACACAGTTTTATGTTTTTATTTTCTAGAATCTTATCATGTAGTTACATTTTTACCTCTGTAATATTTTTAGTGTCGACTGGAAGTCATCAGTTAAGAATTAGGACATAGATGCTAATTTAAGATTCTTTATATACATTTTGTTCTACAATGAGTTAATTAACTATAAAATAATTGAGGAGAAAGAGTAGAGTTGGGCTCCTTTCTCTCCAAAGATGCTTATAGTTGAACTGCATCTTTAATCACCCTCCTGGGTCCTCTGCAGTTATTTATGTTTGACATTTGTCACAGAATTTAAAAGTATTCCACACTTACAAACTATGGCTTGAATAAGTATATTTTTTTGGCAATTGAATAAATTACAATATTTTTGCTCAAAAGACATAATTTTTCTAAGCTAACGTGACCTTTCCTCCTTATATTTAAAACACAAATAAATCTTTGGCTTCTATCATATTCAAGTTTTGATATACGTTTTCTCATACATATCTCCTGTTTTAATACAAAAAGGAATTGACATTAATTAATAAATAGATCAAAAGTACAAATGCTTGACACAATTTTCAAATAAATATTGATGAACACAACAATCTTACAAAACAATGTAATAATTTTTTTTTCATGTTCTAATTTTTGTTAGATTGTAAGTGCAGGTGTTGTATGTAGGCCCCCAGCGCATGTTGAATGTGACATCAGTGAGTTTTGTGATGGATCCTCACCAGAATGTGGTCCTGACATAACTATACAAAATGGAAATAAATGCAGTAATAATACATTAATTTGTTATAATGGAGACTGCCCTGATGCTAATCAACGTTGTGAGTCTGTATTTGGAACAGGTAATATCTTTTTGTTACATGTAAATAATTTACCCTCAATATTTTAATTATCAGGACAATGGAAAATATTTGTATATATAATACATTCATATATATTATTTTTCTCTTTAATATATATTAAATTTTTCTCATATTTATTGAAGAATTGACAAAAATTGTTTTTATTTTATTTTATTTTTATTACAAAATATTAAGGGGGTTCAAGTGCTTTTGTTACAAGGATGAATTATATAAAGCTGAAGTCAAGGCTTTTAGTGTGCCTGTCAACAGAATAGTGTATGTTGTACCCACTAGGTAAGTTTTTATCCTGCAACTCCCTCTCATCCTCTGCACTTCTTATTTTCCAGCATCTTTTACAACACTATATGACTATATGTACCTATAATTTACCTCCCTTAATAGTGAAAACATGTTGTTTTGTTTTGTTTTTTTTTTTCTGTTCCTGAGATACTTCACTTAGGGTAATTTTAATTCCATCCAAGTTGCTGCAAAAGATATTCTTTCATTCATTTTTATGGCTGAGTAGTACTCCATGGCATATATAGGCCATAATTCCTTTATCCACTCATCAATTTATGGGCACTTAGGTTGATTCCATATATTTTCAATTGTGAATTGTGCTGAAATAAACATATTTGTGCAGTTAAGTTTTTGATATGATAGTTTCTTTTCTTTTTGGTGGATATCTAATAGTGGGATTGCTGGATCAAATCTAGGTCTACTTTTGGTTCTTTGAGGGATCTCCATACTGTTTTCCATAGGGGTTGTAATAATTTGGAGTCCCACCAATAGTTTATAAGTGTTCCTTTCTCTCTGCATCAATGCCAACATCTGTTGTTTTTTGATTTTATAATAAAGGCCATTCTGACAGTGATAAGGTGGTATCTTCTTGTGGTTTTAATTGTCATTGCCTTGATTATTAGAGATATTGAGCAGTTTTTCATATAGTTGTTCACCAATTGTCTATCTTCTTTTGAAAAACCTCTGTTCATGTCTTTTGTCCACATTTTAATGGGGTTATTTGTATTTTTATTGCTGATTTCCTTGAATTATTTGTAGATTCTGAATATTTGTAATTTCTCAGATGTATGGTTTGTTAATATTTTCTATTCTATAGATTGCTTATTTACTCTGCTGATCACTTCCCTTATTATGCAGAAACGTGTTAATTTAATTATCTGATATATTTATTTGTGTTGTTGCTGTATTTGCCTTTGGGGCCTTTGTCATAAATTCTTTTTTTATTTCAGGATATTATGAGGGTACAAACATTTTGGTTACATGTTATAACTTTGCCTCGCCCAAGCCAGGATTAGAGGCCTGCTTTTTCCCCATACAATGCTTACTGCATCATTATTTGTGAGTTTACCCACCCCCAGTGAATATTACTACCATGTGAACAACTTAGTGCTGATCAATTAGTCCCAATTTTCTGGTGAGTACATATGGTGCTTATTCTTCCATTCTTCTGATACCTCACTTTGGAGGACGGACTCAAGCTCTATCTAGGATAATATAAGAAGTTATAGATCACCGCTGTATTTTGTAATTGAGTGGTATTCCATTGTATACCATATTTTTTATTTATTTATTTTTTATATTTATTTTTTTATTTCCCCAAATTCTGTGGGTACAAATATTGTTAAAGGGTTACATATCTTGCCCCTTCCCCCTCCCCACCCAGCTCTGCCAGAGCTTCAAGCGTGTCCAGTCTTCAAGTGGTGCGCCCTTCACCCACCATGAAAGTGAGTGTGTACCCTTCCCCTTCTGCCCCCTTCCACCTGTTCACCTCCCATTAACAAAATTTTTTTTTTTTACATTTTTGTTACAGTGTGTTTCTTTGCCTCTCCCTAAAAAGGGATAGAGGTAATCCTTTCCCCTCTACAATGCTCATTACATCCTTAAGATGTGGGTCATATTTTATTAATCCAATCTTGGATTGAAGGGCACTTGGGTTGTTTCCACATCCTTGCAATGGTGAACTATGCTGCCATAAACATTCGAGTGCAGATGTCTTTATGATAGAATGACTTTTATTCCTTTTTTTTTTTTTTTTTTTTTTTTTTTGAGACAGAGTCTCACTTTGTTATCTAGGCTAGAGTGAGTGCCGTGGCGTCAGCCTAGCTCACAGCAACCTCAAACTCCTGGGCTGCAGTGATCCTTCTGCCTCAGCCTCCCGAGTAGCTGGGACTACAGGCATGCGCCACTATGCCCGGCTAATTTTTTATATATATATCAGTTGGCCAATTAATTTCTTTCTATTTATAGTAGAGACAGGGTCTCGCTCTTGCTCAGGCTGGTTTTGAACTCCTGACCTTGAGCAATCCACCCGCCTCGGCCTCCCAAGAGCTAGGATTACAGGCGTGAGCCATAGCGCCCGGCCACTTTTATTCCTTTTGGTAGATGCCTAGTAGTGCTGTTGCTGGATCAAATGGTATTTCTATTTTCAGCTCTTTGAGGTATGTCCAAATTCTTTTCCACAGAGGTTGTAATAATTTGCAGTCCCACCAGCAGTGTAACAATGTTCCTATCTGTCCATATCCTTGCCAGCATTTGTTATTTTAGGACTTTTTGATAAAGACCATTCTCACTAGAGTTAGGTGATACCTCATTGTTGTTTTGATTTGCATTTCCCTAATGATTAGAGATGTTGAGCATTTTTTATGTTTGCTAGCCAACATTCTGTCTTCTTTTGAAAATTTTTTGTTCATGTCCTTTGCCCATTTATTAATGGGGTTATTTGATTTTTTCTTGTTGATTTTTTTGAGTTCTGCATAGATTCTTGTTATCAGCCCTTTATCAGATGTGTACACAGAAAATATTTTCTCCCATTATGAAGGCTGTCTATTCGCTCTAATGATAGTTTCCTTGGCTGTGAAGAAGCTTTTTAATTTGATCATGCCTCATTTAATTTTTTTGTTGTTCTTGCTGTGATTGCTTTGGGGGTCTTTGTCATAAATTCTTTGCCTATGCTGATGTCTTAAAGTGTCTTCCGTACATTTTCTTCTAGGATTCTTATGGTTTCATACCTTAGGATTAAGTCTCTTATCCATCGTGAATTGATTTTTGTGAGAGGTGAGAGATGGGTGCCAGTTTCAATCTTCTGCATGTAGTTATCCAGTTTTCCCAGCACCATTTATTGAATAAGGATTCTTTTCCCCAATGTATATTTTTGTCTGCTTTGTCAAACATTAGATGACAATGTGCAGATGGTTCCATTTCTGAGTTCTTAGTCCTATTCCAAAGGTCTAAATTTCGGTTCTTGTGCCAGTATCATGCTATTTTGGTTACTATAACCTTGTAGTATAGTTTGAAGTCTGGTAGACTGATACCTCCCAGTTTGTTGTTTTTGCTTAAGATTGCTATGTCTATACGAGGTCTTCTCAGATTCCATACAAAGTGTAGAATTATTATTTCTACATCTTTAAAGAATGATGATGGTACTTTGATAGGGATTGCATTCATTCTATAGATCACTTTGGGTAGTATGGACATTTTAACAATGTTGATTCTGCCAATCCATGAGCAAGGTAGATTTGTCCATCTGTTTACATCTTCTACAGTTTCTTTTCTTAGTGTTTTGTAGTTCTCCCTGTATATGTCTCTCACCTCTTTCGTTAAATATATTCCTAGATATCTAATTTTCTTTGAAGCTAATGTAAAAGGTGCTGCGTTTTTTATTTGATTTTTGGCTTGACTGTTATTGATGTATATAAATGCCTCTTATTTGTGTGCCTTGTTTTCTTCTAGAATATTTATGGTTTCAGGTCTTATAGTTAAGTCTTTAATCCATCTTGAGTTAATTTTGGTATATGACAAGATATAAGGTTCCTGTTTCATTCTTCTGCATGTGATTCTCCAATTTTCTCAGCAGTATCTATCGAATATGGCATCCATTCTCAGGTGTACATATTTGTCCACTTTGTTGAAAATGAGTTGGTCATAGCTAAATGATTTTATCTGGGTTCTTTATTCCATTCCATTCATCTGTGTGTCTACATTTATAACAGTACCATACTTTATTCATTACAATAGCCTTGTAATATAGTTTGAAGTTAGGTAATGTGATGCCTCTAAGTTTGTTGTTTTTGCTTAAGATTTCTTTGGCTATTCAGGCTCTTTTTTGGTTCCATATGAATTGAATCTGTAAATCACTTTAGGCAGTATAGACATTTTAACAATGTTGGTTGTTTCAATCAATGACCATGGAATGTTTTTTCATTTGTTTTTTTTTTTCATCTGTAATATCTTTCATCAGTGTTTAGTAGTTTGCCTTGTAGGGGTCTTTTACCTCCTTGGTTATATTTGTTCCTAAGTATTTAATTTTTTTTGAAGCTATTATAAATGGTATTGAGTTGTTGATTTCAATCTCAGCTTAACTTTTATTAAAATATAAAATGCTACTGATATGTGTGCATTGATTTTGTAACCTAAGACTTTGCTGAATTTATTTATCAATTCTAGGAGTTTTTCATGAAGCCTTTATGGTTTTCTAGATACAGGATCTTATCATCAGAAAACAAGGAGAGTTTGACTTCCTCTTTCCTGATTTGTGTCATCTTTATTTCTTTCTTTTGCCTGATTGCTCTGTTTAAGACTCTCACTATTATGTTGAATACAAGTGGTGACAGTGGGCACCCTTGTTTTGTTCCAGTTCTTAGGGTGAATGTGTTCAACTTTTCCCAATTCAGTATGATGTTGGCTGTAGGTTTGTCATATATAGTTTCATTATTTTGAGGTATGTTCTCTCTATGCCTCATTTCTTGAGGGTTTTTATATGAATAGGTGTCATATTTTATTGAATGCTTTTTCTGCATCTACTGAGATGATCATATACCTTTTGTTTTTACTTCTGTTTATGTGGTGAATCACATTTATTTATGTGTGTGTGTGTGTGTGTGTGTGTGTGTGTGTGTGTGTGTGTGTATAAAACCATCTTTGCATGCCTGTGATGAAACTCACTTGATCATGGTGAATTGTCTTTTTGATGGGCTGTTAATTCGGTTTGCTAGTATTTTGTTGAGGATTTTTGCCAATATGTTCATATGGATTATTGATCTGTAGTTTTCTTTTTTTGTTGTGTTATTTCCTCACTTTGGTATGGAGGTGATACTGACTTCACAAAATGGTTTAGGGAGGATTCCCTTCTGCTAAATGTTATGGAACAGTTTCAGTAAAAGTAGTGCCAGTTCTTCTCTGTAGGTCTGGTATAATCTGGCTGTGAATCTGTCCGGCTGGGGCATTTTTGTTGTTGGGAGATTTTTTAATTACTATTTCAATCTCACTACTCTTTATTGATCTGTTCAGAATTCCTATTTCTTCCTGAATCATGCTTGAGAGGTTGTGTGTCTCTAAAAGTTTACCCCTTTCTTACAAGGTTTTTAGTTTGTGTGTGTAGAGGTTTTCATAGTAGTCACAGATAATATTAATACTTTGTATTTCTTTGGTATCAATTATAATGTCTCCTTTTTCATATCTGATTAAACATATTTGAGTCCTTTCTCTTCTATTTCTGGTTAATATAACTAGTGGTCTATTGATTTTGTGTATCTTTTCAAAAAACAAACTTTTTATTTTGTTGATCTTTTGTATTATTTTTATTTTCTTTTCTTTTAATTCTGCTCTGTGCTTTGTTATTTATTTTATTCTGCTAGCTTTGGGTTTGGTTTGTCATTCTTTTTATAGTTCCTTGAGGTGGGACATGAGGTTAATTTGAGATTTTTCTGTCTTTTTTTTATATAAGCATTTAAGGCTTTTAATTCTGAACTTCCCCCTTGGCAGTGCTTTACTATATTTCATAAATTTTGGAAGCTTGTATCCTGTTTTGTCATTTAGTTCAAAAAATCTTTTGATTTTCATCTTAATAAGGGCATACCTCTAACCCTTGCTAGGGAGAGGCAAAGATATAATATATAACCAAAAGGTTAAAGAAAATTGTTGGGTTTCGGGCAGGTGGGAGGGGGAAGACGAGATGGGTATATACATACATAATGAGTGTGATGCACACCATCTGGGGGATGGACATGCATGAAGCTCTGACTTGGGGGGAGGGGAGGCAAGGGCAATATATGTAACCTTAACATTTGTACCCTCATAATATGCTGAAATTAAAAAAAAATTGTCATTGACTCAAGGTTCATTCAGCAGTAGTTTGTTTAAGTTACATGACTTTGTGTAGATTTGAGAGTTCTTCTTGGAATTGATTTCTAGTGTTATTTCACTGTAGACTGAGAATTTATACATATGATTTCAATTTTTTCTGAATTCACTGAGACTTGTTTTATACTAACACATGATCTGTCTTGGAAATTGTTCCATATACTGTTAAGAATATGTATTCTGTAGTTTTGTGTTAGAATGTTCTGTAACTGTTAGGTCCATCTGTTCTTGAGTCCAATTTAAGTCTAGTGTTTCTTTGTGTATTTTATCCTTCGATAATTCTATCTAGTTCTGTCAGTGGAGTGTTGAAGTTCATGGCTATTATGATGCTACTGTTGATTTCTTTGCTTATATCTAGTAGAATTAGTTTTAAAATCTCGGGGGTCCTATGTTAGGAGTGTATATATTTAGGATTGTTATATCTTCCTGTGCAGTTGCTCTTTTATCATTATATTACAACCATATTTGCCTATTTTAACCATTGTTGATTTAAAGTCATTTTATCTGATATGATAATAGCTACTCCTGCTCACTTTTGATTCCCATTTCAGTGGGATATTTTTTCCCATCCCTTTAGTCTATGAAAGTTCCTGCAAGTTAGAAGCATTTCTTGGAGAAAGCATATATTTGAGTTGTGTGTTTTCATCCATTCAGCCAGTTAATAAAAGTGGAGTATGAAGACTGTTTATGTTCAGTTTCAGTATTCATATGTTATATACTGTTGTGTTCATCATGTTGAATGATACTTTGTTGTTTTGCTTTCCCTCTTGTGCTACTGTTTTATTTAAGAGCTATGAGCTTTAATTTTCAAGTGTTTTTACATTGGTAGTTATTGATTGTTCTGTTCCATACACAGAGCTGTTTGGAGCATTTCCTGTAGTGTAGGTCTAATGGTGACAAATTCCCTTAGTGTTTGCTTTTATGGGAAATACTTTATTTCTCCTTCACTTATGAAATTTGGTTTTGTAGAATACAAAATTCTTAGCTGGCATTTATTCTGTTTAAGAATACTAAAAGTAGGACCCTAATCCCTTCTTGTTTGTAAGGTCTGTACTGAGAATTCTGCTGTTAGTCTGATGGACTTTCCTTTGTTATTTAGTTGTTACTTTCATCTTATAGCTTATAGAATTTTCTCCTTTATTTTGACATTGGCCATGTGATGACTGTGTATCTTGGTGATGTCCTATTTGCTATGATTCTGCCAGGTATTCTATGACCATGTTGTAGTTGGATATCTAAATTTCTGTTGATAACAGGGAAGTTATTCTAGATTATTCCCTTGAATTGGTTTTCCATGCTTTTTGCCTTTTCTTCTTCCTCGGTGATAACTGTGATTCTTAAATTAGTTCATTTTACATAGTCCCCTATTTCTCTGAGTGATTATTCATTCTTTATTCCTGTTTTTCCTACATTTTTTACTGACTGGGTTAATTCAAAACCCATGTTGTCAAGCTCTAAAATTCTTTATTCTCCTTGTTCTAGTCTGTTTTTAAGGCTTTCTGCTGTATTTTTAAATTCCCTAAATGACTTTTTCATTTCTTTACATTCTGTTTGATCTTGTTATCTAACTCTTTAGAGAATTTTTCATTCATATTCCAAATTATTATTTTTTGTTTCTTTTGTTTTGGTTTTCAACTTTCTCATATGTCCTATTTACTTCATTTGCCATCCATATTCTGAATTCAAATCTGACATTTTGACAATTTATTTTAGGTTGGGATCCATTACTGGAGACCTATTGTTATCCTTTGTGGGGGTCATACCAGCTTTTAAAAAAGTATTCCAGAGTTTTTATGCTGGTCCCTTCTCATCTGAAACCTGTTCTCTCAGCTTAAGACAGATAAGTTTGCAGCGCCCCTGTTCTCCTCTGCTGAGAATTCTCTTACTTAGTGAAAAGAAAGAGTAGTCCCTGGATGGGTCACTTGTGTCCTGCACACTGGAGGATTATCCCATCAGGAGAGAGGCAGATACACTGACAGCCTGTCATGCAGCTGTTCTCCTGCATCATCCTATACCCCTGTGGTCATCACAGTCCAAGCAGTTGCTGGGGGATATTTGTGTGGAATAGTGGTATGGTCCCCAGGCTGCTGTCAGAAGCATGGACAGGGGCCTGGGCAAGTCTCTCTCCATGCAGGCTTGTGGAGTGGGTATTTGTTCTGCCTATGTCTTCAACAGCAGTAGCAGTGGTGGCTAGATGAGTCATGAGACTGCAGTAACTGGATGGCTCACAAGACAACAGTGGCTGAAAGGCCCCATGGTACCTGGTAATGGTACACATGAGAGCTTCTACCTTCCCCACTCGCTCCCAGCCCAGTAGGGACAATGGAAAGTGGCTGCAGTGGAGTCAACCCCTGTGTAGACTGGCCACTGTGGGAGTAAGAGCTCACAATTGTGTAAGTTGCAGTGACCCATGATTGGAAGCCATTGGGTCCCCACTGTTTTGGCTCTCCAGTATAATGCTGCTGCAGTCTCTAAGCAGCCCCCTGATCAGTTCATAGGCATACCATGGGTTGGGGGCCTCTCACAGCTTGTGATGCAGTGTCCATGGGGATATTGTGGAGCCCCAGGGTTTTCTCCTCTAACCCCTTGCCCATGTGTGAGTGCTTTCCCCAGATACCTTCTGATTTGCCACGTGGATCCCCCTGCCTCCCTCTCCTTCACTTTGGGGTCTCTAGTCATGTCTCTGATGATTCACAATGCTCTCTCTAAGGTGATTCATCCATGAGTGAACATGTGCTTGCAACTCTCAGTCCTCTCATTGAGAGTGGTTTGTGCAGATTACTTCTAGTCTGCCATTTGTCTCTAGATCCAAAAATTGTATGTTTTAATATATGTGACTTTGTGTTTGATATATCTGTACATTGTGAAATATTTGCCACAATCAAGCTAATTAGCATATCCCTCACCTCACATAATTACCATTTTCTTATTTTCCCTTTTAAAATTTATTCAAGTCTATTGTCTTAGCAAAGTTCAAGTTTACAAAACAGTATTGTTTACTATAGTCATATTGTTGTATTAATATCTTTGATCTCTTAATTTTTTTTTTATTTTGCATAGCTAAAGCTTTCTACCCCTTAAGCAGCATCTTTCTATTTTTTTCTGTCCCCTAACCTCTGGCAGCCATTATTCTACTCCATTCTTCTTTGAGTTTGACAATCTTAGATTCTACATGTAAGTGAGATTATGTGGTATTTATCTCTCTATTTCTGGCTTATGTCACATAGCATTATGTCCTCCAGGTTCATCCATTTTATTGCAAAGGGCACAATTTACTTCTTTACACAGGCTGAATAATATTGCATTTAGTCTGTCTATGTATGTGTGTATCACTTTTTAAATCTATTATCTGTTGAAGGACATTTACATTGTTTCCAAATCTTGGCTATTGTGAATAATAGAGCCATAAACATGATGCTGTACATATCTGTTTGAGATGCTGATTTCCTGTGCATATATCCCCAGTAATGGGATTGCTGAGTCATAAGTTAGTTCTTTTTTAATTTTTGAGGAAGCACCATACTGTTTTCATAGTAGCTATGTCAATTTACATTCCCACCAACAGTGAAAAAGGACTCCCTTTCTCCATATTGTCACCAACATTTGTTTATATTATTTTGTCTTTTCAATGATGTTAGTCATTCTAACAGATGTGAGGAAACATCTTATTGTGGTTTTTGTTTTTCATTTCACTGGGGATTAGGGATGTAGAAAATTTTTCATATACCTGTTGTATGTTTTCTTCAGAAAAAATGTTTATTCAGTCTTTTCCCCATTTTTAACCAAGTCTTTTTTGGTTTTATTTCTACTGAGTTTTATGAGTTATTTTTATATTTTGGAAACTAATCCCTTATCATATATATGGTCTGTAAATATTTCACCCTGTTTGATAAGTTGGCTTTATAAGATATATTGAGCTATAATTTTATTTTCTTATGTTGTCTTTGTGTGGTTTCAGTATCAAGGTAATACTAACATCATAAAATGACTTGGGAAATTGTCCTTCCTCTTCTATTTTTCTATATGAGTTTGTGCAGGATTGGTATTAATTCTTTTAAAATTTTGTAGAATTCAACAGTGAAGCCATCTCGACCTAGAGTTTTCTTTGTGGATATTTAGTGATTCAATCTCTTAACATGTTACAAGTTTATTAAGTCTTTTTTTTTTTTTTTTACATTAGGTTTGATAGGTTGTATTCCACTGCCTTCCCTCCATTGTTTCTGATGACAATCTTTGTAGAATTTCTTTGTGAGTGGTGCTTCTCTTTTCTTTTGCTGCTTACAAGATTTTCTGTCTATGACTTTCAGCATTTTAACCATTATGTGTCTGTGGGTTTCTTTGTATTTATCCTACTTAGAATTTGTTGAGCTTCCTAGTTGTGTAGGTTATTTTTATCAATAAATTTGAGAAGTTTTCAGTTATTAATTCTTTGGACAATTTTTCTTCTCCTTTCTATCTCTCCTCACTTTTTTATGCTCCCATTATGTGTATGTTGGTCAGCTTAATACTGCCCCACACTTCTGTGAGGCTCTGTTTATATTTCTTATTTTTTTTCGTGTTTACTCTTTGGCTTATATAATCTCTATTGGTCAATCCTTAAATTTGTTAATTCTTTGTTCTGCCAGTTCATATCTGTTTTTCCTCTCTAATAAATATTTTATTTTAGGCATTATACTTTGTATTCTAGAATTTTCTTTTGATTCTTTAGAATAATTAATACTTTATTAGTTTTATATAATAATTTTTGTCTCTTTTCTGATATTCTCTATTTGTCATAACATTGTTATTGTACTTTACTACGTTAATCATACTTTCTAGTTCTATGTACCTATTTATAATGGCTACTTTGAATTCTTTTTTGTTAAATCCAACATCTGGTCATTGTTACAGGCAGCCTATTGTGTTTGCTTTTTTCCATATTATAGGTTGTACTTTTCTGTTTATTTGTATAGTTTATAATTTGGGGGGAAAACTGTACATTTTAGAATATATGTTGTAGCAATTATGGGTATTGGCTTCCTCTCCCTTTTCCCAACACTTATTACTTTTTATTGTTTAGTGACTGGCTAAATAATTTTAGTGATTTGCCAGATCCCAGCCCTCAAAATGTTAAACCTCTGATGTTGCACAGCTTTGGGTATCCTCACAGTCACCCTGAGATGACAGATGTATTGGTAGGCTGTCTTTCACTTTTTCTTTGACCATACCTACCTGTTAAATTCCACTATTTGCCAACTGACTGCTTCATTGCTTTCACAAATTCCCTGAGGCATACTTTCCTTTATAAACAAACTAATATAATGGCGTCTCCTTCAAATAGTTTCTGAGGCCAATGTTTGATATTTTTTTGTTACTATGAGAGTTCCTTCTAGGTGACTTACTTCCCAGTTCTCTCCTAAAAACCAGCCAGCCTATGGTCTAAGCTGTATCATTATTAGATCCATAAATTCCTGTTAATTCTTTTTCACCACAGTCTTCACTGTCCTTAAGAGCACCTTCATATCTAAACTTCTCCATGATATATTGAAAATGAACTCAGTTCCCTTAGACAGAAATTAGGAGCTATATGTTATACAGCCTACTTCTTCACACAAGTAAAATCTCTGATCTGGATCTCTGAAGCTGGAAGGGTAATAATGGCAAGCTTCTGAGTGATATCCCCACTCTAGGGAGTGGGAGGAGGTAGTCTGATGTCCTTTTGTGTTTCCTCTCCTGGTATGCCTCACAAGTCAGGCAAAGGGATATGGTGCCCCAAGATTCTCATGTGTCACACCCAAGATAGAGCTGTCATTCCATGAAGTGAGGGTTGAGGAGAAGCTCCTGCCTCTCTAAGGCACTCACTCAGGACTGACTAAGTACCAGCAAAACAGGCAGTTGCAAGCAGGATGATAAATTGAAGCCCTGCTCCTCTTAAGAAGAAAGCCTTTCAGCTGGATGCTGGAGGAAGAAGAAACCCTGAGTTCTTTGCTATCAAATTCTGGAGCAGTCTTGCTCACTGGGAAGAGGGAGGAAGGAAGTAATCTTGTTCTGATACCACAGTCTCTCACTTTCTTGATCACATTTTTGTGAAATTTCATAAACAAATGTTTCTCCATTTGTTGTTTGCCCTTAGGACCATTTCTAGAAACTTCAAGTGATCGTTTCTTAAATAATTGTCATTTGGGAGCTGGTCAGCTGAGCTCCTCATGCTGTCATCCAAAAATTGATATCTCTTCCCTTTGATATGTTATTTTCATTTTACCTCTGGCTACTTAAAAAGCATTTTCTCTTTTTCACTGGTTTTCAGTGTTTGGCTTATGATGTAACTTGCTTTTATTTTTATTTAAGTTGGTTCTCCTGATTATCCTTTTTATTTTTGATTATCTTTTGTTGATCTTAATTTATTCATTAAGCTTTCCTTGAGCTTTTTAGATCTGTGAATTTATAGTTTTTGTAAAATTTAGGCCTGCAAATTTATAATATGAAATTTATTATTTTAAAAATATTTTTTATATTCCTTTCTTTTTACTATCCTTGTGTAATTCTAATTACATTTGGGTTACCCTGATATATACTGACAAATCACTAAGGGCATTTTTTCAGTGTTTTTCTCAGCCTTAAATCTACATAATTTGTTTTTGATAGTTTCTATTGCTGTGTTTTCAAGTTCACGTTCTTTTCTTCTGAAGTATCTAGTATGTCATTATGTCCATCCTGTGAAATTTTAATTTGTTGGTTTTTAGCTCATTCAATGGGATTTTTATTTCATAATTTTCAGAGCTACCATGTTTTATGGTTTATTTTTACAATATCTATTTTGTCTTTATTTTTAAATTTTTCTTTAAATTCTTGTAATAAAATACTCCTCAACTTATGATGGGGTTACCTCCTGATAAACCCATCATGAGCTGAAAATATAATAAGTTAAAAATAAGTTTAATATGTATAATGTCACAGATATAGAAAAAATAATTTTACGCTTCGTATGGAACCAAAGAAGACCCCGAATATCAAGAGCAATTCTAGGCAACAAAAACAAAATGGGAGGCATTAATATGCCAGATATCAAACTATACTACAAAGCTGTAGTAATTAAATCAGTATGGTATTGGCACAAAAATAGGAATATTGACCACTAGAACAGATGTGAAAATCCTGATATAAAACCATCCTCGTATAGCCATCTAATCTTTGACAAAGCAGACAAAAACATACGCTGAGGAAAAGAATCCCTTTTCAATAAATGGTGCTGGAAAAACTGGATAGCCACCTGTAGAAGGCTAAAAAGGACCCACACCTTTCACCTCTCACAAAAACCAACTCACGCTGGATAAGAGACTTAAACCTAAGGTATGAAACTATTAGAACTCTAGAGGAAAAAGTTGGAAACACTCTCCTAGACATCGGCCTGGGCAAAGAGTTTATGAAGAAGTCCCCAAAGGCAATCACAGCAGCAACAAAAAGAAATAAATGGGACATGATCAAACTACAAAGCTTCTGCACAGCCAAAGAAATAGTTATGAAAGTAAACAGACAACCTACAGAATGGGAAAAAATTTTTGCATCCTATGCATCCGATAAGGGACTGATAACTAGAATATACTTAGAACTCACGAAAATCAGGAAGAAAAAATCAACCCCATTAAAAAGTGGGCAAAGGACTTGAACAGAAACTTTTCTAAAGAAGACAGAAGAATGGCCAACAAACATATGAAGAAATGCTCAACATCTCTAATCATCAGGGAAATGCAAATCAAAACCACAATGAGATGTCACTTAACCCCAGTGACAATGGCCTTTATCAAAAAATCTCCAAACAATAAATGCTGGCGTGGTTGTGGAGAGAGAGGAACACTCCTACACTGCTGGTGGGACTGCAAACTAGTTCAACCTCTGTGGAAAGCAATATGGAGATATCTTAAAGCGATACAAGTGGTTCTACCATTTGATCCAGCAATCCCATTGCTGGGCATCTACCCAAAAGATCCAATGACACTCTACAAAAAAGACACCTGCACTCGAATGTTTATAGCAGCACAATTCATAATTGCAAGGCTGTGGAAACAGCCCAAGTGTCCATCAATCCAAGAATGGATTAATAAAATGTGGTATATGTATACCATGGAGTACTATTCAGCTCTAAGAAACAATGGTGACATAGCACATCTTATATTTTCCTGGTTAGAGCTGGAACCCATACTATTAAGTGAAGTTTCCCAAGAATGGAAAAACAAGCACCACATATACTCACCGGCAAATTGGTATTAACTGAACAGCACCTAAGTGGTCACATAGGTACTACAGTAATAGGGTATTGGGCAGGTGGGGGGGGCGGGTATATACATACATAATGAGTGAGATGTGCACCATCTGGGGGATGGTCATGATGGAGACTCAGACTTGTGGGGGGAGGGGGGGAGTGGGCATTTATTGAAACCTTAAAATCTGTACCCCCATAATATGCCGAAATAAAAAAAAATATGTATAATGTCATAACTTAGTTTAGCCTAATTTAAACATGCTCAGAACACTTACACTAGCCTGCACTTGTGCAAAATTATCTAACACAAAGTTTATTTTATAATAAAGTATTGAATATCTCATGATATATTGAAAAGATCAAAATTCAAGATTCAAAGTACAGTTTCCACTGAATACATATTGCTTTTTACACCATCATAAAGTTGAAAAACTGTAAATTGAACCACTATAAGTTGGGGCCCATTTGTAATCAGTGCCTTAGAGCTCCTCTGTGTAAATTATATCATATACATTATTTCTGGGACCTTTTTATTGACCTACTTTTCTCTTAGTTAATGATCACATGTTTTCCCTGCATATTTTATATCTAGTAATCATTGATTTGATACTTGTTGGCTGACTTCTTTGTTTTCTGAATTTGTTATCTTACTTTAAATAATGTTCAGGACATTTTATTCCTTAGGTAGGCATTCTAACATACTTGTGTATCATGTTGACTCCTTCAAAGCTTAAGTGTAAGGCTAGTGCTACTTTAAAGTACCCCTCACTGTAGGACTTATGTGCTCTGCTATTAATGCTTGTTATCCCTGGTGTCTTGACTGAATGTCGTATGTTTTCAATTAGGTCTTTCAAGTATGGCTAGTCAGAATTTGGAAGTTTCCCAACCCTGTGAAAACTCTAATAGTTGTTTATCTTACACATCCCCAGTTGTTTTCCACTGGTAGATGTTCTTCAGCCAGGTTTATGAAGTCTCTTCTTATGCGTGTGTAGTTCAGTATTCAGGCAGAGAGTCTAGACAGCCCCTACGCAGTCTTTCTGGCACTATTCCTCTATGTAGCTCCTTGTTCTAGCCACTACAGTCTTCCCAACTTTATTTTCTTCCCTTCAGCTCATCAAGATTGTCATGTTTTACTTCTCCTTGTACTGAAATTCAGTAACATAATCACTATAGACAGAAAGCTGGGGCAATTGTAGTTCTTACCTTTTGTTTTCCTTCTCTCAGTATCAATGTCCTGCTTTGTTATCCACCTACAACATCCATTTTGTAATATCTGAAAATTGTTTCAAATATTTCATTCATTTATCTATTTGCTCATGACTATAGGATAAGTCTGGTTTCAGTTACTCTGTCATAGCTGGATAAAGAAGTCTTTCATCTTCAGTTTTGAAGAACATTTTTATGTAGCATTGCATTCTGTTGACAAATTTGTTCTCTCATCATGTATTGGTACCATTCTTTGTGCAGTGGCTTATACTGCTGCCAGTGTTACTCCTCTCAAGTTCTACATCAGTTGGTTTTTTTTACTGATGCTGTATGTAATGTGACTACCTCCCCACCTGCCTTTTTAGGTATTCTCTTTATCTTCTAATATGACTAGGTATTATTGTCATTTGTTTTCTTTTTAACATGCCTGGAGATTTTTTTTTGTTTTTTGTGGGGTTTTTTTGGATTTGTAAGGTTTTGTTTTCCTCAAATTTCAAAGGTTTTTGGCTATGTGTATCTTCAAATATTTCCCACCCCCCATTTCTCCCTCCTCACCTTCTTCAGCTCCAATAGCATATATTTTAGACCACTTGGAATTAGACACACATCACTGAAACTCCACTCTTTTTCTTTCTTTCATTTTTTCTGTATTTATTTTAATTTATTTATTTCAGACTATCACAGGGCTAAAAATGTTTAGGTTACATATATTGCCTTTGCCCCACCCGAGTCAGATCTTCAAGCATGTCCATCCCCCAGACGTTGCACACTGCACCCATTAGTTGTGCAAGGTGTGAATATACCCACCCTCCTCCTACCTCCCATTTTCCCAGTACCCAGACTGTTATTACTATATGTGCATGTAAGTGTTGATCAGTTAATACCAATTTGATGGTGAATACCATGCAGGGTTTTTTTTTTCCCATTCTTGTGACACTTCACTTAGAAAATAGGGCTCCAGGTCTATCCAGTGAATTAATAAAATGTGGTATATGTATACCATGGAGTACTACTTAGCCACAAAAATCAATGGTGACCTAGCACCTCTTGAATTATCTTTTTCTTCTTTTTTAAAATGTTTTTTTTTCTCTCTCTCTCTTTCCTTCTGCAGTACCCAATCTACTATTAAGTTCATACAATTAATTTTACTTTAGATACTGTGTATTTTTGTTCATTTTTTGATTCATCGGCAGGGTCCTTAAATCTCAGGAATGCCAGAATACATGGACTACTCAATTTCATTCTGTTTTCCGGCTTCACTTTGACTGCTGCTTTCTTGGCATGGTGTGTGTGTGTGTGTGTGTGTGTGTGTGTGTGTGTGTGTGTGTGTAAGGAGATTGTTGAACATATCATTTAATTTTATATTTGAGGATCTTCCAGATTCCAGTCTATTCCTTTGGCTCATTTCCAGCCAAGGCTTAGCTTACCTCATCTCTCCTTCTGTGGCAGACATATTCTTTCATTCCTTCATATCTAGATGAAGCACCTGTACTCAGGTTTAGAAGCTGCTCTGACTCTCTGCTCACACATGAAAGCCTCAATTCTATCTGATATGCAATTTATTCAGATTTTCTTGCATCCAGCTCTCTTCCATAATTACATGAAGAACATAATATTTATCTTTTTGCATTTTCCTGTTGTTACTGCAGGAGCAAATATTTCTTAGCATTCCTTTAGATACTAACAAAAAACAGAAATCATATACATGAACATTTGGGATGTCCTCTTTGCTATTATGGTACCAAATACATTTCTTCTGAACAAGGGACTCATTTCCAAGCAGTAATAATGAGCTAATAGCTAAACAATTCATTGGTGTTATCACTTATTCCATCAACAAGAAACAAGTTGGACTTATAGAATGGTGTATTTGTCTATTGAAGGCTCAGTGTGGGACTATATGGGAAACAGCAACCTGTGAAGTGTATGTGCTATACCGGGATATGTGTGTATGCTTTGGACCAGTGACTAATATCCCCTTTTTCTTAGATTTCACAGTTCTGAAACCCAAGGATGTCTGCCCTACTGTTATAGCTCATAACTCACTTAGCTGCAGTTAATTGAGCTTTACCTTTATAACTTAGTTTTTAGGATTCAGAGTGTCCAAATGGGATTATGATTGAATTAGAAGAGGAATTAACATAACCAGTGATTGGCAAAGAGACTGGCAGGACTTGGTAGTCCCTTCTTTGGGGAGAGAGTGAAAAGACCCTCAAAATGTAATGTTTAAAGTGACTTTACTTTTTAATGATCTGTTGTTTGATTTCTCTGTATTCTTTGTATTCGTGAGGAGGGGTAAGGATTTTCTTTATATGTCTTTTGAGTATTGTTTGTCCATTCATATTTAGTAATAAAGGCCTTTTTATTATTTCAGCATATTATGGGAGTGCAAATGTTTATGTTACATATATTGCCTTTGCCCCACCCAAGTCAGAGCTTCAAGCATATCCATCCCCCAGACAGTGTACACTGCACCCATTGGGTATGAATATACCTATCTACACTTCCCCCTCCCACCTGCCCGACACCCAATGAACATGATTATTATATATGCATTTATGTCTGACCAGGTAATACCAATTTGCTGGTGAGTATATGTGGTGCTTGTTTTTCTATTCTTGTGACACTTCACTTAGTAGAATGGGCTCTACCTCCATCCAGGTTAATACAAGAGGTGCTAGATTATCGTTGTTTTTTGAGGCTTAGTAGAACTCCGTGGTGTATGTATACCACATTTTATTAATCCACTCATGTATTCATGAGCACTTGGGTTATTACACATCTTTGCAATTTTGATTCGTGCTCCTATAAACATTCTAGTGCAGATGTCTTTTTTATAGAATGTCTTTTGTTCTTTTGTATAGATGACCAGTAATAGGATTGTTGGATCATATGGTAGTTCCACTTGCAGTTCTTTGAGGTATCTCAGTATTATTTACCACAGAGGTTGGACTAGTTTGCAGTCCCACCAGCAGTGTATGAGTGTTCTTATATCTCCACATCCACACCAACATTTATCGTTTTGAGACTTTTTGATAAAAGCCATTCTCACTAGAGATAAGTGGTATCTCATTGTGGTTTTGATTTACATTTCCCTGATGATTAGAGATGTTGAGCATTTTTTTATATGTTTCTTGGCCATTAGTCTATCTTCTTTTGAAAAATTTCTGGCCATGTCTTTTGCCCACTTTTTGATAGGGTTATTGAATTTGATTTTTTTCTTATTAATTTTTCCTTACTAATTTTCCTGAGTTCTATATAGATTCTAGTTATCAGGCCTTTATCGAATGTGTAACATACAAATATTTTCTCCAATTCTGTAGGTTGTCTCTTTGATCTCATGATAGTTTCCTTGGCTGTGTGAAAGCTTTTTAGTTTGATCAAGTCACATTTATTTATTTGTGTTGTTGCTGTGATTGATTTTGTGCTACTTCATAAATTGTTTCACTAGGCCAATGTCAATAAGAGTTTTTCCAAAATTTTCTTGAAGAATTCTTAGTTTCATGCCTTATTTTTAAGTCTTTTATCTACCCTGAGTTGACTTTTGTGAGAGGTCAAAGGTATGGATCCTGTTTTAGTCTTCTGCATGTGGCTATCCAATTTTCCCAACACCTTTTATTGAATAGAGATTCTTTTCCCCAGTTTATGATTTTGCCTGCTTTGTCAAAGATTAGATGACTATATGAGGATGGTTTTATATCTGGGTTCACAGTTCTGTTCCATTGATCTAATTGAAAACATTCCTAATAAAAACTGGAAATAGAGAAGGTTGCCCTCTATCACCACTTCTATTGAACATAGTGCTGGAAGTCCCAGCCAGAGCAATTAGACAAGAGAAAGAAATCACGGGCACCCAAAAGGGGACAGAAGAGGTCAAACTGTCTCTCTTTGCTAATGATATGATCTTAGATCTAGCAAACCCCAAGGATTCTGCCATGAGACACTGGAATTGATAAATTCTGCAAAGTCTCATGTTACAAAATCAATGTACAGAAATCAGTAGAATTCCTATATGCCAACAGTCAAACAGAACCAAATCAAATACTCGATACCCTTCACAATAGCAACAAAGAAAATAAAATACTTTGAAATATATTTAACTAAGGAGGTAACAAACATCTACAGGGAGAATTATGAAATACTTAGGAAGGAAATAGCAGAAGACACAAACAGTTGGAAAACCATGCCATGCTCATGGGTTGAAAAAATCAACATTGTTAAAATGTCTAAATACCCAAACAATGTACAGATTCAATGCATTCCCTATTAATATACCAACATCATTTTTCACAGATCTAAAAAAAAAAAATAACTGTATGCTTCATATGGAACCAGAGAGGACACCATATAGTAAAAACAGTCTTAAGCAAAAAGAACAAATTGGGAGGCATCAGTTTACTAGACTTCAAGATATACTACAAGGCTATAGTAACTAAAACAGCATGGGGAGGGCAGAGATGGCGGACGAGAAACACCACCAGAGTGTCCCTGCAAAAAAGACATATTCTAGAAGAAATCAGAAGAAAGAAGCAAGCAGACGAGCATACATTGGATGAGGGTCAGAAGGAGGGGTACCGGAGACTACAGGAAACTCCATGGGAGGAGCTTGAGGAGGAGAACGGGAAGAAAAGACCTCCCGAGAAGCTTGGAGACCAGCGGCAAGGGTAGGTGGAGCTCTTAACTTTCCCTTCCCTTGCATCTTGAACTGCTGGTGGGCTCCCCAGTGGTTGGAGAGACCTGCAGACACCAGCCCAGTGATGGCCACCAACAGTGAGTGATAAGCCAGTAGCGGACGTGGCATCAGGCTCCCAAATCCCTCTGGGCAGAGACCCAAGATACGCAGCAGGTGCCATATTGCTTCATTGTCCCCTCCCCCTTCCCTATCCGAAGCTGCCGAGAGAGACAATATAGCCACCAGCCAGAGATATCTCCAGGGAATGGGACCTTCCCCTTTGGGGCCCTACAGTTGACTGAGGGGTACTCAGATGGAGAGCTCCCTACCCGCCAGCCCTCCCAGGTGCTACTAGCCTGATGACTCCAGGAGAATGGGGCAGATCCTGACTGAGAGACATAGACCCAGCTTGGGCTCCCTGTGGGTGAAGTAGGACTGGCACTCCTCTCCCTGGTGGGGTCAGATATTGATTTCCGGGGCCCAGAGGTCAGACTTGCGGACCAGATTCCATGCACCGAGGTCTCGCATTGCCCAGGGCACAGAAGGGACACTCATGAACAAGCCTACTAAGGTCTGTGTGTCTTCAGGGGCAGATCAATATGTTGAGGGCAACCTTCCTCCCAAAGGGCAGCCGTGTGCCCAGCATAGGCACCAATCCTGCGAAGGGAACCTTCTGGCTGGCACCACAGCCAGGGGAAACCCAGTGGCATGAGGTCTGGCCTGCTGGCAGAGGCATAAGAAAAGCCACAGAGTTGTGGAGGGTGGAAAGGAGCAAGGCCTGCTCCAGACTGGGGGTCTCAGACAGCCCCACCCCGACACGCAGACTTTCTACTGAGTGGGGCCATTCCAGCCCCTTCCTGACAGCTTTTCCTAGAAGCAGAGAACAGAACTTTGAGCCCTGCTAATGGTATTGGTGATGCCTGAGGGCAGGCTTACCCAACCCAGCTCTGCCAAGACTCATTCCCAGGTCAACATTCACTGAGGTAGAGAATGAGGACACACCTGGAAGTTCAGGACCCTACTCACCACCTGAGGAACTAGAGTGTCTTTCCAGAGGATCAAGAGCTGGTTACAGGTCCTAAAAACAACAGTGTGGCCTACTCCTCCCAGCAAGTGCCACCTACTGACAGGGAGGATATTCTGCACACCCTTTCATGGCATCTACTGACTCTTCATACAGGGTGTGGATAATCTCACCCACGAATACCACCTACTGGCTCAGAGAAAAAACAGGGCATGTCATTATCCAAATGAAAATCTAAAGGTAAGAAGCAACAACTGATCCAGATGGGAAGAAATCAGCGAAGAAACTCTGGAAATATGAAGACTCAAACAGAAAGCACACCCCCAAAAAGGAAAACCAGCCCCTTAGAAATGGACATCAACCAAAATCAGACCACTAAAATGACAGAAGAATTTTGATCATGGATCGTAAGGAAATTCAACGACTTGCAAGAAAAACTGGATAACTAACACAAAGAAAACACCAAAAGATTCCAGAACCTGGAACAAATATTCACTAAATAAATCAAAATAATAAAGAAAAATCAAATCAAACTCCTGGAAATGGAGAATCAATTCAGGGAAGTATAAAACACAGTGGAAAGCCTCAAGAACAGGGTAGATCAAACAATGGCTCAAGAGAGAACACAAGCAACAAATTTCAACCCAACATAATGAACGGAAATCTGCTCCACCTATCAGTTATCTCAATAAATGTGAATGGCTTGAACTCCCCACTCAAGAGACATAGGCTGTCCGAATGGATAAAAAAAAACACAAGCCAAGTATCTGCTGCCTTCAGGAAACACATCTAACCTGCAATGACACAGTTAGATTAAAGGTAAAGGGGTGGAGAACAATATTTCAAGCAAACGTAAGCTAAAAGGTAGCTGCCGTGGTGGTGCTGATTACAGATAACTTAGTTTTTAAATCAACAAAAGTAATAAAAGACAAAGAACATCACTATATAATGATGAAGGGTACAGTTCAACAAGAAGACATAACAATTTTAAATATATATGCACTGAGATTCATAAAGGAAACACTACTTGATCTAAACAAATGGATAAACAACAACACCATAATAGTCGGAGACTTTAACACCCCACTGAAAGCACAGGACAGATCCTCAAAACAACAAATCAACAAGGAAATAATGGACTTAAGCCGAACTCTAGAACAAATGGGCATGACTGACATTTACAGCACATTCAACCCCAAAATCACTGAATATATGTTTATCTCATCAGCTCTTGGGTCATTCTCTAAGATTGACCATATCCTAGGACACAAAACATGTCTCAAACAATTTTAAAAAATAGAAATTATGCCATGTACCTGTTCAGATGACAATGGAATAAAACTAGAAATCACTCCTAACAGGAGCTCTCATTTCCACACAAAGTCAGAAACTAAACAACTTCTTCTGAATGATCACTTCATAAATAAGGAAATCAAGATGGAAATCAAAAGATTCTTTGAACTAAATGACAAAGGAGACACAAGTTATCAAAACCTGTGGGACACAGCTAAAGCAGTCCTGAGAGGAAAGTTTATTTCCATAAATGCCTATATCTAAATGCCAAAAAGTTCACAAATAGACCACCTAATGAATCATCTCAAATAGATGGAAAAGGAAGAACAGACTGACTCCAGACCCAGAGGAAGAAGTGAAATAATTAAGATCAAATCAGAACTAAATGAAATTGACAAAAGGGAAAGTATATGGAAGGTTAATAAAACAAAAATTTGGTTTTGAAAAAACAAAATTGACACACCTTTGGCTAGACTAATAAAAAGCAGAAAAGAAAAATCTCTAATAAGCTCCATAAGGAACAATAAAGTAGAAATTACAACAGATGCCACGGAAGTACAAGATATAATTTATGAATACTACAAAAACCTCTAGGCACACAAACTGGAAAATCTGAAGGAAATGGACAATTTCTTAGAAACACACAGCATCTTTATGCTCAACCAAGAAGAAATAGAATTCCTGAACAGACCAATATCAAGTACTGAAATTGAAACAGCAATAGAAAACCTTCCTTAAAAGAAAAGTCCTGGACAAGATGGTTTCACACCCAAATTTTACCACACCTACAGGGAAGAACTGGTGCCTATCCTGCAGAAATTATTCCACAACATCGAGAATGATGGAATCCTCTCCATAAGATTTTATGAAGCCAACATAACCCTGATACCAAAACCAGGAAAATATGCAACAAAAAAAGAAAACTACAGACCAATATCCCTTATGAATATAGATGCAAAAATTTTCAACAAAATCCTAGACAGTTGAATCCAGGTGCTTATCAAGAAAATAATCCATCACAACCATGTGGGCTTCATTCCAGGGATGCAGGGATGGTTCAACATACACAAATCTATAAATGTAAATTGCCATATAAACAGAAGCAAAAACAAAGACCATATGATCCTCTCAATAGACACAGAAAAAGCATTTGACAAAATTCAGCATCCTTTTATGATAACGCTCAACAAAATAGACATATATGGGGCTTACCTAAAAATGATACAAGTCATATATGACAAACCCACAGCCAATATCATACTGAATGGGGATAAATTGAAAGCATTCCTTCTTAGACCTGGAACCAGACAAGGTTGCCCACTGTCTCCACTACTGTTCAACATACTGCTGCAAGTCCTTGCTATAGCAATCAGACAAGAGAGAGGAATTAAGGGTATCCAAATGGGAGCCGAAGAGATCAAACTCTCACTGTTTGCAGATGATATGATATTATACCTAGAAAACCCCAAGGATTCAATCAATAGACTCCTTGAATTGATAAAGGAATTGGGGAAAGTCCCAGGATACAAAATCAATACTTAGAAATCAGAGGCATTCATATATGCCAACAACAGTAGAAGTGAGAACCAAATCAAAGATTCAATACTCTTCAAAATAGCAACAAAGAGAAAAAAATACCTAGGAATATATTTAACTAAGGAGGTAAAAGATCTCTACAGGGAGAACTATTAAACACTGAAGAAGGAAATAGCAGAGGATGTAAACAGATGGAAGAATATACCATGCTTGTAGGTCAGCAGAATCAACATTGTTAAAATGTCTATACTACCCACAGTGACCTACAGAGTCAATGCAATCCCTATTTAAATACCATCATCATTTTTCACAGATATAGAAAGAAATAATTTTATGCTTCATATGGAACCAGAGAAGACCCCATATAGCAAAATCAATCCTAGGCAATTAAAATAGGAGGTATCAACTTACTAGACTTCAAAGTATGCTACAAGGCTATAGTAATTAAAATAGGTTGGGAATGGCACAAGAACAGGGACATTGACCAGTGGAACAGAACAGAGAACCCAGATATTAACCCATCCTCATATAGCCAACTAATCTTCGACAAAGTAGACAAAAAAATACACTGGTGAAAAGAATCCTCATTCAATAAATGGTGCTGGGAAAACTGGATAACATGTAGAAGACTAAAACAGGACCCACATCTTTTACCTCTCACAAAAAATGAAATCATGCTGGGTAAAAGACTTGAACCTTAGGTGTCAAACTATTAGAATTCTAGAGGAAAACATTGGAAATAGTCTTCTAGACATTGGCCTAGGCAAAGAATTTGTGAAGAAGACCCCAAAGGAAATCACAGCAGCAACAACAAAAATAAATGGGACCTGATCAAATTAAAAAGCTCTGCACAGCCAAAGAAACTGTCAAGAGAGCAAACAGACAACCTACAGAATGGGAGAAAATTTTCGCATGCTACACATCCGATAAACGGCTGATAACTAGAATTTGTTTAGAACTCAGGAAAACCAGCAAGGAAAAATCAAACAACCCTATCAAAAAGTGGGCAAAAGACATGACCAGAAATTTTTCAAAAGATAACAGAATAACGGCCAACAAACATATGAAAAAATGCTCGATATCTCTAATCATCAGGGAAATGCAAATCAAAACCACGATGAGATATCACTTATCTCCAGTAAAAATGGCCTTTATCAAAAAGTCCCCGAACAATAAATGTTGGTGTGGATGCAGAGAGATAGGAACACTCCTACACTGCTGGTGGGACTGCAAACTAGTTCAACCTCTGTGAAAAGCAATATGGAGATACCTTAAAGCTATACAAGTAGATCGATACCATTTGCTCTAGCAATTCCACTACTGGGCATCTACCCAAAAGATCAAAAGTCACTTTATGTAAGAGACACCTGCACTCGAAAGTTTATAGCAGCACAGTTCACAACTGCAAAGTTATGGAAACAACCCAAGTGCCCATCAATACATGAGTGGATTCACAAAATTTGGTATATGTAGACCATGGAGTACTTACTATTTAGCTCTAAGAAACAATGGAGATATAGCACCTCTTGTATTTTCATGGATAGAGCTGGAACCGATTCTATTAAGTATCTCAAGAATGGAAAAACAAGCACCACATGTACTTACCAGCAAATTGGTATTAATGGATCAACACCTAAGTGGACATATAGGAATAACATTTATTGGGTGTCGGGCAAGTGGGAGGGTGGGGGAGGGGATGGGATATTACAAACATAATGAGAGAGATGTGCACCATTTGGAGGATGGTCATGCATGTAGCTCTGACTCAGGGGAGGAGAGGCATGGGCAATATACGTAACCATAATATTTGTACCCCCATAATATGCTGAAATTTAAAAAAACCAGCATGGTACTGGCACAAGAGCAGAAACATAGATCAATAGAACAGCACTGAGAACCCAGATATAAAACCATATTTAGTAATATAGGCTTCATGGTTGATTAATAGTAGCTGTTATGAGTTTCCTATACCATTATATATGTTAAATTTTGCGACAGGTATCTTCTCTAGATTGAAGGATAAAAACTAAGCTCTGTTTGTAAGATCTTAATATGTTGACCAACTGGCTTACTTTAGGGTAAGATGGCAGGAAGTAGCAGGCAGATCGCAGTCTTCCCAGCTTTATTCTTAGGCTCTTCTCACAAAACTTTAGACTTCCTCATGTTCTCCACTTTAAGCCTTGGAATTCATGCTTCTAGTATTTTTGTTCATGAAAGAAGTGAAGTTGTAGAGTAACTAGTGAAGCTTTATATAAACTACTTTTCCATTAACTAGTTAATTACACTGATTCCTGCCTTGCAGTTCATACCAACCTTTCCAGATTACATTCAGACAACAAAATTAATGGATCTAACTTTTGCTGCAGTATTTTCTTTGTGAATGTGTAGGCAATGGCTTCCTGTCCTCTTAATTAGTTATTATTACATTTTCTCCACTTCTTAATTTTCATATATTTTAAAATCTTTGTTTTAATACCCCTACTTCTGTTTTCAAGAATATTTTAGATTTCCATTTTTGCTTATTATCATTTCAATAGAATTTTTTAAACACAACATTTTTATTACTTGTTGAATGTTAGCACATAGAAAAAAGAAAACATTTCAATACAACTGATTTTATTTATCTCATTTTACCCACCTTGACTACTAAAGATATCCCAAAGTCTTTGGGGTCGGCAGCTGAAATTGGAAGAAAAATATTTTGTAGAGAGGAGTTCAAATCAATAGGCATCACTGATAATTGAAATTAAAGCATATAGGGAAGATATTTAGGGAAAAGCTACAGACAATTTTAATTTATTTTATTTTACCTCTGAACATTATGGGGGTACAAACATTTTGGTTACATAATTTGCTTTGGTGCAGTTTGAGTCAACGTTTTAAGTATGCCCATTGCAAAATACCATGCATTGTACCTGTTAGGTGTTAATTTAGCCATCCCTTCCTCCTTCTCACACCTGCTTCATTTCCGTTGAGTTTTAATACCATATGTGCACAAAGATGTTGATCTATTAGTTCCAATTTAATAGTGAGTAAATGTGATATTTGATTTTCCATTCTTGTAATACTTCACTTAGAAAAATGGTCTATAGTTCTATCTAAGTTGTTAGAAAAGGCATTCATTCACCATCTTTTATGGATGAGTAGTACTCTATTATATATATATATATATATATATATATATATATATATCTCATATTTTATTAATCTACTCATGTATTGATGGCCACTTGGGTTGATTCCATGTCTTTGTGATTGTGAATTGTGCTTCAGTAAATATTCAATTGCATGTATCTTTATGATAAAATGATTTTTATTCCTTTGTGTAAATGCCCAGTAGTTGGATTTCTGGATCAAATGGTATGTCTGCTTTTAGTTCTTTGAGGTATCTCTATACTATTTTCCATAGAGGTTGCACTTATTTGAGTCCCACTGACAATATATAAGTATTCTCTCCAAAACCACTGCAGCATCTATTGTTTGGGGACATTCTGATAAAAGCCATTCTCACTGGGATTAAGTGATGTCTCATTGTGGTTTTGATTTGCATTTCCCTGATGATTAGAGACTTTGAGAATTTTTCTTATGTTTATTGGCTTTAGTCGATCTTCTTTTGAAAAGCATCTGTTTGTCTTTGACTACTTTTTATGGTGTTGTTTGATGCTTTCTTGCTAATTGGCTATAAGAACTTGAGTTCTTTATAGATTCTGCTTATCAGTCCTATGTCATATGTATAGCATGCAAATATTTTCTCCTGTTCTGTGAGTTATCTATTCAGTCTATTGATTGTTCCTTGACTATACAGAAGACTTTTAGTTTAATCAAGTTCCATTAATTAATTTTTTGTTGTAGCTATGATTGCCATTGGGCTATTCATAAATTCTTTGCCTAGAGCAATATGTAAAAGAGTTTTACAGCATTTTCTTCTAGAATTCTTACAGTGCTATACCTTAAGTTGAAGTCTATTATCCATCATGAATTAATTTTTGTGACTGGTGAAAGGTGTGGATCCTGTTTCAATCTTACACATGTGGCTATCCAAATTTCTCAACACCATTTATTAAATGGGGATTCTTTTCCCCAGGGTATCTTTATGTCTGCTTTGTCACTGATCAGATGTCAATATGAGGATGATTTTATATCTGGATTCTCTGTTCTGATCCATAGGTCTATATCTCTGTTTTTGTGCCAGTAACATTCTATTTTGGTTAATATAGCCTCATAGTATAACTTGAAATCTGATTAATGTAACCTCATAGTATAGCTTGAAATCTGATAAATTGATGTCTCTCAATTTATTTTTATTGTTTAATGTTGCCTTGGCTAGTCAGGGTTTTTTTCTGGTTCCATATGAAGTGTAGAACTTTTTTTATTAGATCAGCTAAAAATGACTTTGATATTTTAATGGGGATTGCATTCAATCTGTATATCACTTTGGCTAATATAGACATTTTAACAATGTTCATTTGCCAATCCATGACTATGATATATTTTTTCATCTGTTACGTTGTTTACTATTTCCTTACTCTGTGTTTCATAGTTCTCCCTGTTGAGGTCTTTCTCCTACTTAGTTAAATATATTCCTAGATATTTTATTTTCTTTGTTGCTATTTTGCAAAGTATTCAGTCTTTGCTTTGATTCTCAGCTTGACTGTTGTTGGGATATATGAATGCTACTGATTTGTGTGCACTGATGATTTTGTAACCTGAAACCTTGCTGAATTTGTTTATCAATTCCAGGAGGACCTTGGCAGAATATTTGGAGGTTTTAGATATAAGATCATATCATCAGCAAAGAGCAATAGTTTTACCTCTTCTTTCCCTCTTTGAATACCCTTTATTTCCTTCTCTTGTCTGATTGCTTTGGCTAGGACTTCCAGCACTATGTTGACTAGAAGTGGTGATAGTGGGAAAATTTGTCTGGTTCCAGTTCTAAGTGGAAATACTTTAATGTTTCCCCTATTTATTATGATGTTGGCTGTGAGTTTGTCATATATGGCTAATTTTGAGGTAAGTCCCATTTATGAGTATTTTGTTAGGTGCTCATAAAAGTGTGCTAAATTTTGTCAAATGCTATTACAACCTCTATTTAGAGGATCATATGGTTTTTCTTTTTATTTCTATATATGTAATGAATTACATTTATAGATTTGCACTGAACCATCCTTATGTCTCTGGTGTGATGCCCACTTTGTCATAGTGGATTATTTTTTGATATGTAGCTGAATTTGATTTGCTAGGATTTTATTGAGAATTTTTACATCTATGTTCAAAAAGGACACTGATCTATAGATCTTTTTTGTTGTTGTTGTTGTTGTATCCTTTCCTGGCTTTTATATCAGGGTGATATTGGTTCATAGAATAAGACGGGGAGGATTCCTTCCTTCTTGATGTTGTTGAGTAATTTCTGAAGCATAGGTAACAGATCTTCTTTGAAGGTCTTGTAAAATTTGTGTGTGAAACCATCTGGTCTGGCACTTTTTTTGTTGGAAGATTTTTTTAATGTTTTGTCAGTTTTGATACTTGATATTGGTATTTTCAGGAATTCCATTTCTTTCTGCTTGAGTTTAGTGAGGCTGTGTGTTTCCAAGAATTTATCAGTTTCCCCCATGTTTTCTAGTTTTAGAGCATAGAGATTCTTATAGTATTCAGAGATGATATTTTGTATTTCCATAGTATCAGTTGTGATTTCTCCTTTTTCATTTCTGATTAAACTTTTTTGAGTCCTTTATTTTCTGCTTCTCGTTAATATAGTAAGAAGCCATGCAATTTTGTTTATCTTTCCAAAGAACCAACTTTTAAAATTAATCTTTTGTATATTTTTTTTATTGATTCCATGTAATTCTGCTCTGATTTTGGTTATTTCTTTTCTTCTGCTGTGTTTGGGATTGTTTTTTTCTTCTTTTGTCAGTTCCTTGAGATAATTCTTTGAATTATTGATTTGTAATCTTTCTGTCTTTTGGATGTAGGCAGTTAGGGTCATGAATTTTATTCTCAGGACTTCTTTAGCTGTAACCCACAGATTTGGATGACCTATGTCCCCTTTATCAATTAGTTCAAATAATCTTTTTATTTCCATATTTATTTCCACCTTTAACCAACTATTGTTCAGCAGTAGGTCGCTTAGTTTCCATGACTTTGTTTAATGATGTTTCTGTTGGAGTTGATTTCTAATACCATTTTACTATGGTTTGAGAATATACTTGGTATCATTTCCATTTTTAAAAATTTTTTTGTGATTTGTTTTGTGGCTTAGAATATTATCAATCTCAGGGAATGTTCCATGAGCTGATAAGAATGTAAATTCAGTGGTTTTGGGGTAGAATGTTCTGTAAATGTCTATTAGGCCCAATTTTTGTAGATTTCTGTTTAGGACCATTGTGTATTTGTTTATTTTCTGTTTGGAGGATGTGTCCCATTTTTCCAGTGAGGTGTTGAAGTCCCCAGCTCTTATAGTGCTGCTGTTTATCATTTTATTTAGATCTAGTAGGATTTGCTTTATGCATCTGGGCACTCCTGTGTTAGGCACATACATACTTAGAATTGTTATGACTTCTTCCGGAATTGATTCCTTTACTATTATATAATTACAATTTTTGTCTTTCTTTACTGTTGTTTATTTGAAGTATATGATATCTAATGTGAGAATAGCTACACCAGCTTTATTTTAGTTTTCATTTGCATTTGCATGGAATGTTGTTTTACTTCCTTTCACCCTGAATGAGTCCTTGTGAGTTAGCCATGTTTGCTGGAAAAAGCAGATAAATTATATTTATTTTATTAATTCAGCCAGCCAATGTCTCTTGAGTGGGGAGTTTAAGCCTTTCACATTTATTGAAAGAATTGATAATTAGAGTAGATTTCTGTTCTTCCTGTTGAGTAGAACTTTATTTCTCTGTTTTTCCTCTTGAGCCATTGTGGTATGAGGGCTCTCACCTTTATCTTTTGGGTGATTTTACACTGGTGGGTGTCTACTGTGTTGATCCATGTATTATGCAGTTCTGAGTACTTTCTTCAGGGCAGGTTAGGTCTTGACAAGTTCCTTCAGTGTTTTCTTCTTTGAGAAGGTTTTTATATCTGCCTCAGACAAGAAACTTAGTTTTACAGGATACAGAATTCTAAGCTGGCTATTATTCTGTTTGAGAAAACTGAGAATGTGCCCCCAAAACTTTCTGGCTTGTAAGGTCTCAGTTGAGAAATCTGCAGTTAGTCTGATAGGTTTTTTGTGTTAGTTACCTGAGTTTTTCTCCTTACTGCTCATAGGAGTGTCTCTTTCATGTTTACTTGGGCCAGCCTAATTACTTTGTGTTGTGGTGATTGCCATTTTGTGATGAATCTTCCAGAAGTCTTTTGAGCTTCTTGTGTATAGATATCTAGATTTCTAGAGAGGGCAAGGAAAGTTTCTTCAATTACTCCTTCAAATAGATTTTCCAACCCTTGTGTATTTTCTTCTTCACCCTTATGGATGCCTATGATTCTTATGTTTGACTTCTTTACATAATCCCACATTTCTTATAGGATTTGTTCATTCCCATTATTTCTCTATTCTTTCTCTTTGAATGCGTTGTTTAGCTCAAAGGTGTTATCTTCAAGCTCTGAAATTCCTCCTTCTGCATGATCTAACCTATTTTTAAGGGTTTCCACCATGTTTCATAATTCCTCGAATGAATTTTTCATATTCAGAAGTTCTATTTGTTTTTGTTTGTTGCTTTTTCTTTTTGTAATTGATTTCTTTAGAGAATTTTTAATTCATTTCTGCATTGTTTTGCGACTTCTTTTTTGAGGGGGTTCTATTTTCTCTTGAATTTCATTGAGCTTCCTTATAATTTACATTCAAAAGTTTTTATCTGTTATTTCAATATTTGCATTTAGTTTTGTATCCATTTGTAAGGAGTTTTTGTTTTCTTTTGGGGGTGTCCTTTCATTTTGATTTTTCGTGTTTTCAGATTAATTTTGCGGTTCTTTCTCATCTGGCCTCTCCATCCAGAGCTGAGATTGCTAGTGCTGACTGATGGACTTGTCTCCAACCCCAAAGATTGGTCTCTGACCATGCCAGGGAGAAAAATGCTTGTCCTGAGTTGCCTGTGGGGTGCTCTAGCTGGTTTGATGAGCCTCTTGGGTTATACCACTATGAAAGCTCCCCTCTTAGTGATGGGTTCAGCCAGGATCATGCCCCCATGGCAGAGAGGCAGGTCTCTCTGTATGAAGCATGCTCATGGTTGCTATGGGTTGGGAAAGGACCGTGGTCTCTGAGCACTGCTCTCATGTCCAGTGGGGGTACCAGGTTCTGCCCAACTGATGGTGATCTTGCAAAATGCCACTGAGGTGGTCCTGCTGTCAGTTGTGGGCTCCGGCAGGAATGTGCTCCTACCATCTAGGAACAGACTTCTCAGCACCAAGCCCTCTAGGGGTTGCTGTGGGTGGGGAGTGGACATGGCTATAGGCAGACTTGAGCCAAAATTACTTTCTGTAATGCCAGGAATGGAGGAGGTGCAGAGGAGGAGGTTTAATGCCAGCTCTGAAGTCTTTTGTGCCACTCTCCCAGGAGGTGAGGGTTTAGTGTCCTGCTCCACTCCACAGTCACCCAAGTGGGGGAGAGGATCTCTCCTTACCCTTTAGTTGGACTCCAGGCCTCTCTGAATGTTGTTTGTGCCACTGTCCTCTCTTTTCTCTCTTCCTCTTAGTTTCACAGCCCTTCTCTGTTGGGTCTCCTGTCGCCTCTGCCTTCTCTCCCTGATCCTCACCTGAGCAGCAATTGTTCTCCTCTGTCCTCAGACTAAACTTCTACCCTTCATCTGGGACAGTCTAAGAAGCTGTGTCTCTAGTTGGCCATTGTGGCTCCCTCCTCAACAGAATTTTTTTAAATGGATGAAAAGCAAATGTGTGTGCATAGTTTAGTTGAACTTTCTATTCTTGATAAAATATATGGGATCATCTTACCAAGAGAGATTAAGATATCAAAAATTTTCAAGCACTAATTAGTTTCTGAAACATAGTATCCAGAAGGATTGGATTCATTTAGTTAATATTTCAGCCCAGACTGTCAGACTCAGGGTCTATCACACATTTCCAGTCTTATGGATACACCACTGTCTTTTGCTCCTAGAAAATTTCCTTGCAGATAGTACATTTATTGTTAGGATAGTTATACAAAGAAGATAGAAATGGAGAAAACATGAAAACAGTTTTTGGGCATTGTAATTTAGAAAAGAACAGTTCAGATAAAAATATAGAAAATATTATGGTGCCATATTTAGGGTAAATTTGATTTGTTCAAGAATAGAAAAGAGGAGTATGAATAAAGTGTACTAAATCAGGCTAAATAAAGACCATGGTAAGAAAACTGGATTTTATTCTTTGTGTAATATGTAATGTGTAGAGATATTTAAGTAAGAATGTGACATTTGATTTTTACTTTTAAAAAGAGCACTCTGATTTGTGATATGCAAATGTATTATGAGGAGTGGAGAATACAAGCAAGGAATTGATTAGAACTCTGCATACTAGAAGAGAATTGATTATAGATAGCTCAGGATAGATTGGTAGCTACAGAAAACATGAGAAGTGATGGTGCTCAAGCTGTATTCAGAAGGTAATGTCCATAAAACATGGATGGTAGAGGCAGGTAGTGATTGGATAAAAGAAAGGCTGATTCCTAAATATTGGCCTGAATGTCTGGAATATTAAGCCTGGGGGTAAAACAGAACTGGGTTTGAGAATATGTTAAGTTGCAAATATCTATTAATCAAAGATGAGAGGAGTTAGATATCAGGTTATGAAAGCTATAACATTGCCTAACATCTCAGTGGGTCCTTTAATTGAAGATGATAGGGAGTGGACTTCTGTTACACCTAATTATCTCTGATAGTTATCGGGGAGTATAACATCAAACCCTCAATTGCTCAATATTTTTGAAGGTTTACTTAAGTTATTTGCAATAATTTTCCAGCATTTACTGCCCTAGTGCCAGCCATGCACAACTGTCTATGAAAGTACATCCACTATTTTAATGCATTTCAAAGCATTTATTAATAGAGTGTAGTAAATCTAACTATTATTTGGATAATGGAGAGGCAAATTATGTTAGTAAATTTGGTCAGTACACTGGGTTTAAGGGTAAAATTTAACATGTGACTTCACATTTGCAAAGTGCTGACCTTTCAGTGTTTTCATATCACTCTGGAAAACCAAGACTGGTCTAAGAGAGAGTAAGTATCTAATACAAATGGGAAAAGGTGTTTAAGGGAGAAATTAATGATAACAGCTCATTAGTAACTTTAGATGCCGTAAGTAGACTAATAAAATTGAGCTGGATGGAGATCATTACTTTTAGCAAAATTTTTCTGACTACTTTATGACCATACATATTCTTTTACATTATCTCTCCAAGCAGAACTGTATTATCTAATTTCTGACTTTCTCCAGACCATCTCTTGGTGTTGAACAGCTATAAACTGGTATTCCTAACCTGGTATCTCAGACTCACTATTGAACTGGTTAAACATTGTGACCACCCAGAAAAAACACTACCTGTACTGATGGAATCTCTACAGTCTTCTTTGATGGATGGACCAATGTCTAGAAATGGTAGAAAGTGCTAGGATAAGGGTAAGGTAAAGAATATAAAAAGAATAGTGGAAAGAAAAAACATATAAATTATAGAAGAGACTGGTAAGCAGAAGAAACCCTCCTAATTGTAAAAGAGAATGGAGAGAAGGAAAAATGGCAGAGTAAAGGTAACTCCCCAGATTCTTGCTCCCAGAGAAAGAGACATAGATCTTGGTCTCCTACATGCGAGTGGATGTCCCCCCTCCAGACCCCCTGCCACAAAAACAACATTGTGAATCAGCAGAGGTTGAGTGTGGGACTCTCAAAAATGGAAAAAACAAGGTGGTCAGGAGATAAGATTGTGTTCTCTGGAGAGTGCAAAACAAACAATAGGGCATAGAGTGTGGGAGGGTGCCAGCCCACTGGGCCAGGGGGTGAAGTGGGATCAGACCAACAGGAGAACTTCTTGCTTCCCCATTGACCTCCACACCCACCCAGCCAGGGACCTGTCTGAAGTTGGTGTTGAGTCATGACAGGAGAAGATGGTGCTGTAGAGTGTGGTCATTAGTGGAAAGCACCGTGAACTCCCCCAAAGCTCCGTGCTAGGACAGCACCAAGAGGGGAGGAAACTGGACTGAGCTGAAAGGGGAGACAGTTTTCTTGCCTCTGGTAATCAGCAGGGACAGTCCTACAGAGCTGTTCTCTAAGTCAGGGACTCTAAGCAGGAACTGCCTCAAGCACATAAGCCGGCCCAAGGTAGGTCAGTAAGAGCGAGAACTATGGCTGAACAGGCGTGAGTCAGTGGAAAGACGGCATAGAGGAGGCAACAGAGCATCCTGATGACCCAGACCCCCAACCCGGCACCCGCCACCTCCTAAACAGTCGCCCCCAGTTCTGGTACCCTGCGAGTAGTCACCATTCAGGGGGTCCACAGCCCAGCCACCATGGTGTGATATGGTGCAGTGGGAAGATCCCCTCCCTCAGCCTAGAGACTCTCCTGAAAAATCCACCCCTACACAATCTGTGATCGGCTGGCCAGTCCTAGCTCGATCAACAAACTACTGAGAAGACGAATGCCAAGGGGAGTTATAGCCACTGGGGTGCTGGGGTGCAGGGCAGACTGGGGAGCTACCTCCTCCCCCTAGCCTGCATCTCTCCTGCCAAGTGGTAGGATCCACCTCTGGAGGCAGGGTGAGACAAGAAAAGCCACTTTCTCCCTGATCTATAGTGAATCTGCTGGGCCTGTGCACAGATTGAAAGCGGGCAGCCAAATGAGTTTGTTTTCCAGAACAGTTTAGGTCACCCAGTTAATCAAAACGCTAGGGCTGGATCTCCTCCTCTGGTCAGTGGCCAACATTCAGGGCCGTGGTCAAGGAACAAATCCCCCCACAAGTGGCCACAATAGGCTCCACAATTAACCCCTCCCATCAGGGGTAGCCTCCTAAGTGTAGTGGAAGAGCTCCCCCCAGTGGAAGATCAAGAAACCATAGCAGAGAGGAACCCTGTGTACCATATGGAAAAACATCAGCTGATCCGGATGGGGAGGGCTCAGCAAAAGAATTCTGGAACTATGAAGAATCAAACCTAAAACACTCCCCCAAACAGATACACCAGCTCCCAAGAAATGGATACTAACCAAATCTAAAACACTAAAATAACAGAAGAATTACAAAATTTGATTGTAAGAAAGATCAGTGATATGCAAGAAAAAATGGATAACCAACACAAAGAAACCACAAAGAAAATTCAGTACTTGGAACAAAAATTCACTAAGGAAATCAAGATCTTAAAAATCAATCCGAACTACTGGAAATGAAGAATTTATTCAGGAAAATACAAAACACAGTTGAAAGCCTCAAAAATAGTGAGGACCAAATAGAAGAAAGAATTTCAGAGATTGAATATAACACCATCAAATCAAATAAGTTAATCACAGAGATAGAGCAGAAAAATAAGACATGAGCAAAGCTTACAAGAACTGCGGGATTATATGAAGAAAAATAACCTGCAGCTCCTCTGGATTCTGGAGAAGGAAGAAGACAAAATGCAAGGGTTGGATAAACAATTTGAAGAAATAATTGAGGAAAATTTTCCAGATCTGGCCAATAACTTAGAATTAGAAATCCAAGAGGCCCAAAGGACCCCTGGGAGATACAATGCAAACAGGAAAGCACCATGACACGTGGTCATCAGACTGACCAAAATATCAACAAAACAGACGCTCGTACAAGCTGTAAGGTGAAACAAGCAATTTACATACAAAGGAAAACAGGTCCGAATAACACCAGATTTCTCAACTAAAACATTACAAGCAAGGAGAGACTGGGGCCCCATTCTCACTCTTTTGAAACAAAATACTGCCCAGCCTAAAATCTTATTCCCTGCAAAACTAAGCTTTATATATGAAGGAGAAATTAAGACATTCTCAGATAAGCAAAGGCTAAGGGAATTCACCAAGACAAGACCAGCCCGACAAGAGGTACTCAAAACAGTGTTACACACGGAACAGCATAATAAATATTCATGAACATAAAAACACCCAAAACCTAAAGATTAAAGGCCAGATATCACAATGGCTCAAGAGAGAAAACAAAGCAACAATGTCCAACCCAACAGAATGAACAGTCATCTGCTTCACCTATCAGTCTCTCAATAAATGTGAATGGTTTAAACTCTCCACTCAAGAGACATAGGCTGACTAAATGGATAAAAAAAATATAAGCCAAGTATCTTCTGTCTTCAGGAAACACACCTAACCTGCAAGGATGCATATAAACTAAAAGTAAAGGGATAGAGATCAATATTTCAAGTAAGTAGAAGCCAAAAGATGTCTGGCGAGGCAGTTCTGATCTCAGATGATTTAGTATTTATACCAACAAAAGTAGTGAAAGACAAAGGTGGTCATTATATAATGGTGAAGGATACACTTCGACAAGGAGAGATAACAATTTTAAATATATATGCACCCAACTTAGGTGCACCCAGATTAATAAAGCAAACCTTACTGGATCTAAGCAAATTGATTAACAGCAACTCCATAATGACTGGAGATTTCAACACCCACTGACTTCACAGGACAGATCCTCCCAAGAGAAAATTAATAAAGAAATAATGGACTTAAAATTCTAGAACAATTGAGTCTGACTGACATTTACAGGACATTCTACCCCAAATCCACTGAATATATGTTCTTCTCATCCACTCATGGGACATTCTCTAAGATTGACCATATCCTAGGACACAAAGTCTTAAAAATTTTTTAAAAATAGAAGTCATACCATGTATCTTCTCATATCACAGTGGAATAAACATAGACATCAACCCTAACAGAAATTTACATTTCTACACAAAAATGTGGAAATTAAACAATCTTCTACTAAATGATTACTTCATAAATGAAGAAATCAAGACAGAAATAAACAATTTTGAACTTAATGACAGTGGAGAGACAAGTTATCAAATCCTCTGGGAAACAGCAAAAGCAGTACTGAGAGGAAAGTTTATTTCCATAAATGCCTATAACCAAAAGTCAAAAAGATCACAAATAGACAATCTAATGAATTGACCCAAAGAGCTGGAAAAAGAAGAACAGCCCAACCCCAAACCCAGCAGAAGAAGTGAAATTAATAAGATCAAATCAGAACTAAACAAAATTGACAAGAGGGAAGCTTTACAGAATATTAATAAAACAAATAGTTGGTTCTTTGAAAAAATAAAATTGACACGCTTTTGGCTAGAATAACGAAAGGAGAAAAGAGAAATCTCTAGTAAACTCCATGAGAAACAAAAATAGAGATATTCCAACTGATCCCAAGGAGATACAAGATATAATTTACAAATACTACAAAAACCTTTATGCACAAAAACTGGAAAATGAGGAGGAAATAGACAAATTTCTAGAAACACACAGCCTCCCTAGGCTCAACTAGGAAGAAATAGAATTCCTGAACAGACCAATATCAAGAGCCGAAATAGAAACAGCAATTAAAAATCTTCCCCAAAAGAAAAGTCCCAGCCCAGATGGTTTCACACCTGAATTTTACCACACTTAGAAAGAAGAACTGGTGCCTATCTTGCAGAAATTATTCCACAACATCAAGAAGAATGGAAACCTCCCCAACACCTTTTATGAAGTGAACTTAACCCTGATACCAAAACCAGAGAGTAATGCAACAAAAAAAGAAAACTACAGACCAATATCCCTTATGAACATAGATCCAAAAATTTTCAACAAAATGTTAGCTAACCAAATCCAGATGCTTATCAAGAAAATAATCCATCACACCCAAGTGGGCTTCAACCCAGGGAATGAAGGGATGCAGGGATGGTTTAACATCCATAAATCTATAAATGTAATTCACTACTTAATCAGAAGCAAAAACAAAGACCATATGATTCTTTGATAGATGCAGAAAAATCTTTTGACAAAATTCAACACCCTTTCATAATAAGAACACTTAATAAAATAGGCATAGAAGGGACATACATAAAAATGATACAAGCCATATATGACAGACCCATAGCCAACATCATACTGAATGTGGAAAAACTGAAAGCATTCCCACTTAGAACTGGAACCAGAAAAGGCTGCCCACTATCTCCACTTCTGTTCATCATAGTGCTGGAAGTCCTGGCTATAGCAATCAGACATGAAAGTGGAATCAAAGGTATCCAAATAGGGGCAGAAGAGATCAAACTTTTATTGTTTTCTGATGATATGATATTTAGAAATTCCCAAGGATTCAACCAAGAGACTCCTGGAATTGATAAATGAATTTTGTAAAGTCTCAGGACACAAAATCAATACATAGAAATCAGAGTCATTCATATACGCCAACAACAATCAAATTGAGAACCAAATCAAAGACTCAATACCCTTCACAATAGCAACAAAGAAAATAAAGTACCTAGGAATATACTTAACCAAGGAGGTAAAAGATGTCTACAGGGAGAACTATGAAACACTGAGGAAGGAAATAGAAGAGAATGCAAACAGATGGAAACCCATACCATGCTCATGGGTCGGCAGACTCAACATTGTTAAAATGTCTATACTACCCAAGCTGATTTACAGATTCAATGCAATACCTGTTAAAATCCCAACATCATTCTTCACAGATATAGAAATAATTTTATGCTTCGTTTGGAACCAGAGAAGACCCCACATATCAAAAGCAATTCTAGGAAATAAAAGCAAAATGGGAAATATTAATATTCCAGATATCAAACTGTACTACAAAGCTGTAGTAATTAAATCAATTTGGTATTGGCACAAAAGTAGGAATATTGACCAGTGGAATAGATCTGAGAAGCCTGATATAAAACTATCCTCATATAGCCATCTAATCTTTGACAAAGCAGACAAAAACATACACTGGGGAAAATAATTCCTATTCAATAAATGGTGCTGGGAAAACTGGATAGCCACTTGTAGAAGGCTAAAGCAGGATCCACACCTTTCACCTCTCACAAAAATCAACTCATGCTGGATAACAGACTTAAACCTAAGGTATGAAACTATTAGAATTCTAGAGGAAAATGTTGGAAACACTCTCCTAGACATCAGCCTTGGCAAAGAGTTTATGAAGAAGTCCCCAAAGGCAATCACAGCAGCAATAAAAATAAATAAATGGGACATGATCAAACTAAAAATCTTCTGCATAGCCAAAGAAACAGTCTTGAAAGCAAACAAGACAGCCTATATAGAATGGGAGAAAATGTTGGCATCCTATACATCTGATAAGGAGTTGATAACTAGAATCTACTTAGAACTCACAAAAAGCAACAAGAAAAAATCAAAGAACTCTACCAAAAAGTGGGCAAATGACATGAACAGAAACTTTTCTAAAGAAGACAAAAGAATGGCTAACAAACTTATGAAAAAATTTTCAACATCTCTAATCATCATGGAAATGCAAATCAAAACCACTATGAGATATCACTTATTTTCAGTAAGAATGGCCTTTATCAAAAAGTCCTAAAACAATAGATGTTGGCATGGATGCATAGAAATAAGAACACTTGTACACTGCTTGTGGGACTGCAAACTAGTTCAACCTCTATGGAAAGCAATATGGAGATACCTTAAAGCTATACAACTAGGTCTACCATTTGATCTAGCAATCCCATTACTGGGCATCTACCCAAAAGATCAAATGACACTCTACAAAAAAGACACCTACATTCAAATGTTTATAGCAGCACAATTCACAATTGCAAAGCTGTGGAAACAACCCAAGTGCCCATCAATTCATGAGTGGATTAATAAAATATGGTATATGTATACCATGGAATACTATTCAGCTCTAAGAAACAACAGTGATATAGCACATCTTGTATTTTCCTGGATAGAGCTGGAACCCATACTACTAAGTTAAGTATCCCAAGAATGGAAAAACAAGCACCATATATACTCACCAGCTAACTGGTATTAACTAAGCAGCACCTAAGTGGACACATAGGAACTACATTAATTGGGTATTGGGCAGGTGGCGGGGGGGGGGGGGGGACCGGGCGATATATACATACATAATGAGTGAGATGTGCATTGTCTGGGAGATGGTCACATTTGAAGCTCTGATTTGTGGGGTTAGGGGGGCAAGGGCATTATTTGAAACCTTAAAATTTGTACCCCCATAATATGCTGAAATTTTTTAAAAAAAAAGATTTAAAAAAGAGAGAATGGAGAGAGATTAGGTGGGCATTAAATAAACAAAATAAATCAACATAAGAATCATTAATTATCATAACAATTAATGGGAGTAGATATTATTATCTGCTTTTATAGACCAGGCAGTCCTTCTTAGACAAGTTCACTTTGGAGCAGGTAACTGAAGATAATGTACTAGGCAGAATCCTAAAATGACCTCTTAATTTTTTCTGGTACATGTACATTGTGGATGGTTCTCTGACTTTGGGTTGAGGCAGAACTAGGGAATATATGATGGAATATCATTCCTGTGATTAGGTTATATAGTAAATTCAAAGGAATTCTGAGAATATAATTAAGACCCATAATCAGTCAACTTTGATTTAATCAAAAGGGTGGGGCTGAACTGATCAAGTGAGCACATAAAACACAGGAGGTTTCAGGAAGATTCTTTTGCTTATTTGGAAGAAGGAAGCTATCATATTTTGGAGGGGCATGAGACCAGGACCTGGGGAGACTTTCTAAGAGCCAAGAGCAATACCTGGCAGATATAGCAAGAAAATGCAACCTCAGATGTCCAACTGCAAAAAAACTGAATCCTTCCAATAACCAGTGAGCTCTGAAGGAGACTCCACCCTCAGATGTTACTATAGCCCCAACCAAGACCTTGATTTCAGCATAGTGAGACCCTGAGCAGAGAACCCACCTGTGCCTGACTGAACTTCTGACCTGCAGAAACTGAGACTTAAATTGATATTGTTTTAAACTTCTAAGTCTTGGTAATTTTTTACAGAGAAATTAAAAAAAACAATATAGCAATGAAGGAAAAAATAGGTAAATACCTAGGTTGCTGATTTTGATTCCTTCAGTTTAGATGACCTGAAAATATGATAAAATGTCTTCTCATTGAAGAAATGTCATTGATTTTGTTATATACCTGGCTTTTTATGAATTCCCAGTCAGAATCTAGAATAGTATAGTTTCCTTGTATTACCTCTCTATTGTTTTCATATGCAGAATCCTCTCCTAATTTACACTTCTATAACTCTCTACTCTGCCATATTTCTTCTGTGATGGAAATGAATGAAAATGAAGTAAAAGGAGGAATAACCATGAGCATCAGCCTTCACGATGCATTTTTCTTTTTCATTACAACATTGCTAGGAAAATCTTTGAATTAGATAATAATGGAGAAAGCAAAGAAAACATATATATATTAAGAAATGGAAAAGATAAAAAAAGAAAACATTTGTTTTAATCCAAATATATTTCTAACTTTGACAGGTTCCAGAAGTGCTCCATATTCCTGCTATGAAGAAATACATTCTCATGGAGACAGCTTTGGGAACTGCGGCTACCGTGGATCGGGATATGTATTCTGTTTGTGGAAGTATGCTATACAAATATAAATGATACTTTTTCTTCATATATATATACATATACACACACATATCTTTTTTGTCTCTCCTTAATATATGTCATTCATTCCAATGGTTTAAAGTACATGTGCATGGGAGTGAATCTTAAATTAAAACCTCTAGCTTAGCCATCTTTCTTGAGCTACAGTATAAAACTTCATCTTATTTTTTAATCTTTACCTATGAATGATCCTTGGGTTACTAAATACAAATCAAAATTGAAAATCATAGTGCCCATTGCACCATTTTTCTCCATATCTGTTCATTATTCGTTATAAAAATAGTATCCCCATCCACTTTGATACTTATTCAAAATGAAGACTTCCCAGTGTCTATAAAATGAAATTCATTTTTTACTACATCTGAAGAGCTAGCTTTTGATTAGTTTATTTTAAAATAACATTTATTAGGAACATACTATGTGCCAGACACTGGGCTAAATTCTAGTTAGCAAAGCATATTCATGCACTTATAGAATTTGTAGACTCATAAACATAGCATGTAGTTTTATGCTTCCTCGATTTGCTTATACTGTTACTTTTGTTTCAAAATGCCTCACTATTACTGTTGAAAGCTACTAATTGATTGTTGAAAGCTACTAATTAGTACTGTTGAAAGCTACTAATTGATTAGTAGCTACTAATTGATGCCACCTTGATTCAGGTGGCATCTTCTCTATGAAGTCTTCCCTAACTATTATAGTGTTTCCACATCTTAAATTCCCATGAGGATTTGTTAATTTCACTTGTATCATTTTAATGGCATTTGAATCATATTTGTATTGTAAGCCATAGAGTATTAGATTGTAAGATACAAAAGAATAGCGCTTACAACTTTTTCATCTTTCCGTCTACAAGGGGATATAAAATATTAGAGTGAGCTGATTATTTAACAGTAAATATATAATCTGCACAGTAATAAAAGACCACTAATATCATTAAAAGATAAGATTGGATCAATGGATTTATACTCTTTTACTTTTTACTTTAAATGTTACTTTTAAAGCATTCCATTTTCCTTAGATATACTAGCATAAATGAAGAAGCAACCAACCTACTGCCTGCCTTCCTTTCTTTTCTTTCTCCTCTCCTCCTCTCCCCTCCCCTCCCTCCTCTCCCTCCTCTCTCTTTCTTTCTTCTTTCTTTCTTTCTTTCCCTCCCTCCCTCCCTCCCTCCCTCCCTTCCTTCCTTCCTTTCTTCCTTCCTTCCTTCCTTCCTTTCTTCCTTCTCTCTCTCTTTCTTTCTTTTTCTTCCTTCCTTTTCTCTTCTCTTCTCTTTTCTTGTCCTTTCTTTCTTTCTTTCTTTCTTTCTTTCTTCCTTTCTTCCTTTCTTCCTTTCTTCCTTTCTTCCTTTCTTCCTTCTTTGTTTTTCCTCCCTCCCTCCCTCCCTCCCTCCCTCCCTCCCTCCCTCCTTCCTTCCTTCCTTCCTTCCTTCCTTCCTTCCTTCCTTCCTTCCTTCCTTCCTTCCTTCCTCCCTCCCTCCCTCCCTCCCTCCCTCCCTCCCTCCCTCCCTTCTCTCTCACTCTCTCTCTCTCTCTCTCTCTCTCTCTCCCTCCCTCCCTCTCTCTGTCTCTGCCTCTGTCTGTCTCTCTCTTTCTTTCTTTCTTCTCTTCCTTTCTCTCTTTCCCTCTTTCTATTTTTGGTCAAAGAAAGCAAACTCAAAGCTTTCCTAATAAATGCCTAATGTATAATTATCACATAATTTTATTATGTTCACAGTGGTCTTATCTGTGGGCGATTAGTTTGTACCTACCCTGCTCGAACTCCTTTCTATCCAAAAATGGGTAATGTGATTTATGCTTTCGTACGAGATACTGTATGCGTATCTATAGACCACCCGGAGCATCTACAAGCTCCAGATCCCTTGATGTCGAAAGATGGCACTGTTTGTGATACTGAAAAGGTAAATAAAATCTATTTTTTAAATCTAGTTTTATTCATTGCTTCAATAAATCTTTCCATTTAAATATCAAACTTTAATTCATTCTAGTATTATGTAACCTTAAATGCTTGGAGAGATTAATAAGCTTAAATTGATCTCCAAATATTAAGAGAGAAATGGGAATGTTTTATCCCCTTCAGAATTTCAGTGTTATGAGTAGGAGGCCCCAAGTGTTTGGGGGTTGGAGTGAGAAGAGAAGAGATCTTGAGAATATATTGTGGTCAGATACTCCACAGCATGGAAACTTGCTTTTATTCTCAGAAGAGGAAGGATGAAATACCACTTAGGAATATACGTCTTGTTGCGTCCCTGTCAATAAGAGCACAGCTTAGATCAGGCTGTTAAGAATCAAATCTTCACCTCTTATTGTTTGACATTTTTCAGGTTTCCTAGCCAATCTGAGATACATCAGCAATGTATAAAGTTGGGTAATAATAGCATTTTCTCTGTAGGGTATTGTGAAGATGAAATGAGGTAACAGTTTAAGAGCTTAGCACAGGCCCAGCACATAGTAAGAGCTAAATACAGTTTAACTGTTATGATTGATTATTATCATTATAATTTGTCTTTGAAACCAACCAACATCTAGAGAATAAATAGAGGAAATAAATGTACTTCAGAATTTTATTTATTTCCTGACCATATCTTAGCTCATGAGGAAATACAAAATAATTTAAAGTGAAGTCTTTAAAGAGAGGTACACATAGATTTGATTTCTGACTCTGACAGTTACTTAATAGATTATCTTGAACAAATTATTTGATACACTTAAGCTTTAGTATCTTTAGATGTGAAATGTATACATTAGTAGCCACTATTAGTGGTTTTGTGGTTTAAATGAAGTTTCTTGTAGGTAAAGTATGTAGACCCATTAATATCGATTTCCTTTTTTTTTTATTCCCCTCCCCTTGATTTACTTTTTATGCTCAGGAATCATATGCCCTATTGAAGGAGGTTATCTAGAACTCAGTAGATATATTTAGGCCATGGGGCCAAAGCAACTGAAGTGCAACAAAAGCAAAAGATGGTTTGAGAGTATTCAGTACATAATTTAGTAAGAGTAGAATCTTTTTTTATAATATGGACAATTCTTCTCAGAGATAACGTGTGAAAACAAATTTTGTCAGGTAGTTTTTAATGATACAATAAATCATACAGGATGAAACATTCTTAGTATGGTTTCTGTAAGTAAGTATCCTTATGTGGTAGGACTCTATCTCAATTTCAACTAAGCCAGGCACGCAAGAGATACTACATTCCAACAGGAGTTGTTAGGCACACCTTCATGGCCTAGGACCAGTGAGAAGACTCAACACATTAAAAGTTTAAAGTTGTTTGGATTTAGAAGAACTTTTGTGAGACCAGTTTCTTTGGAGAGAGTTGTGCTGTGCTTTAATGTTGAAAAGGTATTAATCTTCACATACATTATCTCATTTTAAGCTAGAAACAAACTCAAATGCTATTTACTTATTCTAAAATAATTTTTTTAAGAAAAAGTATTATTGGACTCTTGCAATAAAACTGTATTTAGGGAAGTTGAGATTGCTATAAATAATGGAGTTTGGAATATATCCTTAGTCCTTGATTATTATACTTGAAAGTTAAAAAATTTATATATAAAGTTTTTATATAATACATTCAATAATAGAATGATACACATCTCTAGTATATTTTAATAAAAATTTCTATTGCATTTATTTATTAAATACGATGGTACTCTAATAAAGGCTCATATTTTATGAAAACTGAATATATGCCATGATTATATTTAATTAATTTTTTTCTATGTAAAATTTTGATATGTACAATTAATACATGGTATTATTTTAACTATTTGCTCAGGAATAGTTTTGTTATATTTCATGTTATTGTAATGAAATCGTTATAATTATTTTTTATAGCCAATCTTATTGCATTGACATTCCCTACTTCTCTGCCTGAATCATTTTTTTTAAAATGTTTAAATAATAGACTTTATATTTTAGTACCATTTTAGGTTCACAGAAAAATTGAGTGGAATACACAAAGTTCTAATATCTTCCTCATCCCTACCCACCCCATGCAACCTCTCTTTATGCACAACCCACACCAATATGGTATATTTGTTAGAATTTATGAACTTACATTGACACATCACTGACACTCAAAGGTCATAGTTTATATTAGGGTTACCTGGAAAATTCCCAAATTCTTATAAATTAAATAACACATTTCTAAACAACACATGGGTCAAGGAAAAATTCTCAAGAGAATTTTTTAAATGTTCAAATTAAATGTAAATGAAAATATAATTTATCTAATTTCTGGAATGCAGCAAAAGTAGTACTGAGAATGAAAGTTATAGCATTAAATGGTTATGATTTTATGTTATATAATTACTAATTGTGATGTTATGAATGCTGGACCTCTTTGGCTTGGAAACATTTTTGTATGTGTTTTTTTTTAGATTTGTATAAACAAAATGTGTAGAGAATCAAGGTTTATTAAGAGTGTGTCAGCAACTTGTTCAAAAAAGTGCTCTGGACATGGAGTAAGTAAGCACATGTTTCCCTGAATCATATCTATTTGGGACACTTTTTAGCATCATTCATTAATTTATAACATTTACTGAGTTGCTACTATGTGCCCTGTTGCATCTAGTTTCACTTTAGAGCTGAATTAAGTTGCTAAAGTCAGCTGCCATAATTAGTTTTAGAAAACATTTTGAGTGGAATTAAATTCCTGATCATCTAAAAAAAATTATTATAGTCTGATGCTTTTCAGAAGGTGTTAAATTTTCCAATAAATACATTAACCTGTTCACGAAGAGAAGATAATTATGCCACAACTCTTGTGCCTGTATTATTACATAGGGTCAGGGAAAACTGCTGATTTTCTCTCTATTTTAAAAAATAGGCTTTATTTTTTAGAGCAGCTTTAGGTTCACGGAACCTTACAGTGGAAAGTACAGAGATTTCCCATACACCCCCTCATCCCACATCCATATAACCTTCCTCAATTTTAACATCACACACCAGAGTGGTACATTTGTTATAAGTGATGACCTACATAGAGATTATCGCCAAAGTCCATAGTTAACATTAGGGTTCACTATTAGTGTTGTACATTCTTTGGGTCCTTACAAATGTAAAATGACACATATCTGTCATTATAATACCAAACACATTATTTTCACTGCCCTAAAAATCTTGTGCTCCATCAATTCATCTTTCCTTCTCCCCTGACCCTCTAGCAACCACTGATCATTCTACTGTCTCCATGGATTTTCCTCTTTCAGAATGTCATGTTATTGGAATCATACAGTATGTAGTATTTTCAGATTGACTTGTTTCACTTACTGGTATGCATTTAAGCTTCTTCCATCCCCTACCAGAGAGGTATATTTGTTACTGTGGATAAACCTACATGGACACATCATTATCATCCAAAGTCCATAGTTTACCTTAGGATTCACTCTTGCTGTTGTACATTCTATGGGTTTTGACAAATATATAAGGACATGTATCCACCATTATAATATCATACAGAATATTTTCACTGTTTTAAAAAGCCTCTATATTCTGCCTTTTCATCCTGTCCTTTTCACACCAAATCCCTGACAACCAGTGATCATTTTACTATCTCCGTAGTGTTTCCTTTTCCAGGTTGGCATATTATTGGAATCATACAGTATATAGCCTTTTCAGATTGGTTTCTTTCACTTAGTAATATACATTTAAAGTTTCTCCATATGTTTTCATTTCTTTATAGCTCATTTCTATTTAGTGTTAAATAATATTCCTTTGTCTGTATGTATAGTTTTTTATCCATTCACCTACTGAAGAACATCTTGGTTGCTTCCAAGTTTGGTACCATGAATAAAGCTGAAATAAACATCCTCCACATCCAAACCAAGAGTTGATGTCAATGTTTTGGATTTTAGCCATTCTAATGGGTGTGTGGTGGTATCTCATTGTTGTTTTAGTTTGCATTTTCATGATGAAATATGATGTGGAGCATCTGTTCATATATGTATATACCATCTATATATATTTTTTGATGAGGGGTCTTTTAAGATATTCTGCCCATTTTTAAATGAGGATGTTTGTTTTCTTTTTGTTGAGTTTTAAGTGTCATTTGTGTATTTTGAGTCACAGTCCTATATCAGATGTGTCTGTTGCAAATATTTTCTCCAAGTCTGTGGCTTATCTTTTCATTGTCTTGAGAGTGTTTTTCATACAAGAGAAAATTTTAATTTATTGAAGTCTAGCATCTCAATTCTTTCTTTCATGGACTGTGCCTCTGGTATTATATCTAAAAAGTCTGTGCCATACCCGAGGTCATCTAGGTTTTTTCCTAAATTATCTTCTAGGAGTTTTAGTTTTGCATTTTATATTTATATCTATGATCCATTTTGTGTTAACTTTTTGAAGGTTGTAAGGTCTGTGTCTAGGTTATTTTTTTCTGTATGGATGTCTACTTGTTACAGCACCACTTTTGGAAAGGCTTTCTGTTCTCTACCATATTGCTTTTGTTTCATCAAAGACCAACAGACTAGATTTACATATGTCTATTTTTGGGCCCTCTATCCTGTTTCATTTCATTTTAGATTATTCTTTCTTCAATAACATACTGCCTTGAATACAATAGATTTATGATATGTTAAGATGGGTAGTATTAGTCTTCTAACTTCTCCTTTCAATATTGAGTTAGCTATTCTGGGCCTTTTGCTTCTACAGATAAACTGTAGATTCAATTTGTTGATTTCCACAAAACAAATTGCAGGGATTATGAGTGGAATTGCATTCAGTCTATAGATGAAGTTAAGAAGAATTTATATCTTGACAACAATGAGTTTACCTATCCATTAACATGTTATACTTCCTCATTCATTTAGTTCTTTTTTTATTAATTTTTTCATCAGTGTTTTGTAATTTTTCTCATGTAGATATTGTGCATATTTTATTAGATTTATAGCTAAGTACTTCATTTTGGGGGATGCTAATATAAATGATGGTATGTTTTAAATTTAAAATGGCATTTGTTCATTGCTCTTCCAGTAGGAAAATGATTGGCTCTTGTACATTTAACCATATATATTGTAATCTTTCTGTAATCACTTTTTAGTTCCAAGAGTTTCTTTTCTCTTCAATTCTTTTTGGATTTTCCACATAGCTTATTACATATGCAAACAATGACAGTTTTATTTTTCCTCCCATTTGGTGTATTTTTATTTCCTTTTCTTGTCTTACTGTACTAGCTAGAACTTCCAGTTTGATGTTGAAGTAGGAGTGGTGAGAGGGGACATCCTTACATTGTTTATAATCTCAGTGGGAAAGTGTCTAATTTCTCACCATTAAGTATTATGTCAGCTACAAGTCTTTTGTTAGATATTCTTTATCTACTTGAAAAATATTTCCTCTATTTCCAATTTGCTGATAGTTTGTTTTAAAAAAAATGATAAATACAAATGGGATTTTATTGGTTGAATGCTTTTTCTGTATTTATTGATATCATAAATGTGACTGTTTTCTTCATTAGACTATGTGTAAAGAATTACATCAACTGATTTTATAATGTTTTTTTTTCTGGGTTTCTTTTCTTTCTTTTTTATTTCAGCATATTACAGGGGTACAAATGTTTAGGTTACATATATTGCCATTGCCCCACCCAAGTCAGTGCTTCAAGCATGCCCATCCCCAAGACGGTGCACACTGGACCCATTGGATGTGTATATACCCATCCCCGCCTCCCCCCTTCCATCAGCCAGATACCTGATGAATGTTATTACTATATGTGCTCATAAGTGTTGATAGTGAAAACCAACTTGATGGCAAGTACATATGGTGCTTGTTTTTTCATTCTTGGGATACTTCTCTTAGTAGAATGGGCTCCAGCTCTATCCAGGAAAATACAAGACATGCTATATCACCATTGTTTCTCAGAGCTGAATAGTACTCTATGGTATACGTATACTACATTTTATTAATCCACTCATGCATTGATGGACACTTGGGTGGTTTCCACATCTTTGCAATTGTGAATTGTGCTGCTATAAACATTCAAGTACAGGTGTCTTTTTTATAGAATGTCTATTGTTCTTTTTGGTAGATGCCCAGTAATGGATCTGGATCAAATGGTAGTTCTACTTGTAGCTCTTTGAGGTATCTCCATGTTGCTTTTCACAGATGTTGTACTAGTTTGCAGTTCCACCAGCAGTGTATGAGTGTTCCTATCTCTCCACATCCACACCAACATTTATTGTTTGGGGACTTTTTGATAAAAGCCATTCTCAGTGGAGATAAGTGATACCTCATTATTGTTTTGATTTGCATTCCCCTGATGATTAGAGATGTTGACCATTTTTTCATGTATTTGTTAGCCATTAGTGTATCTTCTTTTGAAAAGTTTCTGTTCATGTCTTTTGCCCACATTTGATAAGGTTGTTTTTTCTTGCTCATTTTCCTGAGAGCTATATAGATTCTAGTTATCAGTTTTTTATTGGATTTGTAACATGCAAATAATTTCTGCTATTCTGTAGGTTGTCTGTTTGTTCACATGATAGTTTTCTTGGCTGTGCAGAAGCTTTTTAATTTGATCAGGTCCCATTTATTTATTTTTGTGGTTGCTGTGATTGCCTTTGGGGTCTTCCTCATAAAATCTTTGCCTAGGCCAATGTCTATGAGAGTTTTTCCAACATTTTTTCTAGAATTCTTATAGTTTCACGCCTTAGGTTTAAGTCAGTTATCCAGCGTCGTTGATTTTTGTGAGAGGTGAAAGGTGCAGATCCTGTTTCAGTCTTCTACATGTGGCTATCCAGTTTTCCCAGCACCGTTTATTGAATAAGGATTCTTTTCCCCATTGTATGTTTTTGTCTGCTTCATCAAAGATTATATGGCTATATGAAGATGGTTTTATAACTGGATTCTCAGTTCTGTTCCACTGGTCTATGTCTCTGTTGTAGTGCCTATACAATGCTGTTTTAGTTACTATAGCCTTATAGCATTGTTTGAATTCTGGTAAATGGATGCCTCCCAATTTGTTCTTTTTGCTTAAGATTGCTTTTGCTATCTGGGGTCGTCTTTGGTTCTGTATGAAGTGTAGAATTATTTTTTCTAGATCTGTAAAAAGTGATGTTGGTATTTTAATAGGGATCGCATGAATCTGTTGATCATTTTGTGTAGTATAGACATTTTAACAATGTTGATTCTGCTGACCCATAAGCATGGTATGTTTTTCCACCTGTTTGTATGTTCTGCTATTACCTTCCTCAGTTCCTTATCTTCTTCAGTGTTTCATAGTTCTCCCTATAGAGGCTTTTACCTCCTTAGTTAAATACATTCCTAGATACTTCATTTTCTTTTTGCTATTGTGAAGGAGATTGAGTTCTTGATTTGTTTCTCAGTTTGACTGTTTTTCGTGTATAGGAGGACTGCTACTTATTTCTGTACATCGATTTTGTAATCTAAGACTTTACTGAATTTGTTTATCAATTCCAGTAGTCTCATGGAAGAATCTTTGGGGTTTTCTAGATATAAGATCATATCATCAGAAAAGAGAGATATTTTGACCTCTTCTGCCCCCATTTGGATGCCCTTGCTTTCCTTCTCTTATCTGATTGCTTTGGCTAGGACTTCCAGTACTATGTTGAATAGAAGTGGTGATAAAGGGCAACCTTGTCTGGTTCCAGTTCTAAGTAGGAATGCTTTCAATTTTCCCCCATTCAGTATGATGTTGGCTGTGGGTTTGTCATATATGGCTTGTATTATTTTTAGATAAGACTTGTCTATGCCTATTTTGTTAAGCGTTCTTATCATAAATGGGTGTTTAATGCTTTTTCTGCCTCTATCATGTTGAACCATTGTTGCATATGTGGGATAAATCTCACTTGGTTGTGGTGCATAATTCCTTTTTTATGTTGTTGAATTTGATTTCCTAACATTTTTGTGGGTGGTTGCATCTATGTTCATGAGAGATATAGTCTGTAGTATCTATTTCTTATAATATCTTTCTCTGACTTTGGTATTAGAGTAATGCTGGCTTGATAGAATGAATTAGGAAACATTCTTCTACTGTGTTCTGAAATAAATTGTAGAAAGTTGGTATAATTTCTGCCTTAAATGCTTGGTAGAGTTCAGTAGTAAAACCATCTGAAAAAACTATTATCTTTTAGATCAATTAAAAGTATAAAAAAAACCCAGTTTTTAGTTTGACTTAATTCTTTCTCTAAGGTTTTTCTTTTCTTTATATAAATCAGATTTTTCTGACCTGTATAATTCTCCTTTTCTCTGAAAAACTTCTTTTAACATGTCTTCGAAAGGCAGGTCTATTGGTTGATAAATGCTCTAAATTTTTGTTTGTCTGAGGATGTCTTTATTTCTTTCTCATTATTGAAAGATAATTTCACAAGATTCCATACTCTAGATTGGTGATTTGTGTGTGTGTGTTGGGGGGGGGGGTGTCAACATAGAAAAAAATACCATACCATTAGTTCCTGGTGTCATCCCATATCTGTATATCTGATGCCCTCTTGTAATACAAAATCTTTTGCTTAAAAATCAAACTGTAAATTAAAAATAAAACCCTAAGCTTCCCCAAATGACTGAACAGACACACTCTCGTCCAATGGGACCCCAGAGAAATCTTAAAACTGATATCCTTGCCATGACAGGACAGGAAGTGAGGCACACCTCGTTATACCCCCTCTATATTGCTGTTAGAAACAACAACTGACCAGCATAAATGTTAAAATAGAGATCATAAAACTGACAGGGCAGACTCTTTGTGACAATAAGATGTCAAATTATAAACAAGACCTAAGGCCATGCCAGGCAATGGTTAAGTCACATCTGCAGACCATCAGTTATGTCGAACTTGTCACTTTGACCCAGTATATTGTGGCTTGCTCCCATAATTTGGCTCTGACATAGCATCACATAATGATTACCAGATTTCCTTATCTTAACTGAGATATTCCTTTCTGCTAGCTTCAAGTTTTTAGACAAAGCCTTCTTTCACCAATTGCAAATTGAAGAATCTCTGTATCCATCTATGTTCTGTAAGCCCCTGCTTCAAGATATCCCTCCTTTTCAAATCAGTGTGTAACCTCCAGGTATTGATTCATGGCTTTGCCTGTAACTTCTGCTTCCCTGAAATGTATAAAGCAGGGTTACATTCTAACAGCCGTACGGTCACTTACTAAAATCTTTTGGGTCTGTGTTTCCATCAGGCCATGGCCACTCACATTGGCGGAGATAAACCTCTTTGAAATGTTTTACTGTTTGGGTTTTCCATCGACAAAACAAAAGCAAACGAAACAAAACCCATCCTGGTAAAGGCATTATTAAGCTGGTAAATGTTTAGCGGCTTGCCTGGGGAGGGTAAAAGCCTCATTAGTAGGGCACATACTTCAAGTTACCAACATGAAGTCACTGAAGGGGGAGGTGGAAAGAGATGAACACGATCAGCTCTGGGAGCTGGTACTAGATGGCTCCAGAACACTGGTGTAAGGGTCACATTTTCATTAGAATTTAAGTATGCATTTTTGAAATTGTACATTATATTTGCAGGTAAACATTTGAAGGTGTTAAATTTTCTTGATGCAAATATCATGAGCCTCACTTTATAGCTCCTTTTGTTCGTGCTGTTTTGAGGGTATATTTTAATCTAAGAAACCAAGCATTTTATACTTGGGGTTATCTCTCTAAATAAACAAAATTATACCAGAATACTATACAAAAGTAAGCTTGATGATCCATCTCATAATTTTGCTTTCTCTGAGAAGGTATTTTAAAATAATCATTTATTTTTTTTAAATGACCTTAGGTGTGCAATTCCCGGGAGGAATGCAATTGTACTGATGGCTACTTGCCTCCAAATTGTGAATTACGTACCAGGGAATCCACTATAGTTCCTGAGGGAACAGGCAAGTATCTATCTCTTTAGAAATTCATTGAATAAGATTCACTAATTGTTTATCTTCACTAAAAAGCTTAGATTTTTGCCACTTAAAAAAAGAGTAATATATGTAATGAAGAGGTAAAAAGAGTTCTCTCAAATAATAGAAACTAAATACGCTTTCTTAATTTTGCTCTCTTTCTAATATTAAAATATCATGATTGAAACAGAATATTTAATTTCTATTTACTAATACCATTGACATTTTCTTTTAGAATAGTTTTCAACCTCTATTTGTGATTGACCCTGTGATTTCAGCTGAAAACAAATAACATTTACTCTATGTCTAGTACTGTTACCAATTTTCTGTTTTGGAATAAATGAAATAGAAGATAAAATTTTACTCTGAAAGAGTTTGTAGATTAAATGAGAAAAATCTATAAATTGCTGCTTAAGACATGACAGAAGGGATGCTGGCACAATGTTCTGTTTGTTCATCATGACTTTAGTTTCTGTCATTCATTCATTCATTGAGTTAGCAAATATTTATTGAACTCAAAATATGCCAGTTGCTGGTGTAGTCTCTAACATGCAGTGAGCAAAAAAAAAAGTTCTCCTTATGGATTTTTAGAGAATATGTTTAGGTCTGTATGCCCAGGGCTAACAAGTGGTAGAATTAGGATTAGGAATCAAGTCTCCTGATTTTTATGCCAGTGTCCTTTTAGTAGCACTGCATTGATAAACATAGATCCTTAATGTCAAAAGCCTACAATCTACTAAAGAAAAATAGGATATACACAAATACGTTGAAGTCCTTTGATAATACACCTTGTGACAGTGCAAATTTGGATAACTTCGCAATTACGAAATCCCACAGTATGTATCATTGAATTTTTACCCCCACTTACAGTGTTATAGAGTTTCTATAGTTGCTATAAAATGTAGAATACTTTTGGTCCCAAGGATTATGTCTTCATAATTATTTTCTATGTTCCCTAAATAGTAATAAAAATTAAAAACATTTTAATTAATTTGTTACAACTTGAAAATTAAAGTAGAAAGTTTAATTTTTGATCTTTAACATATTTTTATTTTTAGGTTTAATCATGGGAAGAGCTTCAAGAAATACTAAAAAAACCTGGCTTCTAGGTGTCTACATTTTTCTTCCTGTTTTCATTGTAACAACCATGGTAGCTTTGGCATGGAATCTTTTGAAAAGGTGGTTCACCAAGGAAGAGGAATCCCTAAGTAGCGAGTAAATTGAATTTGTGTTCTGAAGTTAAACTTTAGTATCATTTGAATCTAGTCACATGTAAGCTATATCATGAGCAGCAACAATACTCTATATTTTACCAGGATTTTGAGTATTACATCAATATGTCATTTAATTTTTTGAGATGGTTGTGAATATCCCATTTTAAAGATGCAAAGATTTGGAGATGTACTTTAAATAATCTTTCAAAGTCATTGCACTGCTAATTTGAGAGAGAGAGGACCCAAATATATCCCTATTTATTGCTTTCAAATACCCTAGAGGTTATCAAAGGATGATCTCTGTTACCTACAAAAGAGGTACTAGAAATATTCATTAAAATGCAGTTTTCTGTGCCCTACCACAGATGAAATATTTCAATTCACATTGCTGCCTCATTTATGAAATAATTAAAAAAATATTCTTTTGGTAAAGTTTTCAGAAGGAAAATTTATAATTTAGCCTACAACATTTTTATTTTTAAAGAAATAATTCAAACACTAAGAAAGAGAGCAAGCTAACAAACATCTACCTTTGCCCATCACTAAAAATAATGTTCATAGTTTTCTTATTTCTTTTATGAAATTATCCATTACATTTGCATCTGCAATTCCTCTAGCATAATACCCCTTCTTCCATACAGAGAATGTCTATGTTGAAAGTTTGGTGTGTCTTATATATTTTCACTTCATGTGGCAGCACACATGAGACATATCTAGTATTGGCTTTTATATAATTTTAAATATCTATATTCTCTGTAGATGAATTTACTTTTCTAATTGTAGTTTATGTAGTTTTTCCTTTTTATTATTCTTTTTTATGAAAAGTCTTCTCAGATGTGTTTCTATTTTTTTAGTAATTTGAAAAATATAATTTTTGGTTTTGTTGAGATCTCTATATTTACTTTGTTTTTTATATCAAGTTTTACTTTTTTTCCTTTCTGCTCTCTTTACCTGTATTCTAATTCTAGCTTTCTTGAATCTAATGATTTATTAATTTTCAGTATTTCTTATTTTCTAACAAATACCTTTAAAGTCAAAACCTTTCCTTTATATGTAATTTTCTCTGTATTCTTCAGTTTTTAATAGAATTGACATTCAGTTAAAAAATTAGAAAATCCCAGTATAATTGCTTGTTTAAATCATGAATAAATTGTGGTCTTTAGTTTTCAATTATATGATTTATTTTCATTGTTTTAAAAATAATCTTCCAACTTGTTAACTTATTGCGAGAAACTGTATGATGTAGACTGTTAAATGTTAGAACCAGAAAAGAAATAAATTCTTATAAAAGTATATAGTTGATATGTATACTTCACTATTTTTAACACAAACTTTTTAATTGTGTTATTTCAAATCATCTTTATACTCTCCATTTTTTCTTCTTGTCTGGTAATTTATTTTCTGTGAGAGGCAAACCAAAGTTTTCAATGTATTGTGGATTTCCTTCTGATTGTTGAAATTTCTGCTTTATATATGCAAAAACTACGTAATGTTCATTTTAGTTATACTTTCTTGGTGTGTTTTCTTTGAATCATTAATAAGTATATCTTAAATACAATTTATGAGTTTCAGATTGTTATACCAACTTTCTCTTCAAAAATGACATTTATATGGTACATCATTTTCATCCCCTTTTACTCAGTCTATCTTTGCATTTAATTGGTGTCTTATAAACAGCCTTTATGTGGAATGCAGTAGTAGTGTTTGCTATGCTTATGTTTTATATGTTATGACATATATATATTTAGACTGAAATTTGCCATCTTATTTTTTTTCTATTTACCATGATTTTGGGGGGGGGGGTATTTCTTTTTCTTTTCATAAAATCCATTTTACTAATTGTGTTATTCTCTCTTTTTTTTCTCTTCAACTATTTGGACATTTTTATATTCTGTTTTATTGTTTTGGTGATTTTCTTTAAATTTTAGTATTTATAGTTAATGTTATATAATGTCTAGATTTAATCATTACATATAGTCTTTCTCTAAATAACACAAGGATCTTAGGCATCTAGCTATAACCTTCCTTTTTCAGTCTGTTTGCCATTTGGCTTTTAAGTTACCCCCTTACATGTATTCATATGCATGTGTGTTGTGAGGTGTGTGTGCGTGTGCGTGTGTGTGTGTGTGTGTGTGTAGTATCACCATTCCTTTTGGAAACCTACTTTTTTTCCTTTTATTTTATCATATTATGGCCGGGCGCGGTGGCTCACGCCTGTAATCCTAGCTCTTGGGAGGCCGAGGCGGGCGGATTGCTCAAGGTCAGGAGTTCAAAACCAGCCTGAGCAAGAGCAAGACCCCGTCTCTACTATAAATAGAAAGAAATTAATTGGCCAACTGATATATATGTATAAAATTAGCCGGGCGTGGTGGCGCATGCCTGTAGTCCCAGCTACTCGGGAGGCTGAGGCAGAAGGATCGCTTGAGCCCAGGAGTTTGAGGTTGCTGTGAGCTAGGCTGACGCCACGGCACTCACTCTAGCCTGGACAACAAAGCGAGACTCTGTCTCAAAAAAAAAAAAAAACCCAATCATCATATTTTATCATATTATGGAGGTAGAAATATTGTTAGGGTTACATATATTGCCCCTGCCACCCCTTCCCCCCAGCTGTTTCAGAACATCAAGCATGTCCAACCCCTAGGTGGTGCACACTGCACCCATCATGTAAGTACACATCCTTCCCTTCCTCCCCGCTCCCACCGGCCCACCACCCGATAAAATTTTCATTCTAGGTTCAGTTATCTTTTTCCCCTAGCTTCATTGAGGTATGATTGACAAAAACTGTGTATATTTAAGGTACATTGCATGATGAGCTGATGTATGTATACATTGTGACATGGTAACCACAATCAAGATAATTAACACATCCATCACTTCAAATGGTAACCTCTTGTAAAAGAGATAATACTGTTTATAAAATAGCCTGACTTTTATACATGTAGTTGGCAAGCTTTCTTACTACTTACTTGAGATGTTATTTTAATTTTTTTTAGATCCAGATCAGAAAGCAGCACTGACACATATGCCAGCAGGTAAGTGGGTTAGGGATGTTTCTAAGATACATGTTGAAAAAGAAAAATTAATTGATAATTCACAATTTATTTCTAAATATTCTTTGAACAACATCTATTGGTCAAACAATGCCCTGAAAACCAGACTACTAACATATAGTAAATTAGTTTCTAACAAATTAGTCCTTTCTTCATTTAATAAATGTTTATTGGATGTCTACTACTAAAGAAACAATGAATAAAAGCTGAGTCTAATGGGAGATATAATATGTATAATTAGTAAAGAAAAAGATTATATAGAAGTTACCCAACTTGGGTTACACAGTCATGCGCTGCAAAACATTTCAGTCAGTGACGGACCATATATATGAGGCTGGTCCCATAAAATCGTAACAGAGCTGGAAAATTCATATCACCCAGTGATGTAGCCATCAGAATATCATAGAGCAGTGCATCACTTAGTGTTTGCAGTGATGCTAGTGTAAACAAAACTATTGTGTTGCCATTCATATAAAATCATATCTCATACAATTCTGTGTAGTACATAATCCATGAAAATGATAATAACTATATTTCTGGTGTATGTGTTCACTATGCTTTACTTTCTATCATTATTTTAGAGTGTACTCCTATTTATTAAGAAAGGCTAACTCAAATAGTCTCAGCCAGGTCCTTCAGGAGGTATTCTAGAAGAAGATATTGTTCTTGAATGTCTCCCAACATAGTCCCTCTTTTGGAGACATTAGTTACTTTCTCTAAGTATGAGGGGGAAAAAAAGCTAATTTTCTTTGTTGTCCCCACCTTGTCACTGTCACCAAGGGAGTTGAGATGGAGTGCTCAAACACTGCAGTTCTCCCAACCCTTTGCCCGCCTAGAAGCATTACCCTCCCTTTGTACTCTGAAATCACTTGAAGGTAATGAACATGTTTATTTTGCTGACCTATTTATAGTCAGCACCTAGCAGAGTAAATATTCAATAAATACTCATTTAATGAATGAGTGATTACTCTTGAACTTCACATATGCACAGCTAATTAGTATTGTAACGACTCCAGTTGTCCCCTCACATTGTCTCTCCTCAAAGAATATGCCACTCACATAAGCATCCTCTTCTAGAAGTGGTGTTCAGCTAGATTGAAGGATAGACAGGGCATCACCCAGAGGACAATGTACATTGCATTTGAAGACTATAATTTTCAGTGTTAAGCCCTAAGTCTAGCCTTGTGTTTGGCATACACAAGAAAGGCATTCTTTGATTTTCCTTTAATTTACATTTAATAGGCTAAGCAGACATACTTTATGTGCCTTACTATTATAATACTTAGTGTATTTTCTTGTATTTATGTTCTTTTTACATTTATATTGTTACAATTTTTTGTTGGAAAGCCAGTAGAAGATATTTATAGAGCCAACTCCTTGGATAAACACAAAAAGACAAGAGTCGTTTTAAAAGCCAGAAATCTAATGGTATCAGGCTCACAGTCGATATATACAATTCCTTTTATTGGTTTGGGGGAACTAATTATATTAAATACCAATTTTTCATGGCCAGAGTAGCAGGAAAAATCAACTATAAGTTTTTAAGGTATAAAATAACAGAGGTAGGAAAAGGATGGGAGGGGTAAAATTATGTCACTATTATCACTGAATCTCTCACTAATCTTACTAACAGTAGTGCCTTATCTGTGAATTAATCTTGATTACTTTGTCTTCAATTCATTATTTTCCTTCTCCCTTTCTTTTATTTGGGGGTTAAGAAATCTGTGGATATAAAGAATGAAAAAGAGGCCCAAGAATTTTCTTTTGGAATTTTGGTGATAATTAGTATAAAAATAGAAATTTGGCAAATATTTTTTAGCACAACTTTGAAAGGAAACAGGCAAAAATTGCAACAAAACTAAATATAACATAACTTTAAAACATTGTATTATATCAACCTAATAAGGTTATTTCCTTATATATTTAGATCCAAATCACGTGAAGACACCGAAACACCTAGCAATAGGTAAGTACATTAGGAGGTGTCTCTTACAATAAATATATTTATTAAATCAAAATAAAATTCATAATCCACAATTAATTCCTAATCATTGATTGGATAGATGAATTGGTAAAGTACTACACCAATAAATAACCTACCAATCTTTACTAAACCTTGTTAATAATGAGTATTTGAACAACTTAGTCTGGTTTTCTCTTCTGTTTAGTAAAGTTCTAAATTTGTTGAGAATACATTCTCATTGATAGAATGGAATGAAAGGGTTGCACCTATAAAAATATAAGACCTATATATCAGTTTTAAGGCAAATTCATAATCAGGGCCATTTTATCCATTAGGCATTGTAGCACAATGCTTCAAAGCCATGAGTTTTCAAGAACTCCCCAAATTATTTACAATGTGAAAAACCAAAAATAATTTGCTCAAGGAAAAAAGTAAAATTAATATGGATTTTAATTCCTAAAAAAAAGATATTGTTATATTCATAAATATCTCATTAAATGTGAAACAATGTTAAATTTTGTCATTTGCAAGTGCTTCTGATTAAACATTTTGGTTCCTCAGAAATCACAGAGAATCATGAAGTATATAAGTTACTCATGACCAAATAATTTCTTAAGCAAACTTTACCATTCTTTCAATAATTCCTTTTTCTGCCAAATGAATTTTACACATGGCAGTACCCCAACGATCTGTATGCATTGCAGTGGGAGAGAATTTGCTACCAGACCTTGAGCGTGTGTGCTTTTGTTTTCTTCCACAGTAACTAGTAATACCCTCAGAAGGCAATGGGCACTGAGAAATGAAAGTTCTGCTTTTGCTCCTGTGGTCACAGCTGAAGGAAACAATAAACCAAGTGAAGACCAGTTTATGTGCCTGCGTGTCTGTTTTTATCTCTCCCGCCTCTCCCTCAGAATGCAGCCCCTAGGGCTGCGGTTCTGCCACTTCAAGGCCCTTAACAGAAAGCATCCAAACTCAGGAATCTCCATCCCCACCTGACTCCCTGAGGTCTTCCCACTCTTGCTCCCGCCCCTTCCCCCACGACACCCCCTTTTGGTTGACTGCTTGGGGCCCCAGATGCATCAGGTCCTTGCTCAGCCTCATTCAGGACCAGCTGTGGCCAGTGGGCCATGTTCCTCCTCCTGCTCCTGCTCAACAGGCTTGGCTGGCTGCATGCAGTTTAGCAGATTCAGGTGTTTGCCCTCCTCCTCTTCCTCAAGACCACAGCCAGGGCTTCTGAGGGGACACTGTGTTTACTTCAGGGATTATGCCTTCCCATCCAGGCCTCTCCCTCCATCCCTCACTTTTCCCTTGGCCCTTGGCTGGTGGCCCACAGAGTCAAGCGCAGAAGACAGAGAGGCAGCTTCTGAAGGACCCAGAGAGCTTGAGTTCTGGTCTTAGGAGCAAAGATTAGCCCTTTTTCAGAGTTTGATATGAGGATTGATAAAATGAATTAGAAAAAGATTCTCTCATTTTCCTTTTCTGACAGTGTGTGTAAAATTGTTCAGATCTTCAATTAACTGTTTAGCAGAATTTACCAATGAAGCACTCTGGGACTAGAGATTTCTTGGAGGGAAGATTTTAAATTACAGATTTAATTTTGTTAACAAATAGAGGACTGTTCAAATTTTCCATTTATTCTTGTGATAGTATTAGGTTCATCTGAATGTGCCCTGATCACCAGGTTCCCAGTGTCAAGAGTGAGTACTGGTACTAAGTCGAGCCAGCAATAAAGGGATCACAAAGACAGAGCGATTTCATACAGTTTATCACATAAAAGAAAGCATGAAAGAAAAGAAGGAAGCTACACAAAGTGAAAATACATTCCAGAGAGAATGGACCAGGTCAGTCTCCAGAGTAGAGAAAGACTGTGAAGCCTGAACATATGCTGTCTTTTATAAGCTCACTAGTTTGTCCCAACATTTCTCCTAGTGAGATTGGTTGTTATTTCCCTCTTTGGGGTGATTGACAGGTTAGGGTTACATAACAGATTACATAACAGGTTACACAAGAGGTTGGTTATGTAAAAAATTTCCCTTTCTGCACATGTGTCTTCTCCAGAATCCTTCACAAAAAGTCCATCCATGTTATGCTAATTAGATGGTAATGAGCCCACATCAGTTAAAGGTCACTAGGAGCTCCTAACTGTGTGCATTTTCCCCCAGGGAACAGTTCCTAGCTGCAATTTGGTTCCTAGCTGCAATTTGGTTCCCACACTCCACCCTTGCCACTTCCTTGACTGCCTTGCCACACATTTGCCCTCCTCCAGACCTAATAATAGTGTTGTTCAAATATTGTATTTTTAAAATTTTTTTATCAATTTCATATAAATGGTCAGGCTTATGGCATAAAGTTTTTCAGAGTATCTTTTTTTTTCATGTCTATAAGCACTATAGTTATGTCACCTCTTTCATTCCTAGTAATAGTAATTATTTTTTTTTCTCTGATTAGTTTTATGAAGAATTTATTTAATGAATTTACCAATCTCTCCAGTCCAACTGTTGGCTGTTGTTTTTCTCTATTGCATTTCTGTTTTCTGTTTCATTAATTACACCTTTTATTAATTTGCTCTTTTCCTAGCTTCTTGAGATGAAAATTTAAATCATTTTTAAATCTTTTCTAATGCATTTAAAAGGTATAAATTTTCCATATGTACTTCTTTAGCTGCATTCTACAAGTTTTAATATGTTGAGTTTTCATTATAAATACATGATATTTTACATGATGTATTTTTCCTGTAAATACATGATAGCTGATTTCAAGTGACAGATGCCTCATTATTGAATGCAGAGTTGGAAAGATGTGAGCAGTAGCAGACCATTATATAATATTTTCACCAAAAATATATAATAGACATAAATAACATCATGAGCATAGCTAAAATCAATGTGTAGGAAAATAAGTGATGAGGTCTTACTCATCACTTCTTTGCTTAGCCTGATGTTTTAAAGGAGTTTTTCCTATATTTTCTTTTGGAATTTTTATTGTTTTGTGCCTTATATTTAAGTCTTTTCTCAATCTTGAATTAATTTTTGTATATAGTAAGAGAGTGGGGTCCTATTCATTCTTCTCCATGTGGCTATCCAATTTTCCCAGCACCATTTATTGAAGAGGGCTTCCTTTCCTCAGTGTATGTTGCTGTCTGCTTAGTCGAAGATCAGACCAACTGGTCGTAAGTATATCATTTTTTATCTGTGTTATCTATTCTGTTCCTTTGGTCTATGTCTCTACTTTTATACCAGTGCCATGCTGTTTTGGTTTTGATAGCCTTGTAGTCTAATTTGAAGTCTGGTAATGTGCCTCCAGATTTCTTTCTTTTTTGTTTTACTTAAGTTTGCTTTGGCTATTCAGGCTCTTTTTCAGTTCCAAAATGAAGCAGAAAAAACAAAAATAAATAAATGGGACTTGACTAAATTATAAAAGTTTCTTCACAGCAAAGGAAATAATCAACAGAGCAAACAGACAACCTACAGAATGGGAAAAAAATATTTTCAAACTATACATCCAATAAAGGGCTAATATCCAGAATCTACAAAGAACTCAAAGCAGCAAGAAATAAGCAATCAGCACCATTTAAAATGTTGGCAAAGGCATGAACAGAAGTTTTTGAAAAGAAGACAGACAAATGGCCAACAAAAATATGAAGAAATGTTCAACATCAACATCATTAATCATCACGGAAATGCAAATCAAAACCACAGTGAGATATAACCTTGCCAGAATGGCCATTACTAAAAAGGCAAAAAACAATTGAAGATGGCATGAATGCAGAGAGAAAAGAACACTTAACCATTGTTGGTGGGACTGCAAATTAGTACAACCTCTATGGAATATAGTATAGAGATTCCTCAAGGAAATAAATGTATACTTACTATTTGATCTAGCAATCCTCCTACTAGGTATCTACCCAAAGGAAAATAAGTCATTTTATCAAAAAGACATATGCACTTGAATGTTTATCGCAGCACAATTCACAATTGCAAAGATGTCACATAAACCTAAGTGCCCATCAATTCATGAGTGGATGAAGAAATAGGTGGTATATATAGCCACAGAGTTCTACTCAGCCATAAAAAGGAGTGAAATACTATCTTTTATAGCAACTTGGATGAAACTAGAGACTTTTATCCTAAGCAAAGTATCTCATGACTGGAAAAGCAAACACCACATATATTCTTTAATAATTGGGAGCTAAACAATGGGTACCCGTGGGCACCAAGAGTTGTAAAGGTCACTGGAAATCAAAAAGGAAAGCAGAGGGAGGAAGGAAAGGGTAAAAATCTGCCTGTTGGGTACAATGAACACTATGTGGGTGATGGGCACACTGAAAGCCTTGACTTGAGCATTATACAAGGTTATATATGTAACATAAACATTTGCACCCCCTTAATATTTTGAAATAAAAAGTAGGTTTTTTAATATTATAATTTAATTTATTATAATTTAAAGTAATTCAATTTTTAATAATGGTTTTATTATCAAGTAACTCACAAAATTACTGAAAATTTAACAATTAGCTCTTATAAGCCAGAATAGGCTGGGTCCAGCACACCAGAACATATAATAATTCTAAATGCAAGACCAGCCAAACATAGATTCAAAATATTTTAAGGCAAAATATCTCTAAGATATGAAATAGACAAATTCACAATCATACTAGGAGATTTTAACATATCACTGGCCAGTAAACTATTGAAAAAGCAAATAAAGTGAAAATAAAATGAGTCAATACATGCAAAAAAAATCTAGTAGGAGTTAAGGGAGGGATATTTGGCAACCTAGAGTGTGCATTGTCAAATGACAAACCAATTATATTACTGTTAACTGGAAGAAAGTGCTCATTGAAGGCAAGCTTTAGAGAGCAATAGACATGAGAAATAGAATTCAAGAGTGTAGGATGTGTTGTATATGTCAATAATACTTCAATAAATTGTTTTTAAAAAAAGAAAAAGCAAATAAAAAAGCATTGAACATATAAAATATTTGAATAACAATTTAAATATGACCTCATTAAAATATGTAGAACATTTTCCTATGAGCTACTGAAAACACATTATTTTTTACCAAAAAATCTACAAATATTATCCAGCTAGTCTTGAAAAATTCCAAAGAATTAAATTTATGTAAAACTAGATTAGGTGTAAATTGTTACTACCTTGAAGATATTTTGACCATAAATATATTAAATATCTCAGTATTTTTCCCAATCACTTCCACCTGGTCCTGAGTCCTTGGCCAAATCAAACCTAGCCCTAGAGATTATGAGATAAGTGGGCTAAAATGTATTATATTTTTTAAGTAGCTATATATTTTAACTATACAAATAATACATGAATATATGTTAATTATAAAAAAATCAATTCTGAATGAAAGCAAAATTCCCCTATTCGGACCATCACTCACATCTCTGAGGTTCCCACCATTATCAGTTTTGTGTATATCTTTCCAGACTTTTTATTCTATATTTACAGATATATGTGTCTATAGAAATATGAGTTATAATTATATGGTGAGGTTTTGGACCTAAATGATACAATATGCTATGTACTTTTCTGCAACTTGCTTTTATTACTCAATAATGTGTCTCAACTGTGTTTTGTATCTGTACATAAAGGCTTATTTTTTCCAGGAAGAAAAAAAATTAATATATGCAAGAATGTGTTTACCTAGTACATTGCAATTAAGTCATAAATACTATTAAGATAGCTAGAATATACTCAATATGTACAACAAAAAAAATGTGCACTTCCTAAATTACCCATGGCTAAATAAATTTATAATGAAAATTAGACATATCAAGATTCATCAGTCTAGCTATCACCATACTTTGATGAAAATTTTTAGACTTAAATGTATGTATTAAAAAATGAAAAAGGCAGAAAGCCAATGAGCTAAGTGTTCATTTCAAGATGTTAGAAGAGATAACATTAAATTCAATGAAAATAGAAGAACAGAAATAATGATAAGAGCAAGAATTAATGAAATAAGCAATCATTATGCAATTGATAGCTTAAGGGGAAGATTTTGTCCTGGGAAAACAAAAAAACAAAAAGTCAGGCCAGGCGCAGTGGCTCACGCCTGTAATCCTAGCTCTTTGAGAGGATGAGGCGGGCGGATTGCTTGAGGTCAGGAGTTCGAAACCAGCCTGAGCAAGAGCGAGACCCTGTCTCTACTATAAAATACAAAGAAATTAATTGGCCAACTAATATATAGAGAAAAAATTAGCCGGGCATGGTGGCGCATGCCTGTAGTCCCAGCTACTTGGGAGGCAGTAGGATCGCTTGAGCCCAGGAGTTTGAGGTTGCTGTGAGCTAGGCTGACGCCACGGCACTCACTGTAGCCTGGGCAACAAAGTGAGACTCTGTCTCAAAAAGAAAACAAAACAAAACAAAAAAAATCTTCTCACAAAGACCACCAGACCAGATGGCTGCTCTGAGAAATTCTAACTAATATTGAAGGACATAATCAATTGTTTTCACAAACTATTCCCCACTTGTTTTATAAAACTAGTGTAAACTTGATACAAAGAATATACCCTGGAGAAGCTCATTATAGGAAAGGAAAATTAGAAGCCAGACTCATTTGTGAACCTTGATGCAGATATCCTAAAGAAATATTAACAAGATAAATCTGGGTTTTTTTCAGGAATGTAATCTTGATTTAATATTGGGTGATATAACAGTCTTATTCACCACAGTAAAAGAAATGAGGATGAAGTTATTTGATAGATCCAATCTATAAATTACAACCACTTGGCAAATTAAACATCCATTCATAAATTTTCTACTGCAGTATTCTTCAATAGAACTTTCTTTAATGATGGAAATGTTCTGTGCTGTATAATACACTGTCCACTAGCCATATGTGACTATATGTGAGCACTAGCCATATGTGAGCACTTGACATTTGGCTCATGTAATTGAGGAATTACTAATTAGATTTAATTTTTGTTTACTTAAATTTAAATACCTACATGTATCTAGTGGTTACTATATTAGACAGTGCAGCTCTAGAATCTCTGGTTTTTCATTTCTTCCAAAGAAGTGAGTTGGAAGACAGGAGAAGGTGCAGAAAACGATTGTGATTTTATGAACAATTTTTGAGATTATTTAACTTTGGGCTTTATATGTGAATAGATGTTGCTGATACAATTTATTATAAAATCAAGAATATAAGAAAATGCTTAATGGGAATGGTAGTTAATAAGATATCTAATAACTGTTTCCTTTAGGTTTTGGCTCCAGGGGAATATCATTCAAATCATGTTATGTAGTGTGACAACGCATTTCTTTTGCAAACTTCTGAATAAAATGTTAATTTCTATAAATCTCATATAAAGAATGGGATTACTAAAACTGTGAATTTAAGAAAAGCTTTATATCTTATAAAGGTGTATTGTGGTTTTATTTGGTGGTACTTAATCATATACGATTAAATAACATGTAGCATTTGTTTATAAAATTGTACACATATATAGTGCTGTGATCCCTCATCATGTATATTGAAAGGTAATGTAGACTGGGGTTATGGAGAATGTTGCTCACAAGGTTGCAAGGTAAGAGGCAATCTGTATTTGATAATAGCTCCGCATTAAATTTATGTCATTTATGTAATTAAATTTATTAAATTATGTCATTTATGTCATTAAATTTATGTCATGACAGCAAAGAAATGCAGTCTTCAAGACAGTTTCTCTTCTGATGCTTGTTTAATTCATGAGGTACCCATCTATCAAGCTTCTTTACCTTGCCAATTTGTTTCAAATGGGCCAGTATTGGAATAGTAACATCACATCTTGCTGCTAATTAATGCGTAGGTTGACATGGATTCGCTTCCACTACCACTTTCAGCTCATTGTTATCCACCTTGGTGTCTGGTTGCCCACATGTATCATTTTCAAGATTAACATCACCAGAACGGAACTTCTCAAACCATCAACATAATTTGTGTCCACTAGCCACACCCTTTCCAAACACTCTGTTGATATTTTGAGTTCTGCAGGGGTTCCACAACAGAACTAGTATTCAAAAATAACTTGAATTTTTACCTTACCTATGGTTTCACAAAAATTGCTCTGAAAAACATTTTAAAGATAACCACAATCCAAACCATGTGTTTGAAAGAATGAGGATGTACCTTCACAATAAAAACAAAACAAGAGGTGTCAAAGTGAAATGTCAGAGATATCAATGGTCAAACTTAGCACTTAAGGAAATTGGACATTTCATACTTAATAATCTAAGTGCTTTTGTTGGTTTTGGTTTTGGTTTTTGGGGTTTTTTTTTTTTAGATCAACCAGGCCTGGATGAGATAGGGAACAATGGGAGAAGGAGGGAGTACCCTAGTTCTAGAAGGTATGGAGGCTACTCCAAATAACTGGGAGCATAGGAGGACTGTCCACCTATACCCAGCTCTCATCCCTGCTCTTTCTGGACTTAGCAAGAAAGTTTTGAAACTCCCAGGCAGACTTATCTATAGCTTGTATACTATCAGGGAGGCATACCTAGGTTAATCAACATTTTAGAGAAACAACATACAGCCATATCAAAGTGTGTATCAGACCGCATTAAGTCACATCACTCAGAGGGAACTGCAGATCATCAGCAGTGATAGGGAAAAGAAACCCCCAAAACAAATAGTAACAGCGACTACAGAAGGTGGACGATCCATGCCTTATTCATTTGACGCTAAAACGATGTTGCGGTTTTAGTCTCTCTTTTTTTCATGTTCATATGGATTTTTCCCCCAAACTTCCATGCCAGTTGCCGAGAACCGGCAATTGTGCCATCCCAGTGAGGGATTGAGCACTGCGTGAGACTTTCAGTGCTGCAAGCAGGACAAGTCCCTTCTCAGAGCTGCACAGCTGCTGCAGGTGCCCTGTGGCTCTCGGCTGTCAGAATGGTGCCCAGCCCAAGCTGCCCTAGGCTCGCGTGCCTGTGGGTTCTCAATCTTACCATCAAATTGATACTAACTGGTCAACACTGAGGTGCTCACTTGGTAGTGATAATACCCACTGGGTGCTGGTCAGGTAGGGGGAGGTGAGGGGTGGGGGGTAAACCCACAGCTAATGGAAACGGGGCACACTGTGTGGGGGAAGGGCACACTTGTACCCTGGCTCGGGCGAGGCAAATGCATTTCATGTAACCAAATATTTGTACCCCCACCATATCTTGAATTGAAAAAGAAATCTTTGATAAGCTAATAGGAAAAAAAAAAGATATCACACTTGCATTTCTTTGATTTCATGGGGCTTCCCGTTTATCTTATGGTTGTAGTGAATTTATAATTCTTCTATTAATTGCCCTTTATCACCTTTGTCAATCTATTCTACTGGTTTGTTTGACCTTTTATGTCTCTCACACACATACTCTCATATACACTTGATTGTGGTAAAATGCCCATAAAAATGTAACAGTTTTTAAGTGTGCAATTCAGTGGTCTTTAAGTACATTGTTGCTGTACACTGTTGTGCAGCCATCATTCCACTGCAGAACTCTTCACATTGCAAAACTGAAACTCTATACGAAGTAAATAATAAGTCCTCATTCTTTCTCTCCCAGAACCTGCACACCAGCATTCTGCTTTCTGTCTCTATGCATCAGGCAACTCCAGGAACCCAGGTGGAACCCTACAGTGTCCGTCTTTTTGTGACTGGCTTATTTCACTTAGCCTAAGGTCCTTAACCCTTTGAACTCCCGTGCTTTTTTCTCATTTCCACTCGACATTATCCACCCTCGACATTCGAGTGCAAAGGGTTAAGGCTCATCCATATTGTGTCTTGTGTCAGAATTCCATTCCTTTTCAAGGCTGATTAATGTTTCAGTGCATGCATAGACTGTATTTTGTTTGTCCCTTCATCTGCCAATGGACACACTTGGGTTTCTTCCACATTTTGGCTATTATGAATAATTTTGCTATGACCACGGGTTTACAAACATCTCTTCAAGACCCTGTTTTCAATTTTTTGGGGTATATGTCCAGAAGTGAAATTGCTATTTCAGTTGGTGATTATATTTCTAAATTTTTTTAAGAACCACCAAATTATTTCCAGCAGCTGCTTCATTTTATATTCCTACTGGCAGTGCACGGGGCTTCCACTTTCTCCACATCCTTGTTCAACACTTGTTATGTTCTTTTTTTCTTTTTGTTTCTTTTTTTTTTTTTTTCATGTTGTTTAAGGACTTTTTTCAGCATGTTATGGAGGTAAAAACGTTAAGGTTTTTACCTTACGTTGCCCTTGGCTTCCCTCCCACCTCGAGTCAGAGCTTCAAGCGTGTCCATCCCCCAGTAGCCATCCTGATGGATGTGAGGTTATATCTCTTTGTGGTTTTGATCCCGGTATAACAGGATCTGTAGGTCAGAAATTACCTTTATCATTTTTAAAGAATGTTAATGGTTTGTTCAAAATTGTCTTAGGGAGAAGAGCTTTTCTGTCATTGTATCTTTAACATGTTATTTCTTCGACATAGGAAGACTGTAGATTTTTGTGTAAAACTTTGATCAATGGATTATCACTGTTTTCAGAAGTCTTTTATTTTATTTTGGGAGGATTGACATTTTTAAAAGATGTAAACTGTAATTAATAATTTTGCCACACCATTTTAATAATAATTTCTCAATTTTCTATTTTAGTTTCTCTCTCTCTCTAATCTTATAATTGGAGAATCTCTTTAGACTGAAGGAAATAATCATGAAAATGGTGCTCATTACTTTAATCCTAAGAAAACATTTAATTTTTTTCATGAAAAGGCTACTGCCTTTGATTCCATACATTCATATTGTTGAGAAAATACTTCTCTCTTCTAATTTAATTTTTTATATCAGGAACATCTTTTAGATTTTATTAAATGTCTCTATGGCATCTATTGAAATGTTCATATGGTTTCTTAGATGCCTTGGAAGATATTCTTTTTTTTTTTTTTTATTTCGGCATATTATGGGGGTACAGATTTTAAGGTTTCAATAAATGCCCATTTTCCCCCCTCCCCCCAAAACTCTGAGTCTCCATCATGACAATCCCCCAGATGGTGCACATCTCACTCATTATGTATGTATATACTCGCCCCCCTCCCCCCTCCCCCATGTCCAATACCCTATTACTGTAGTACCTATGTGTCCACTTAGGTGCTACTCAGTTAATACCAGTTTACTGGAGAATATATCTGGTGCTTGTTTTTCCATTCTTGGGATACTTCACTTAGTAGTATGGGTTCCAGCTCTAACCAGGAAAATATAAGATGTGCTATATCACCATTGTTTCTTAGAGCTGAATAGTACTCCATGGTATACATATACCACATTTTACTAATCCATTCTTGGATTGATGGGCACTTGGGCTGTTTCCACAGCCTTGCAATTATGAATTGTGCTGCTATAAACATTCAAGTGCAGGTGTCTTTTTTGTAGAGTGTCATTGGATCATTTGGGTAGATGCCCAGCAATGGGATTGCTGGATCAAATGGTAGATTCACTTGTATCGCTTTACGGTATCTCCATATTGCTTTCCACAGAGGTTGAACTAGTTTGCAGTCCCACCAGCAGTGTAGGAGTGTTCCTCTCTCTCCACAACCACGCCAGCATTTATTGTTTGGAGATTTTTTGATAAAGGCCATTGTCACTGGGGTTAAGTGATATCTCATTGTGGTTTTGATTTGCATTTCCCTGATGATTAGAGATGTTGAGCATTTTTTCATATGTTTGTTGGCCATTTTTCTGTCTTCTTTAGAAAAGTTTCTGTTCAAGTCCTTTGCCCACTTTTTAATGGGGTTATTTGATTTTTTCTTCCTGATTTTCGTGAGTTCTAAGTATATTTTAATTACCAGTCCCTTATCGGATGCATAGGATGCAAAAATTTTCTCCCATTCTGTAGGTTGTCTGTTTACTTTCATGACTATTTCTTTGGCTGTGCAGAAGCTTTGTAGTTTGATCATGTCCCATTTATTTTTGTTGCTGCTGTGATTGCCTTTGGGGACTTCTTCATAAATTCTTTGCCCACGCCGATGTCTAGGAGAGTGTTTCCAACTTTTTCCTCTAGAGTTCTAATAGTTTCATACCTTAGGTTTAAGTCTGTTATCCAGCATGAGTTGGTTTTTGTGAGAGGTGAAAGGTGTGGGTCCTGTTTTAGCCTTCTACAGGTGGCTAGTTTTGGCCAGTTTTCCCAGCACCATTTATTGAAAAGGGATTCTTTTCCCAAGCGTATGTTTTTGTCTGCTTTGTCAAAGATTAGATGGCTATATGAGGATGGTTTTATATCAGGATTCTCACATCTGTTCCACTGGTCAATATTCCTATTTTTGTGCCAATACCATATTGATTTAATTACTACAGCTTTGTAGTATAGTTTGATATCTGGCATATTAATGTCTCCCATTTTGTTTTTGTTGCCTAGAATTGCTCTTGATATTCGGGGTCTTCTTTGGTTCCATACGAAGCGTAAAATTATTTTTTCTATGTCTGTGAAGAATGCTGATGGGATTTTAATAGGTATTGCATTGAATCTGTAGATCAGTTTGGGTAGTATAGACATTTTGATGATATTAAGTCTACCGATCCACGAGCATGGTATGGATTTCCATCTGTTTATATCCTCTGCTATTTCCTTCCTCAGTGTTTCATAGTTTTCCCTGTAGAGGTCTTTTACATCCTTGGTTAAGTATATTCCTAGGTACTTTAATTTCTTCGTTGATCAGAAAGCAGATCTGAAATTAACCATTTTTGCTTCTGACAGATGTAGCTCATAGCCTCTCCCCAAGCCATGTCAAATTCTCTAGGTACATAGACAATTTGGTATTTTTATTGTGTTTTAAAAAAATTTATAATGGACATGTTTATGTCTATTATGATTATATAAACATTATACATCTTTATGGGGTACAGTGTGATGTGTTGGTGCATGTATATATTGTATAATGTTCAAATCAGGGTGATTACCATACCTATCATTTTAAACATTTATCATTTCTCTGTAGTAATAACATTCATAATTTTTTCCTCTAGCTATCTTGAAATATACATTGTTATTTTCTGTGGTCACCCTACTGTTTGTAACAGAACACCAGAACTTGTTATTCCTGTCTAACTATAACTTTGTACCTGATGACCCACTTCTTCCAGTGCCCCCAGCCTCTGATAACCACTATTCTGCTCTACTTCTATTAAAGTTTATTTGATTTCACATATGCATTCCACATGTGGCTTTTGTCTTTCTGTGCCTGACTTACTCCATTCAACATAACGTTCTCCAGATTCATCCATGTTAGTGTATATGACAGGTGTCATTCTTTTTTAAGGCTGGATAATATTCCATTGTGTATATATTTGGCATTTTCTTTATACATTCATCTGTAGATGGGCTTTTACATTGATTCCATATCTTGGCTGTTGTGAATAGCACTGCAATAAAGATGGGAGTGCAGATATATCTTCAACATACATATTTCATATCCTTTCAATGTATACTGAGTATTAGCATCTCTGGATCACATGGTAGTTCTACTTTTAATTTTTTGAGGCCCCTCACTACTGTTTTCCATAATGGCTGTACTGACATTCCCACCAACAGTGCATAGAGTTCTCTTTACTCCATATCCTCACCAGCCTTTGTTTTTTGGGTTTTTTGTCTTTTTGATAATAGCCATTATTATGGAGTGAGATGATAGTTCATTGTATTTTGATATGCATTTCAACAAGGACTAGTGCTGTTGAGCATTTTTTCATATAACTCTTGACTATTTTGTATATTGGAGACATGTGTATTCAGGACTGTGGCCCATTTTTTAATTCAGTTGTTTGAGTTCCTTATATATTCTTAATATTAACCCATTTCAGATGCACACATCACAAATAAATTTTTCCATTTTGTAGCCTGTTCTTTAGAGGTCTTATTCAAAAATTCTTTGCTCAGTCAAATTTCTTTTTGTTTTAAGTTTCTTCAAAATTTTTGATAATTGCCAATTCTTTTTATTTCAGCATATTATGGGGATACAAATTTTAAGGTTTCAAATAATGCCCTTGACCCCCTCCCCCCCAAATCTGAGCTTCAAGCGTGACCATCCCCCAGACAGTGCACATCTCACTCATTATGTATGTATATACCCGCTTCCTCTGTCCCCCTCCCACCCGCCCAATACCCAACTAATGTAGTTCCTATGTGTCCACTTAGGTGCTGATCAGTTAATACCAGTTTGATGGTGGGTATATGTGATGCTTGTTTTTCCATTCTTGAGATACTTCACTTAGTAGTATAGGTTCCAACTCTATCCAGGAAAATACAAGATGTGCTATATCATTGTTGTTTCTTAGAGCTAAATGGTACTCCATGGTATACATATACCACATTTTATTAATCCACTCATGAATTGATGGGAACTTGGGTTGTTTCCACAGCTTTGCAATTGTGAATTGTGCTGCTGTAAACATTCAAGTGCAGGTGTCTTTTTTGTAGGGTGTCATTTGATCTTTTGGGTAGATGCCCAGTAATGGGATTGCTGGATCAAATGGTAGATCTACTTGTATCGCTTTAAGGTATCTCCATATTGCTTTCCATAGAGGTTGGACTAGTTTGCAATCCCACCAGCAGTGTAGGAGTGTTCCTATCTCTCTGTATCCACACCAACATCTCTTGTTTTGGGACTTTTTGATAAAGGCCATTGTTACTGGAAATAAGTGATATCTCATTGTACTTTTGATTTGCATTTCCTTGATGATTAGAGATGTTGAACATTTTTCATATGTTTGTTAGACATTTTTGTATGTTCTGTAGAAAAGTGTCCTTTGCCCATTTTTTGATAGGTTGTTTGATATTTTTCTTGCTGATTTTCATGAGTTCTAAATAGATTCTAGTTATCAGCCCTTTGTCAGATGTGTAGGATGCAAAAATTTTCTCCCATTCTGTAAGTTGTCTGTTTGCTCTCATGACTATTTCTTTGGCTGTGCAGAAGCTTTTGAGTTTGATCATGTCCTATTTATTTATTTTTGCTGCTACTGTGATTGCCTTTGGGATGTTCATAGTAAATTCTTTGCCTAGGCTGATGTCTAGGAGAGTGTTTCAAACATTTCCTCTAGAATTCTATTAGCTGTTATCCAACGTGAGTTGATTTTTGTGAGAGGTGAAAGGTGTGGGTCCTGATTCAGCCTTCTACAAGTGGCTGAAAACTATCCAGTTTTCCCAGCACCATTTATTAAAAATGGATTCTTTTCCCAAGCGTATGTTTTTGTCTGCTTTGTCAAAGATTAAATGGCTATATGAGGATGGTTTTATATTAGGATTCACAGATCTGTTCCACTGGTCAATATTCCTATTTTTGTGCCAATACCAGATTGTTTTAATTACTACAGCTTTGTAGTATAGTTTGATATCTGGCATATTAATACCTCCCATTTTGTTTTTATTGCCTAGAATTGCTTTTGATATGAAGGGTCTTCTGTGGTTCCAAATGAAGCATAAAATTATTTTTCTATATCTGTGAAGAATAATGATGGGATTTTAATAGGTATTGCATTGAATCTGTAGATCAGTTTGGGTAGTATAGACATTTTATCGATGTTGAATCTGCCGACCCATGAGCATGATATGGATTTCCATCTGTTTACATCCTCTGCTATTTCCTTCCTCAGTGTTTCATAGTTCTCCCTGTAGAGGTCTTTTACCTGCTTACTTAATTATATTCCTAAGTACTTTATTTTCTTTGTTGCTATTGTGAATGTTATTGAGTCTTTGATTTGGTTCTCAATTTGATTGTTGTTGGCGTATATGAATGCCTCTGATTTCTGTGTATTGATTTTGTATCCTGAGACTTTACTAAATTCATTTATCAGTTCCAGGAGTTTCTTGGTTGAATCCTTGGGGTTTTCTAAATATAATATCATATCATCAGCAAACAGTGCAAGTTTGATCTCCTCTACCACAATTGGGATACCTTTAATTCCACTTTCGTGTCTGATTGCTATAGCCAGGACTTCCAGCACTAAGTTGAAGAGAAGTGGAGATAGTGGACAGCCTTACCTGGTTCTAGTTCTAAGTGGGAATGCTTTCAATTTTACCCCATTCAGTATGATGTTGGCTATGGGTCCGTCATATATGGCTTGTATCATTTTTATGTATGTCCCTTCTATGCCTATTTTATTAAGTGTTCTTATCATGAAAGGGTGCTGAATTTTGTCAAAAGGTTTTTCTGTATCTAATGAAAGAATCGTATGTTTTTTTTTTCTTTTTGGCTTCTTTTTATATGGTGAATTACATTTATAGAATTATATATGTTGAACCATCCCTGCATCCCTGGGATGAACCCCACTTGGTTGTGATGGATTATTTTCTTGATAAGCATCTGGGTTGGGTTAGCTAGGATTTTGTTGAGAATTTTAGCATCTATAAGAGATATTGGTCTGTAGTTTTCTTTTTTTGTTGCATCCTTTCCTGGTTTTGATATCAGGGTTATGTTCACTTCATAAAAGGTATGGGGGGGGTTATTCTTCTCGCTGTTGTATAATAATTTCTGCAAGACAGTCACCAGCTCTTCTTTGTTAGTGTGGTAAAATTCAGGTAAGAAACCATCTGGGCTAGAAATTTTCATTTTAGGAAGATTTTTAATTGCTGTTTCTATTTCGGCTCTTGATATTGGTCTGTTCAGGAATTCTATTTCTTCCTGATTGAGCCTAGGAAGGCTGTGTGTTTCTACAAATTTGTCCATTTCCTCCTCATTTTCCAGTTTGTGTGCATAAAGGTTTTTGTAGTATTCATACATTATATCTTCTATCTCCTTGGGATCGGTTGTGATATCTCCTTTCTTGTCCCTGATGGAGCTTATTAGAGATTTCTCTTTTCTGCTTTTCATTAGCCTAGCCAAAGGTGTGTCAATTTTGTTTATTTTTTCAAATAACCAACCTTTTGTTTTATTAATCTTCAATATAGCTTCCTTTTTGTCTATTTCATTTAGTTCTGTTTTAATTTTGTTAATTTCACTTCTTCTGCTGGTTTATTCTTCTTTTTCCAGCTCTTTGAGTCAATTCATTAGATTGTCTATTTGTGATCTGTTTGATTTTTGGTTATAGGCATTTATGGACATAAACTTTCCTCTCTGTACTGCTTTAGCTGTGTCCCAGAGGATTTGATAACTTGTCTCTCCATTGTCATTTTGTTCATAGAATTTTTTATTTCCATCTTGATTTCTTCATTTATGAAGTAATATTTTAGTAGAATGTTGTTTCATTTCCACGTTTTTGTGTATAAATGTGACTTTCTGTTAGCATTGATTTCTACTCTTATTCCAAAGTGATCTGAGAAGAAACATGGTATGATTTTTATTTTTTTAAATTTTTTGAGACTCACTTTGTGTCCTAGGATATGGTCAATCTTAGAGAATGTCCCAAGAGCTGATGAGAAGAAGGTATATTCAGGGGATTTGGGGTAGAATGTCCTGTAAATGTTAGTCAGACCCAATTATTCTAGACTTTTGTTTAAGTCCATTATTTCTTTATTAATTTTCTCTTTGGAAGATCTGTCCTGTGCAGTCAGTGGTGTATTGAAATCTCCAGTTATTATGGAGTTGCTGTTAATCAATTTGCTTAGGTCCAGTAAGGTTTGCTTTATTAATCTGGGTGCACCTAAGTTGGGTGCATATATATTTAAAATTGTTGTCTCTTCTTGTTGAACTGTATCCTTCAGCATTATATAATGACCATCTTCACCTTGCACTACTTTTGTTGCTTTAAAAACTAAATAATCTGAGATCAAAACTGCCATGCCAGCCTTCTTTTGGCTTCCACTTGCTTGGAATACTGATCTCTACTCTTTTATTTTTAGTCTATATGCATCGTTGTAGGTTAGATGTGTTTCCTGAAGACAGCATATACTTGGCCTGTATTTTCTTATCCATTCAACCAGCTTATGTCTCTTGAGTGGGGAGTTTAAGCTATTCACATTTATTGAGAGAACTGATAGGTGAGGCAGATTACTGTTCATTCTGTTGGGTTGGACATTGTTTCTTTGATATCTCTCTTGAGCCATTGTGATATGTGGCCTTTAATCTTTAGGTTTTGCTTGTTTTTATGTTTGTGAGTATTTATTATGCTCTTCCATGTATAACACTGTTTTGGGTACTTCTTGTAGGGTTGGTCTTATCTTGGTGAATTCTCTGAGACTTTGCTTATCTGAGAATGTCTTAATTTCTCCTTCATATATAAAGCTTAGTTTTTCAGGGTACAAGATTCTAGGCTGGGCATTATTTTGTTTCAAAAGAATGAGAATGGAGCTCCAGTCTCTCCTGGCTTGTATTGTTTCAGTTGAGAAATCTGGCGTTATTCGGATCAGTTTTCCTTTGTATGTAACTTGCTTGTTTTGCCTTACAGCTTGTAGGATGGTCTCTTTTGTTGATGTTTTGGTCAGTCTGATGACTACGTGTTGTGGTGTTTTCCTGTTTGCATCGTATTTCCCAGGAGTCCTTTCGGCCTCTGTATTTCTAACTCTAAGTTAATGGTTAGACCTGGGAAATTTTCCTCAATTATTTCTTCAAATAGCTTATACAATCCTTGGGTTTTTTCTTCATCCTTCTCTAGAATCCAGAGGAGCCGCCCATTATTTTTCTTTGTATAATCCCACAATTCTTGTAAGCTTTGCTCATACCACTTATTCTCTGTGATTAACTTATTTGATTTCAAGGTGTTATCTTCAATCTCTGAGATTCTTTATTCTGTTTGGTCCACCCTATTTTTGAGGCTTTCCACTGTGATTTGTATTTCCCTGAATAAATTCTTCATTTCTAGGAGATTGGCTTGATTTTTTCTTCAAGCTCTCAATTTCCTTAGTGAATTTTTGTTCCAAGTCCTAAATTTTTTTGTGGTTTCTTTGTGTTGGTTATCCTTTTTTTCTTGCATAACATTGAGCTTTCTTACAATCAAATTTTAGAATTCTGTCATTTTAGTGTTTTAGGTTTGGTCAGTATCCATTTCTTTCTTTCTTTTTTTTTTTTTTTTTTTGAAACAGAGTCTCACTTTGTTGCCCAGACTAGAGTGAATACCATGGCGTCAGCCTGGCTCACAGCAACCTGGGCTCAAGCAATCCTTCTGCCTCAGCCTCCCAAGTAGCTGGGACTACAGGCATGTGCCACCATGCCCGGCTAATTTTTTCTATATATATTAGTTGGCCAATTAATTTCTTTCTATTTATAGTAGAGACAGGGTCTCACTCCTGCTCAGGTTGGATTCAAACTCCTGAGCTCAAATGATCTGGCCGCCTCAGCCTCCCAGAGAGCTAGGATTACAGGCGTAAGCCACTGTGCCCGGCCAGTATCCATTTCTTGAGAGCTGGTGTATCTCTTTGGGGGAGTTTTTTGGTTTGTTACTTCATAGTTACAGAATTCTTTCGCTGAGCCCTCCTATCTGGATCAGCTGATGTTTTTTCGTTTGGTGCGCAGGGGTCCTCTCTTCTATGGTTACTTGATCTGCCACTAGGGAGAGCTCTTCCACCACACTTGGGATACTACCCCTGATGGGAGGGGTTACTTGTGGAGCCTATTGTGGCCACTTGAGGGAGATTTGTTCCTTGACCACAGCCCTGATGGTTGGCCACCGACCAGGGGAGGAGGTCCAGCCCCAGCATTTTGATCAACGTGGTGACCTAAACTGTTCTTGGAAGCACAGTCATTTTACTGCCTGCTTTCGATTTGCACACAGGCCCAGCTGATTTATCGTAGATCAGGGAGAGAGTGGCTTTTCTTGTTTCACCATGCCTCCATGGTTGGAGCCTACCCCTTCCGGTGCTATAGATGCAGGCTAAGAAGAGGAGGTAGCTCCCCAGTCTGTCCTACACCCCAGCACCCCAGTGGCTGTAGCTCTGCTTGGCTTTAATCTTCTGAGTAGCATTTTGGTCAAACCAGGCCTGGCCAGCTGATCACAGATTGTATAATGGTGGAATTAGTCAGGAGCGTCTCTAGGCTGGGGGAGGGGATCTGCCCACCGCACCATATCACACCATGGTGGCTGGGCTGTGTATACCCTCAATGGTGACTGCTTTCCCACTTGCAGGGTACCAGCACTGGGGGCGACTGTTTAGGAGGTGGCAGGTGCCAGGTTGCGTCTAGGTCATCAGGATGCTCCATTGCCTCCTCTATGCTGCCTTTCCACCGACTCACACCTGTTTGGCCATAGTTCTTACTCTTACTGACCCACCCTGGGCCAGCTTATTTCCCAAGGCAGTTCCAGCTTAGAGTTCCCGACTTAGTGAACAGCTCTGTAGGACTATGCCCACTGGTTACCAGAGGCAAGATATCTGTCTCCCCTTTCAGCTCAGTTCAGTTTCCTCCCCTCTTGGTGCCATCCTAGCATGGGGCTCCGGGGAAGTTCACGGTGCTTTCCACTAATGACTGCACTCTCCAGCACCCTCTTCTCCTGCCGCGATTTCCCTCCAACTTCAGACAGGTCCCTGGCTGGGTGGGTGTGGAGGTCAATGGGGAAGCAAGGAGTTCTCCCGTGGATCTGATCCCACTTCACCCCTTGGCCTGGTAGGCCAGCACCCTCCCATGCTGTATGCCCTATTGTTTGTTTTGCACTCTCCAGAGAACTGATCTTACCTCCCAATCACCTTGTTTTTTTCCATTTTTGAGAGTTCTGTGCGGGACCTCTGCAGTTTCTCAATGCTGTCCTTGTAGGGGGTGATCAACTCACATGTAGGAGACCAAGATCTATGTCTCTTTCTCTGGGAGCAGGAATCCAGGGGGTTACCTTTACTCTGTCATTTTTCCTTCCTGCCTTCCCAGTCAAATTTCATGAAGCATCTCTCCTATGTTCTTCTAGTAATTTCATGATTTTGGGTCTTACATTCAAGTCCTTAATCCACTTTGAGTAAATATTTTTAATATAGTAAGGGATGGGGCTCTCATTTCATTCTTCTGCATACGAATATCCAGTTTACCTAGTTTCACCATTTATTGAAGAGACTGTGTGTTCCCCAATGTGTGTTCTTGGCACTTTTGTTAAAATTTCTCTATTCTGTTTATTGGCCCATGTGTCTCTTTGTATGCCAATACCATGCTTTTTTGATTAGTATAGCTTAATAGCAGGTGTCCTCAAACTACGGCCCGCAGGCCACATACCACCCGCTGAGGACATTTATCTGGCCCGCCAGGTGCTTTTGCTACCACTGCCTGTCCTGCTTAGCAGCCAACTCGTCCTGGGCCCACAGTGAGTACTCTCCAATGGTCTGAGGGACAGTGAACTGGCCCCCTGTTTAAAAAGTTTGAGGATCCCTGCTTTGTAGTATATTTTGTAGTCAGGTAATGTGATACTTCTAGCTTTGTTCTTTTTGCTCAAGATTGCTTTGATTATCTGGGGTCTTTTGCCCTTCTATATATATTTTGTGTTTTCTTTTTCTGTGAAGAATTTCACTGATATTTTGATAGGGATTGTATTGAATCTGTAGATTGCTTTAAGTAACATGGACAATTAAAAAATACTAATCATTCCAGTCCATAAACACATGACATCTTTCCATTTATTTGTGTCCACTTCAATTTCTTTTATCAGTATTTTATATTTTTCATTGTAGAGATTTAACCTCCTTTATTAAGTTTATTCCTAGATATTTTATTATTTAGCTATTGTAATGGAACTACTTTCTTGGTTTCTTTTTCAAATAGTCCATTATTGGTGCATAGCAATGCTACTGATTTTTGCATGCTGATTTTGAATTCTTCAATTTTACTAACTTCTTTTATTAGTTCTAATGGTTTTTGTTGAAGTCTTTAGGGTTTTCTATATATGTTATCATGTCATCTGCAAACAGGGACAGTTTGAATTCTTTCTAATTTGTATTCATTTTTTCCTTTCTCTTGCCCAATAACTCTGGCTAGTACTTCTATGTTGAATAAAAGTGGTGAAAGTGGGAAGTCTTGTTTTGTTCCAAATCTTAAAGGAAAAGCTTTCAACTTTTCCCCATTCCATATGATGTTAGCTGTGAGTTTGTCATATAGGGTCTTCATTGTGTTGAGGTCTGTTCTTTCTGACCCAATTTGTTGAGACCAAGTATTCTGGTCCAGGAAGAATTGGGGGTAGATTTGAGCCATGATAGAAAAGTACCTTCAACAAGCCACTGAAAAGAAAAACAGAAGGAAGTTGAGATAGATACAAGGGCAGTTGTGTGCTAGAAATGTTATATAGATGTCTCTGTGGTGGTGGTGGAGGAGCTGAGGAAGCCCAGATTTATAGGTTTATCAGTTTCAATGGAGGCTAATTTCAAGCTACCACTTGATATATCTAGGAGAATTGGGAAGAGATGCAAGTCACACACCATAATAAGGTAATTACATAATAAAGACACAATAGCCATAACCTCAAAAGCAAAAATAAAATTTACTTAAATAATTAAGAAATGATATGTTTTGAGTATTGGTTTTTAATTTATTTAAATTTAAGTAATGTTTTTAATAATGACTATTAACAACTGACTTCAAAAAGTTCTGAAATTTTAATGATCAGGTCTGAGAAGCTGGTATGAACTTGCTCAAGCACACCACTACCAAGGGAATTGGTAAACCATAGAGGTGATCCAGGTTCAGTTGGGCCTGAATCACAGAACATTTGATGAAATCTAAGAATACAGAATTAGGTTCATGACTATGAAGAGGGTCTGGGCAAGTAAGTGGTCCTGAAGATTTTACTTCCTTGGCTTCATGATAAATCTACTTTTGAAAAATGAGTTTCTCAACACACTAAAGTGGATATACAGCTTTCAAAAATGAGAAGTGGGAACAAGAGAGGAACCGGATTCAGATTTGGATGAATGCTGCTACCACAAATCACAGACTAGCTGTATGCTAAAAACTCTGAAGGAAAGGGGATAGGTTAGACTGAGGGAAGGAGATTCAGGACACCCTCAGGAGCAGAAGGGAAAACAGACACTCTCTTCATGGGGCTGCACTGGCAGACCCTCTTGGCTTCATGAAATGAGGGTCTTGGGCTGCCTTCATCTGACTCAGAGCATCTTATGGATGCAAGTTGGGGTAGATAAGGTAGGACTTGGGACTAGAAATTTAAAGGAGACACCAGACATAAGTTGAGAGATTCGGGCACAGATGGTTTATTATTTCATAGTTTAAAGCCCTCAGCTGTGACAACAGCAGTAAGGCAGATATTGTTTTATCCTTCTTGGATCAGACCAGTTTATGATGATGTATTTGGTACTATGCTCTCTCTAGGTATTAGCACTCAGTGTTGTTAGAAACTGTTGCTGTAGGAGAAAACAAAACACAAGTAAAATGCCAATGTCACTCATTTTTCTTTTTTATAGTTAATATATTTCTAACTCAAGTAATTTAAAAAGCATAGGCAATTGAAAGGAAAAGATTAAGGAAATAAAAATTAAGTCCAGTAAAAAAGTTACCTGTTACCTCAACTGCAAATACTCTTAGTTTTGTAATAGCAGTGGTAAAATACCCTAAGTGTTTATTTATCCATGTTTGGTACCTGTATAGGGCAATAAACAAGGTTCTTTGGGAATTCCATACTAAGTATATGAAATGATTTTACCTTACACTAAAAAAGAAGAAAAATGGTAATTCTAACTACAATTACATTTTACATTAGATAAAGAACCAACATGAACATGTGCATACACAAACACACACACACACAAACACACATGCACACACGCACGCACACGCAGATGTATATACCTATGTACTGAAATTTTTTAACAATGATCATCTCTAGGTGCCAAGACTAATAATGATAATTATTTCATTATTTTGCATACCTATATTTTTAAATAAATGATTATTACATATTACTACTATAGTAAGAAGAATGACTGACACACATATACACACACAAAATGTATTGAATAAATTAATAGAAGAGAGTAGTGACAAAGGCAAGATTTGGACATTTCAAAATCTCTGGCTGGAAAAGGATCTTAACACCAGTAAGAGCTAAAATCATCCTTTAGAACTATGAACCAGTTAAGTATAAATGAATTCAAAATGTTTTTATAAATTTAAGTGCAAAACCGAAAATGACAAAATATATTTAGTATCCAGATAAAAACATGTTTAAAAGGCAAGATTTATTAACAGTAGGTTAACTCTAAAATCTCAATTTATATCACAAAATAGTTAGTGGAGTGAGAGATAGGAGAAAGTCAAAATATACTAAGCATACCTCATACTAAAGGAATTCTTAAAATCCTTCTAATTCTATCCGTGCATATCATGTATTTTCTACTTCTATTGCCATATTCATTATAGAAATAGCTCACAAGGGCTGCAAAGATGACAAAAAGGAAGAAAGAAGACAGCAGCAGTGTGAACCAAACCCAGAGAAACCCAGAGCCAAGTGAAAGGGGCAGGGTGGGTTCCCCTCCAATACTTGGATGCCTTCACGAGCACTGGGACACAGAAGCTCTCACCCCACAGAAAAGTGCCACCAGGGACCAGAGAACTACATTTCTTACACCTGGAAACTTCCTCCTCTGCATCTGCTCTATTCCTGGCACTACAGAAAGCAATTTTGGTGCTGGCAGGCTTGTAACCCTGGCCCTTCCCACCCACAGCAACTGCGAGAGTACTGGGTGCTGGAACCCAGTTTCTCTCCACCCCAGCAGCATAGCATGCAGGATCACCTGCGGGGTCTTGGACAGGCAGGCCAGACCAGCACCCCTGTCATAAGAGTGGAGCAAGGAAACCATGGATCCTCCCCCACAGTGACTACACAAATGCTCCTCACGGAGAGGCCTATTTATCTCCCTGCCGGTGTCTCCCAGAATTGCCTGCTGATGGCTTGGGCAAGACTGTGGCCCCTAGACACAAGAGTGGTGCAGGAAAACTCTGGCCCCTCCCCCACCCCAGCAACTAAGAGAGTGCTCTGTGCTGAGGGGCTTCTTTCTCTACAGTGGAGGCGTGTGCCCACATGTGCCTGCCACTGAGTCCAGACACAGATGGTGGGGTAGTTCAAGAGCTCCTTTTAGGTGGCTGGAAACCCATGCACTCAGACTGCTCGGAGGCGACAAGGCAGTGGAGTTACAGGGAGAAAATAGGGAGGGCCTCACTCGACCCCTAGCAGAGAAACTGTCCAGTGGACAGGAAAGAACCTGGCCTGGGGCCTTGGCAATCACACAAATTAGGCTTCTCCCCCAGAGATAACCCTCCTGGCTTGGAGAGATTGTTCTGAACTCCCTATTAGTGGCTCCCCCCCAGCAGCCAGATAAGCAAACTCTGAGCCCCAGTGAGGCTTAGCAATGCCCCTCAGGCTCTCTCATTCCAGCCATGATGATCTGTCTTGCTCCTTCCTCCATCTCAGGGGAAGAAGGGACCAAGCAACCCCTTGGGAGCTATAGGGTCCCTTCCAAAGCTTGGGGTACTCATGTGCCCCACCTGGGGAACCAGAGCCTACCACAGGAACAAATAATTACCTGGGCAGCTGGCTCCTCCAGGCAAACTATAATCAATGTTGGGGAACAGCCCCATAGCTAAACATAGTGCCCTCCAGCTTAAGCAATTTGGGAGCAGAGGATCATACCCACAAGTATAGTCTACCAGCTCAGAGGTTAAGCTAGGGGACCAAACTCACTACACTCCCTTGGGAAGAGGTGAAAACAAAAGGTTAGAGGTAACCCAAGAGGTTCATCAAACCTGCTAAAACACCCCAAAGGCAACTCATGACTAGCACTCTTCTCCCTGGCACTGCCAGGGATTGAGTTTTGGGGACTTGGAGACAATGCAATAAGCCAGCCCTAGCACCCCCAGCTCTACATTAAGAGGCTGGATGAGAAGGAATCAATGAAATATTTCCAGAAACATGAAAAATCAGCACAAAAGCAGACCTCTAAAAGAAATCAATAACTCCTTATCAATGGATACCAACCTATACAAAATAGTTAAAATGACAGATGAAGAATTTCAAATGTGGATTATAAGAGAGCTCAAAGAAACACAAGAGAAAATAGAAACCTAACACCGAGAAGCCAAAAAAACAATGTGGGAAATGAATGAAAAATTATCTAAAGAAATCAAATTATTAAAGAAAAAACAAACAGAAATTCTGAAAATGAAAAATTCATTCAAGGAATTACAAATCACAATGGAAAACTTTAAAATTAGGCTAGACCAGGCAGAAGAAAGAATCTCAGAGCTTGAAGGTAACACCCATAAGCTAAACAAAATAGTAAAAGAGAAAGAACAGAGAAATAAGAGGAATGACAAAGCCTACAAGAAATGTGGGATTATATAAAAACCCAAATATAAGAATCATAGAAGAAAATACACAAGGGTGGGATAATTTATTTGAGGGAATAATTGAGGAAAATTTCCCTGGCCTTGCTAAAAATCTAGATATCCATATGTAAGAAGCACACAGGACTCCAGGGAGAGTCATCATAAAGAAGCAATTACCACGAAACATAGTCATTAGACTGGCCAAAGTAACTTGAAAAAGGCTCTCCAATAAGCAATAAGGTGAAAACAACAGATCACTTACTTAGGAAAACCTATCAGACTAGCTACAGACTTCTCAACTGAATCCTTACAGGCCAGAACGGATCAGTCTTCTAAAACAGAATAATGGCCAGCCTAGAATTTTGTGTCCTGAAAAACTAAATCTGTTGTATGAGGGAGAAATTAAGACTTTCTCAGAAAGCAATTACTGAGGGAATTTGCAAAGACCAGACCTTCCTTGCAGGAAGTACTCAGATCTACGTTATACTTTGCTCAGCACAACAGACACTGACCAGTATAAAATCACCCAAAAGCTAAAGTTCAGAGCCCAGATATCACGGGCTCTTCTTTGTTCTGGAATATGCATCACATTGTGATTTAAAGAATCAAAGTATAGTCTTGCCTAGAAAGCAAAAATAAGCCTAATTTTTGTAGAACCTAAAACAGCTGCCTTGACAATGAAATTAGGATGTTGACTGTCCATATTTAATAATGTTCCTCTTAAAATTAGTACTTTGCTCAATTCAGAAATTTATCTCACTCAGTATTTGCTATATAAATTATCCTAACCAGTATGTAACTTTATATTTCAAGGATGAAGAGAGAATGTGAAAAATAATCTTGGATGCCATATTTTTCTCCTTTTATATTCTATCATTTGGTAAGGAAAATTTATATATACTGATAATTTTAAAAGAATATGTAATTTTATAAAATGTTGTGTTTGATGCTTCCATAATATGATCTCTATACTTACTTTCTCAGATGAATTAAGACAGTGAATTGAATCACAACTCCAAGGCTCTATCTTACACCAATAGTATTTTCTTTTCAAGATAACAGCATAACCATAAGCACATGTTACATCCCTTAGAGCATCAGTTATCTTTTTATATTCCAGTAAAATACATCAAAATATAAATGTTCTTGCCCAATACTCAAAAAATCTCAAATCCACATTTATGTGCACATAGCTGCTACTGTGAATGCACAAAAATCCTTCCTTTAACATAGGTCAAGGAAGAGAGGCTGAGATATAAAACCAAGTTTTATTGTTTATTACTATAAAATAACCTACAGTGAGAGTCATAAAATATAATATAAACAAATGTTTTGGTTTTAAGTTAACCATTTTAAAGTGCTCCTAAACAATGATGAAAACATACAACACAAAATGATTAAACACACTATTCTACACTCACCTTTCAATGGTGGATAAGTTGCTGCTACTGTTGCTTTCTTCTGACACAGATCTATAAAATTGATAAAGTTTGTTTTAAATTAAAGAAAATTTAAAATCTTGAACAATTAAATGACTGAATGAAAAATGTTCTTCAAGGAAATATTATGATTCAAATAAATAAATGTCTCTTTTTGAAAACATAAAACACCACAAAAGAGGAACTATCTCTATATTAGAACAAATGCCATCAGCTACTTTGCTTTGCTAAGTGACTCTTCTTATCTTCATTTTAACAAAGTATTGATGTTGTAAGCCCACATTTGGGCAGGTGGTCCTCCTTATTCTATGATATCCCTAATTCCTCAGATCAAATTAAGCCAAATCATAAAGTAGCACTCAAAAAATTCAGTTTTCCATATAATTATTTATGTTTCTTTCTCCTTCTCAAAAAACATACACATTTTCTCTTCTCATCAATTCTTGAAAGGTAAAAACTCTATTCCAATACTTCTGTAGTGAAATGTTGCAAATTATAAATAAGAGGCTCAATATGATGTTTAAATATTTATATAACTTACTACAGATAATATGGTGGTCTCACTCATTAAATTGATGTACACAAAAGGTCTCCTACATTGGAAAGCTAGTATAATCTCTCATTCTATCTATAGAACTACATAGAATCGTTTTTGGTACATAGAAATTAAATCACTTGCTCAAGATATCACAGTTTTACATGTAAGATTTATAAATTAAACCCAGGTTTTTGAAAGCTAAATATGATTTTCTTCCTACTACACAATGCTATCTCCTGTCCCTTTAATCTAGCATTATTAATACATGTAATTTGTAGTTAAATAATAACTTTACAGATCGCCAATATCAATATTTAGAATAAATATTGTGGAAGCAGTTTCATAGATATTATCTTTATTTGAGAAAGGTGTTCTAATAAAGGTGCTTGCAACTGACCTAAGAATCTGTATCTAATAAATTTATTTTTTGAAAGTTCCCTTGAAATGCAGTGTCATCTAATTTTCATGAAGCTTGTTAACAATATGACTATTTTGGCAGAGTCAGTGAACTAAGAAGCTAAATAAACCTCAAAAATACTACTGGCAGCGATGTCTCCTCCTACCATGACACGGGTGGTAAACGGAGTGGTTTTAGTAAGGAGTAAAACTAGAAAAAACATCCAAACAAGAAACAAAGGGATGTTAAATGGTACAAAATGTGTCCTGGGGGGCTCCTCCTTACATTGCCTTACCTATTGTCTTAGGTTATTCCCAATAAAACAGGGACAGTTTTTTCTTGTCTTACTTAATGTAAAGAAAGTAAATATATGTATGTGCGTATATATGTGTATATTTGTGTATATATAATACATACCTCTCACTTTCACTTTCCTCCCTGTTGCAGAGCTCTCTTACTCTTTTCTGTTTTATTAAAGCAGCAGTAGTAATAATCAGCACAGGTACAGAAATGTAGAAAATGAGTTGAAACTTGGATTTCTGATGAGCGCCTTGTCTTCTCTCCAAAGAACTTTTAGCTAGAATGGAAAATATCAGTTTCAAATTATGTCCGAGATTTTCATAAGCAAAGGAAAAGGTGGAAAGGATACCATTACCAACATTATTCTCAAACACTAGACATTTCCTTTATAAATTATGTAGACATATAATGAATATAATAAAAGCCAAAAAAGGGGTTGTTACTAGTGCTTTATTGGGTTTTTTTTTTAGTTCTTAACCTTCTACCACATTATATGGTCCTCCGAGAATCAGAATAATAGGAGATTATATAATCTCCTATTATTCTGATTCTCGGAGGACCATGACTAATACAGATTTTGGTACCAACAAGTGAGGTTCTTCTCCAACAAATACCTAAATATGTGGAAGAGACTTTAGAGCCGGGTAGTGGGAAGAAGCTGGAATAATTTTAAGGCACATGCCAGAAAATGCCTGGATTATGATTAAGGGAATGTTTATAGAAATACAGATGTTAAAGGTGACTCTGGTGAGGGCTCAAAAAGAGAATAGAGAAAGCTTTCGCCTTCTTAGAGAATACATAAAATGTTGGTAGAAATGTGGACATTAAAGGTGCTTCTGGTGATGTCTCAGACAGAAATAAGAAACATTTTATTAGACAATGAAGAAAAGATGATTCCTGTTATAAAGTAGCAAAGACTTGGCTAAATTGTATTCTAATATTCTGTGGAAGATAGAATTCACAAGCCCAGTAGGTGGATAATTCGCTGAGGAGATTTCTAAGCAAAATGTTGAAGGTGTGTTCTGCATCCTCCCACCTGCTTGTGGTAAAATGGAAGAAGTGAGAGATGGATTAAAGAAGTACTTTTTAAGTGAAAATTCTGAGCCTATCTGTATTTTTAAAAATGAGAAAACGTGTTCTGGAGAGAACACTAAGGGTGTGGCTAGAAAATCATTTGATAAAGAGATTATGGTGACGTGAATCGTGGATTTAATCTGCCATTTTAGCAGAAACCAGGGGATTATACTGGCATGTGGGATTATGCTGGCATTATACTAGGATATGGGATAATATGGGATTATACTAGCATAACTAAAATTACACTGGCAGAGACACTGCCAGTTTGATCCAAACAGAATAGGAAGGGACAACAGAGCTGTTTGGCTATGATCATGTTTTATCTTTCAAGAAAAAAATAACAATCCCTAAGGTGATTCCAAGATGATCATGGCTGCTACTGCCACCACAAACTAAGGGGACAAGATGGCTTTCTTGATTTCAGAGGGTGGGCTACCCTTTTCAATTTCAGTGGCCCAGGTTGACCCAGCCCATTGCCTTATGGGTGGGGCCACTGTAAAATGGCATAAGCAGGAGGGCCATCAGAGCCAGGGCTGGGGCTGCCACCTAAGACTGGGGAGGTGACACTACCACTCCAGTGGGCCTAGAAGGAAGAACATCAAGTCAAATAGGATCATTCTCAAACCATAAGATCCAGTGGAATTTGGACTGCTAAGATGCAGGCTTACTTGAGACCTGTCACCTCTTCTTCCTCTCCAATTTCCCCCTTTTGGTATGGGAATGTCTATCCTCAGCTTATCTCACCATTATATTTTGGAAACACATATTTTGTCTGGTTTCAGAGGTTCACATCTGGAGAGTAATTTTGCCTCACGATGAATCATTTCTCAACTGTTACTTATACCTGACTTAGATGACATTCAGATGAGACTTTGGACTTGGAGCTAATGCTGGAATTGGTTAAGACTTTTGGGACTGTTAAGATGGAATGGATTTTGTATTTTGTATGTGAAAAGAACATGAATGTGTGAGAGGGCATCATAGGTTGGAATTTTATGGACTGAATTGTGCTCCTCTAAATTGATATGTTGAAGGCTCAACCCCAATGTGATGGTATTTGGACATGCAGCCTGTGGGAGATAATGAGTGTTAAATGAGGTCATAAGAGTGGGGCCCTAATACAATGGGATTTGTGTTCTTATAAAAGGAAATAGAGAGACCTGAACTATTTCTCTCTCCTCCTCCTCCTCCTCCTCCTGTCCCCCACTGACAAAGGAAAGGCCATGTGAGGAGGCTCAGTGAGAAGGCAGCCACCCACAAACCAGGAAGAGAGCCCTCACCAGAAGTCCAATTTTCCAGAACCTTGACCATGGACTTCTGACTTCCAGAACTATAAGAAAATAAATTTATGTTGTTTAAGACACCCAACCTGTGTTTTTTTATTATGGCAGCCCCAACAGACTAATACAGTGTGTTTTCAAGAAAAAATGAATGCGATCATATACTCCCCAAGGCATCCCTTGAAGGGAGTGGAACTCCTGTTAAATATTTCCTTCTCATCAACATTCACTTCCTAATAATAGCACCAGAGTCAGGCTAGTAGAGAAGATAGGTTAGTATTAGAATATCTTCAAAGGCAGTCTAAGAAACAATATGATCATTTCAATGCCATAACAACATTTAATAAAATCTAAAAGATATTCCTGATTTAAAAAATTAGAAGAGATAAATATTTTCTCAGCAAGATGAACATATAAAATCAAAGGAAGCACAGGCTTTTCATAATAAAATATTAAAGGTTTTCTTAAGATTAAAGTAATGAGCACCATTTTCATGATTATTTCCTTTATTCTAAATAGATTCCCCAATGCAATTATGAGATTAGAGACAGAGACGGAGGTTAACTGAAAAATAAGAAAGAGATAGAAATCATTATTATTATTAAAAAGGTGTGGCAAAGTTATTATTAATTGCAGTTTACATCTTTTAAAAAAATGTTAATCCCTCAGAAAATAAACGAAAAGACTTTTGAAAATAGTTGATAGTCCATTTATAAAACTTTTACGCAAAAATCAATAGGCCTCCTATGTGTAAGAAGTAACATGTTAAAAGTAACATATTAACAGAAAAGATCTTCTCCCAATAACAATTTTGAACAAAACCATAACATTCTTAAAAATGATAAAGGTAATTTCTGATCTGTCGGATCCAGTTATCTCTTGTGATCAAAACCACAAGAGATATCGCCTCACACCCACAGTATGTGGCTACTACAGAAGAAACAGAAAGAAAAACAGAACATAACAAGTGTTGAACAAGGATGTGGGGAGAGTGGAAGCCCTGTGCACTGCCAGTAGGAATGTAAAATGAAGCAACCGCTGGGAAATAGTTTGGTGGTTCCTCATAACAATGAGAAATATAATTGCCAGCTGAAATAGCAATGTCACGTATGGACATATACCCCCAAATTTGAAAACAGGGACTCGAAGAGATGTTTGTAAACTGGTGGTCATAGCAACATTATTCATAATAGCCAAAATGTGGAAGAAACCCAAGTGTGTCCATTGGCCTGTGAAGGGACAAACAAAATACAGTCTATGCATGCACTGAACCGTTAACCACTCCGGTACGGCGCTCACTGGCCGGGAAACCTCGCCCACGGCCAACACTCACGGTCCCAACGATAGTCTGTGCTGGGCATTGACGGCGGGTCTGTTTTGCTCTCGTGTGATGAGGAAAGCTTTAAAGCACTGAAAGCTGGTTTTACTTTACAGGCAGCTTTACTTGTAATGGAAATCAGAACAGGTAACATATACATATACATATATGTTTTCATGACGTTATTTTTAAATGTTCACCATTTTATTTGGATACGTGAAAAATTAGAAAGGTCACATCACAGCTGTCGGCTAAAGTCACTGTGTGCATTTATCTGTGGCCGTGGACTATAGTCCACGCTGGGCTGGGCGCGTTCATCCATGGCTACTGACTATAGTTGACGCTGGTACCAAAGTGGTTAATCAGCCTTGAAAAGGAATGGAATTCTGACACAAGACACAATATGGATGAGCCTTAAGGACCTTAGGCTAAGTGAAATAAGCCAGTCACAAAAAGACGGACACTGTAGGGTTCCACCTGGGTTCCTGGAGTTGCCTGATGCATAGAGACAGAAAGCAGAATGCTGGTGTGCAGGTTCTGGGGAGAGGAAGAATGAGGACTTATTATTTACTTCGTATAGAGTTTCAGTTTTGCAATGTGAAGAGTTCTGCAGTGGAATGATGGCTGCACAACAGTGTACAGCAACAATGTACTTAAAGACCACTGAATTGCACACTTAAAAACTGTTACATTTTTATGGGCATTTTACCACAATCAAGTGTATATGAGAGTATGTGTGTGAGAGACATAAAAGGTCAAACAAACCAGTAGAATAGATTGACAAAGGTGATAAAGGGCAATTAATAGAAGAATTATAAATTCACTACAACCATAAGATAAACGGGAAGCCCCATGAAATCAAAGAAATGCAAGTGTGATATCTTTTTTTTTTTCCTATTAGCTTATCAAAGATTTCTTTTTCAATTCAAGATATGGTGGGGGTACAAATATTTGGTTACATGAAATGCATTTGCCTCGCCCGAGCCAGGGTACAAGTGTGCCCTTCCCCCACACAGTGTGCCCCGTTTCCATTAGCTGTGGGTTTACCCCCCACCCCTCACCTCCCCCTACCTGACCAGCACCCAGTGGGTATTATCACTACCAAGTGAGCACCTCAGTGTTGACCAGTTAGTATCAATTTGATGGTAAGATTGAGAACCCACAGGCACGCGAGCCTAGGGCAGCTTGGGCTGGGCACCATTCTGACAGCCGAGAGCCACAGGGCACCTGCAGCAGCTGTGCAGCTCTGAGGAGGGACTTGTCCTGCTTGCAGCACTGAAAGTCTCACCCAGTGCTCAATCCCTCACTGGGATGGCACAATTGCCGGTTCTCGGCAACTGGCATGGAAGTTTGGGGGGAAAAATCCATATGAACATGAAAAAAAGAGAGACTAAAACCGCAACATCGTTTTAGCGTCAAATGAATAAGGCATGGATCGTCCACCTTCTGTAGTTGCTGTTGCTATTTGTTTTGGGGGTTTCTTTTCCCTATCACTGCTGATGATCTGCAGTTCGCTCTGAGTGATGTGACTTAAATGCACACTTAAAGGGTGTTGAAATCATGAGTGTTAACAGTCCATCCTTGGCTTATGCTGTGGAATAACTGTTGTGCTTTGTATCAAGATGGTGCTAGCTTAATATCTCAGATTAGAGATATCATAACTGTGTTTTTTGAGAGCTTGGATAATGAAAATGAGAACAATTACAATACTAACACGAGCATAACCCAGACATCACTGAACAAGAAGGCTAAAATGAATGCACTATTTTGATAACAGATGGAGGGTAAATTGAACAATATGCCAAAAACATCATTTAGAATTGGGCATGGTGGAGAAGGGGCCATGAAAGCACACATAGAAAGTGAATCTCAAGTGTCTGGAACGAAACAGGCAAGAACTTCTAACTCAATCACATTGTGTTGGTCTCCCAAATGAAAAAAAATAAAATAAAATAAAATAAAATAAACAACTTTTTTTTCTCCCCAAAAGACACCAATAGCTACTGAAGACAAAAGACAAAATAGCTACTGCTGAGTTAGCTTGAATACACATCAGAAACAAACATGTACTACCGTATCATTCATTCCCTTGATTGCTATATGAAACTGAGTGAAGTTGCATTTCCTGATTCACAGATTGCAACTAAAATGTCCTATAGGAGAAGAAAGTAGAAATTTGGTAACAGCTGTATTGCCCTTCACAGTGTAGCAATGATTTCTCTTAGATCTTATCACGTGAGAACAGCAGCAAAATATTCCTCCTAGCTTTTAGATAATTTGGGCTCAAAATGGAGTTTTGAAAAACTTTTTTAATTACTATGAAGCTTTTAATTAAAAGTGCAGAAAACATAAACTATTTTTGCTGTCTTGAGCAAATGCAAAATAAACTTTGCTCATTTATATGCATATTTAGCAAATAGTGGAAATGTAAATTTTTGCAACTTCCACTCACCATGTAAACATCTTACCAAAGAAAAGTAAAAGATGTCACCTGCTACATCTTCTGCTGATCTTGTACCCTACACTAAAAGAGGGTATGTTATGCTTGCCTGTGATATAGAGGCTTTCACAATGAAAGCTTTTGGTCATTTTTAGTTTATTCAAAATATATAGAAGCACTTAATGAGGCTTATTTTACTTTATAAAATGGAAATGTACATCACGTACATGTACAAGGTGGCTATTATTGCTCTCAGCCACAGAAAATATTTTTAAGTATTGGCCTGCCATAAAATCTTATTTTTAACATGTGAGTCAAGAAGAGTGCTCCTTTCTAATTTTGAGGTGCATTGAGGATAGAAAATAGACTTACAGTAAAACAGAAATGTATATGTTGTTTCTCCGAAACAGTTTGTTGATCTGCAAGGAGGCCGTAAGGACCCTAGAAAAGGATGAACTTACTGCCCCTGTGTAATTCAGTGTCATCTGTAGGATATAACAGCTCAGGCAATGAGAATGACTCACATATTTGGGAATATCACTGCTTTAGAACTCAAAAACTGCCACCAGTAAAAGGATAAGCAGGTTGAATAGTACTTTCTCAGTTTCTTTATTAAAACTGTAATGTATTTGGAATTCAACTTAGATTTCACAAATTCAAATTACCTCTGTGTTTAAATACCACATTCCTTGAGAGAGATTTAACTTATGATGGCATACAATGCACTTTGAAGTGTTTACAAATATTGATTATTTTAGACGTGGATATTCTAGATGTAGTTATAGATGCAAAGAGGATGAATGACAAACAGCTGGTCTACCAGAACAAGCATGTAGATACAAGGGGGGGGGGGGAACATTTGGGGACAACTGCAAAATAATTCCGAAAAATCTAAAAATCTGCTGTTTTGAGTAAGTAAAATCCCAAATATCCAAGCTGAAATGTTTTTGTTGAGAAGTTATTTCGTTTGATGCCATCACACTGGACAGACACATTCTATACCATGTGGGCTTGATAGTGAGTAGAGCTGCAAGTCAAGATGAATTTACACTTGACTTTATTCAGTGTTGCTGCTACATAACAGAATGTCTGAAAGGCTGCAGGTAGTTCAGAAAAGTATAATTGGGAAACAAAATAGAAAGAGTATAAAATTTCTGATCAGAAAGAAACATGTCACTTTTTATTAAATATAGGAAATATCTCTTTAATTATCTCTATTATATTTATGTTCTTCTTTTAAAGTCTTATATTTATGTACCTTAAGAATATACAATAAATATTTATTTCAAAATTTATCCTCTAAAGAGTTTTTAAAAAGAGTTAAAATAAATTGCTGTATAACGACTTTCTGTTTCTTGTTATAAAATATTGTTGTATTTTTCTCAAATATAACATTTCTTTAATTATACTATAAACTATTATTAATTGACGCTGTTAACAGGTCCTATTCTTGTTTGGTTTAAATAATAGCATTTAAGCAACCAAAAAGTAAATAATACAGAATAATACATACTTCAAATAAACATATTTTTCATGTGAAAATAATAATATATGTGTATAGGTATATGTTATATATTAAATTGTTATACTTTTTTTGTTCTGATACATACTTTGATATGGCTGTGTGTTGTCTCTCTAAAACTTTGGTCATCCTAGGTATACCTCCCATGTAGCAGCTAAGCTACAGATAAGTCTGCCCAGGAGTTCCACAACTTTCTTGCAAAGTCACAAAAAAGAGGTTATAGGGTGGACAGGCTGCCTATGCTCCCAGTTATTTGGTGTAGGCTCTATACCTTCTAGAACCAGGGGATGCACCCCCCTCCAGTTGTTCCCTGTCTCATCCAGGCCTGCTTGATCTCAAAATACTACTCAGGAACCACCAGGGTAAGGTTAGAAAGAGTATATTCCAAAATATTCGCGTGGAGTCCTTACAATGCAGGAGGAAGACAACTAATTATGAAATAAATAGGAAAAAAAGACAGCCTGAAAGATTTCAAAGACATTACTATAACAATGAATATTGACACTGTTATAAACTAGAATATACGAGGCAATCCAAAGAGTCAATTTAAGTTGACTGGTCAAGTTATATGCGCTGAAATCTCTACTTAAAAAGTCGTCTAACATTGGGTACATTTTTTCTCAGTAAACAACATCAATGCTGATGTAGAAAGAACAGTAGAAACTTACATTGTCAGATTTTCTTTTAACTCTTACAAGTAAAATAAAGGCATGTTTGCTGACATAAGTTGCTTTGTAGTCTAGTTCGAAGCCTATAATTTATTCTCTTTCATATTGTAGTTAATTAATAAAATTTTAAAGATACTAACGAGTCTTAATCGTGTGTCCATCATCAATACTTCCAAATGCGTCTTTCTGTGGCTGGCATTCAGGAGGAACAAACCCCTTCTTACAATGGCAATGGTTAAAATTGTTGCAAACCTAGAATAATCAAAAAATGAAATAATTTTTGTACAAAGACGTAAATAAGTAAATAATACAGTAAGAGAGTAGAGATTTCAGTGGAGATTAATGAGTAATCTACAGTTATTCAACAGGGTGTCTCATTCTAGATAATTTATCTTAAACAGACAAATTCATCAAATTTTCCCTTGCAAATGTCCATATTTTGGAAAATAAATACATCTAGTTTCTGTTGCCAGATAAATTTCTTTTAAAAAAATTTTTTTCAACTCCCCCCACAGCCAGACCCAAATAACTTGCAATTACCAGTAACATGCGACTAATTATCATCTACTTTCTAGCTTCACAGAACAGCCCAGACTCTAAATTAACTAGCAAGAAAATGCTAATTACCTTTATTTACCAGTTTCTGCCTTCTCTATGTAAAAATAAGATTATTTTGGTTAAATGGTGACATAAGCAGTTCTGGCACCTCCAGCTGTAGCACCTCCACCTCACACATTTACTAAACATTTTATACATCCAGAATCATCTTAAGTGTTTTCTCTTTATCTTCTCTAGTAAAGAGAAGATATACTTCTCTAGTATAGTTTGGCAAGTTTTTTTAAGAAGTCAAGATCAAAGTTATAAGTTACAGACTGTTAATGCCAAATATCATGAAAATACCAAAAAAATCGTTGTTTAAAACCCCAAATTGTTTACTGAATTGTTAAAAGCATGCTGCTTAAAATAAGCATGGCAGTTACTTACTCCATGGTCACTACAAGTGGTGTACCTGTCACACAATGCAGCATTCATTATGAATCGAACTTCCAGACACTGATGGTTCAAACAATACTGAAAACAAAACAAAAAGAAGTGAAAAATAAAGTCAGTCAAAATGTGTCCATTAGAAAAATTCAAGAATATCCCAGAATTCCTATTACCCAAAATTGGCAGAAAAATCCATGGGTATACAATGAAAAGAATAATAATTGTGACTACATGAAAAATTGTGAAATAAACTATGTATAGTCAGGTTGTAAGATGTAATCACATGTAAGGAGCTGGAAGTGTTATTTTCTTACCACCTAATATCAGAAGTCTCCTTAGAAAATAGCTGGAAAAAAAATATATATATAAATAGCTAGAAAATAGCTGGAAAATAGCTGCAAAAAAATAATTTTATTAGTCCATTGAGTTTAAGAATTGTCTGAGGAACATTTTAAAAATGCCCATGACTGGAATCCACTGAGAACATTCTGATGAAATCCCTGGTGGCAGGGCCCAGGCCAATGATTATGAAAACTGTTGAGTAAAGGGGTGAGGTCTTAACATTACGACTATGAGCAGCAAAGGAAGACATTTTACTGTTTCTTGTGACAAAATGAGGAGAAAGGGAGAAGAAAGGATAACATATAATTATAGGAGAGGAGGTATTGGGACAAAGAGAAACTCTCAGTGTTGTGATAGCTAAATGCCTTCTAAGAAAGGAATGTTTAACGTGTGAATTTACATTGTTCCAATGTATGGCATAAGTTTATGTGACCCTTTCTAATTATCCGCAAAATCTCAGTAAATTTAACATTTTGTGGAAACATTTTATGTTTTGGATAATTTTGTCTTTGGGTATAATAATGACTGTATTCAGAATTGGAAGAGTCAAGATTCTGGAATGAAGATTTGAGCTAATACCCTTTAGATCTCAAGGGGAAGGAAAACTTCAGATCATACTTGTGTTCTGTATGTTTTATTTTTATTTATTTGTTTATTTTTATTTTAGCGTATTATGGGGGTACAAATGTTAAGGTTACCTATATTTCCCATGGCCCCCTCCCCCCTCGAGTAAGAGCTTCAAGCTTGTCCATCCCCCAAATGTTGCACATCTTACTCGTTGTGGTTGTATATGCCCATCCCCACCTCCCCCCTCCCACCCGCCCGACACCTGATAAACGTTATTCTTGTATGCCCACTTAGTTGTTGTTGATCTGTTAATACCAATTTGCTGGTGACTATATGTGGTGCTTGTGTTTCCGTTCTTGAGATACTTCACTTAGTAGAATGGGCTCCAGCTCTATCCAGGAATATACAACAGGTGCTATATCACTTTTGTTTCTTAAAGCTGAGTAGTACTCCATGGTATACATATACCACATTTTATTAATCCACTCATGAATTGATGGGCACTTGGGTTGTTTCCACAGCTTTGCAATTGTGAATTGTGCTGCTATAAACATTCAAGTGCAGGTGTCTTTTTTATAAAGTGACTTTTTGATCTTTTGGGTAGATGCCCAGTAGTGGAATTGCTGTATCAAATGGTAGATCTACTTGTATCACTTTGAGGTATCTCTATATTTCTTTCCACAGAGGTTGAACTAGTTTGCAGTCCCTCCAGCAGCGTAGGAGTGTTCGTCTCTCTCCGCATCTATGCTGATAAAGGCCATTCTCACTGGAGTTAAGTGATATCTCATTGAGGTTTTGATTTGCATTTCCCTGATGATTAGAGATGTTGAGCATTTTTTCATATGTTTGTTAGCCATTACTCTGTATTCTTTTGAAAAGTTTCTGTTCATGTCCTTTGCCCATTTTTTGATGGGGTTGTTAGATTTTTTTCTGGCTGATTTTCATGAGTTCTAAATATATTCTAGTTATTAGCCATTTATCAGATGTGTAGCTTGTGAAAATTTTCTCCCATTCTGTGAGTTGTCTGTTTGCTCTCTTGAGAGTTTCTTTGGCTGTGCAGAAGCTTTTTAATTTGATCAGGTCCCATTTGTTTATTTTTGTTGCTGTTGTGATTGCCTTTGGTGTCTTCTTCATAAATTCTTTGCCTAGGCCAATGTCTAGAAGAGTATTCCAACATTTTCCTCTAGAATTCTAATAGTTTCACACCTAAGGTTCAAGTCTGTTACCCAGCATGAGTTGATTTTTGTGAGAGGTGAAAGGCTTGGGTCTTGTTTTAGTCTTCTACATGTGCCTATCCAGTCTTCCCAGCACCATTTATTGAATAAGGATTCTTTTCCCCAGTGTACGTTTTTGTCTGCTTTGTTGAAGATTAGTTGGCTATATGAGGATGGTTTTATATCTGGGTTCTCTGTTCTGTTACACTGGTCAATGTCCCTGTTCTTATGCCAGTCCGAAGCTGTTTTAATGACTATAGTCTTGTAGTATAGTTTGAAGTCTGGTAAATTTATACCTACTATTTTGTTTTTATTGCCTAGGATTGATTTTGCTATATGGGGTCTTCTCTAGTTCCATACAAAGCGTAAAATTATTTTTTCTGTATCTTTGAAAAATGATGATGGTATTTTGATAGGAACTACATTGACTCTGTAGGTCACTTTGGGTAGTATAGATATTTTAACAATGTTGATTCTGCTGACCCACGAGCATCGTATATTCTTCTATCTCTTTATGTCCTCTGCTATTTCTTTCTTCAGTGTTTCATAGTTCTCCCTGTTGAGGTCTTTTACCTCCTTAGTTAAATATATTTCAAGGTACTTTATTTTCTTTGTTGCTATTTTGAAGGGAATTGAGTCTTTGATTTGGTTTTCACTTTTACTGTTGTTGGCATATATGAATGCCTCTGATTTCTGTGTATTGATTTTGTATCCTGAGACTTTACCAAATTCATTTATCAGTTCAAGGAGTCTCTTGGTTGAATCCTTGGGGTTTTCTTGGTATAATATCATATCATCAGCAAAGAATGAGAGTTTGATCTCTTCTGCTCCCATTTCAACACCCTTAATTCTGCTCTCTTGTCTGATTGCTATAGCGAGGACTTCCAGCACTATGTTGAATAGAAGTGGAGATAGTGGGCAACCTTGTCTAGTTACAGTTCTAAGTGGGAATGCTTTCAATTTTTCCCCATTCAGTATGATATTGGCTGTGGGTTTGTCATATATGGCTTGTATCATTTTTAGGTAAGCCCTGTCTATGCCTATTTTGTTGAGTGTTCTTATCATAAAAGGGTGTTGAATTTTGTCAAATGTTTTTTCTGAGTGTATTGAGAGGATCATATGGTCTTTGTTTTTGCTTTTGTTTATATGGTGAATTACATTTATAGATTTGCATATGTTGAAGCATCCCTGCATCCCTGGGATGAAGTCCACTTGGTTGTGATGGACTATTTTCTTGACAAGCACCTAGATTCGATTGCTAGTATTTTGTTGAGAATTTTTGCATCTATATTCATAAGGGATATTGGTCTATAGTTTTCTTTTTTTGTTGTATCCTTTCCTGGTTTTGGTATCAGGGTTATGTTCGCTTCATAAAACATGTTGGGCAGGAATCCATCCTTCTCGATATATGTTTTAAAATGAGCAAGAAGTCACAGATAATCTTTTTTCTTATATGATATTATCAAAATGTTAGTATATAGAAATAAAGTTGTATTTAGCAAGCATACCCAGAAAATTTCTCTCAAAGACCTCTACAGGGAGAACTATGAAACACTGAGGAAGGAAATAGCAGAGGATGTAAACAGATGGAAATCCATTCCATGCTCATGGATTGGCAGACTCAACATCATTAAAATGTCTATACTACCCAAACTGATCTACAGATTCAATGCAATACCTATTAAAATCCCATCAGCATTCTTCATAGATATAGAAAAAATAATTTATGCTTTGTATGGAACCCAAAAAGACCCCGAATATCAAGAACAATTTCTAGGCAACAAAAAGAAAATGGGAGGTATTAATATGCCAGATATCAAACTATACTACAAAGCTGTAGTAATTAAAACAATCTGGTATTGGCACAAAAATATGAATATTGACCAGTGGAACAGATCTGAGAATCCTGATATAAAACCATCCTCATATAGCCATCTAATCTTTGACAAAGCAGACAAAAACATACGCTGGGGAAAAGAATCCCTTTTCAATAAATGGTGCTGGGAAAACTGGATAGCCACTTGTGGAAGGCTAAAACAGGACCCACACCTTTCACCTCTCACAAAAATTAACTCACGCTGGATAACAGACTTAAACCTAAGGTATGAAACTATTAGAATTCTAGAGTAAAATGTTGGAAACACTCTCCTAGACATTGGCCTAGGCAAAGAGTTTATGAAGAAGTCCCCAAAGGCAATCACAGCAGCAACAAAAATAAATAAATGGGACATGATCAAACTACAAAGCTTCTGCACAGCCAAAGAAACAGTCATGAAAGTAAACAGACAACCTACAGAATGGGAGAAAATTTTTGCATCCTACGTATCCGATAAAGGGCTGATAACTAGAATATACTTAGAACTCACGAAAATCAGGAAGAAAAAATCAAATAACCCCATTAAAAAGTGGGCAAAGGACTTGAACAGAAACTTTTCTAAAGAAGACAGAAGAATGGCCAACAAACATATGAAAAAATGCTCAACATCTCTAATCATCAGGGAAATGCAAATCAAAACTACAATGAGATATTACTTAACTCCAGTGAGAATGGCCTTTATCAAAAAGTCTCCAAATAACAAATGCTGGCGTGGATGTGGAGAGAGAGGAACACTCCTACACTGCTGGTGGGACTGCAAACTAGTTCAACCTCTGTGGAAAGCAATATGGAGATACCTTAAAGCGATACAAGTGAATCTACCATTTGATCCAGCAATCCCATTGCTGCGCATCTACCCAAAACATCCAATGACACTCTACAAAAAAGACACCTGCACTTGAATGTTTATAGCAGCACAATTTATAATTGCAAGGCTGTGGAAACAGCCCAAGTGCCCATCAATCCAAGAATGGATTAATAAAATGCGGTATATGTATACCATGGAGTACTATTCAGCTCTAAGAAACAATGGTGATAAGAAAGATATAGCACATCTTATATTTTCCTGGTTAGAGCTGGAACCCATACTACTAAGTGAAGTATCCCAAGAATGGAAAAACAAGCACCACATATAGTCACCAGCAAACTGGTATTAACTGAGTAGCACCTAAGTGGACACATAGGTACTACAGTAATAGGGTATTGGGAAGGGGGGAGGGGAGAGGGGGGCTGGTATATACATACATAATGAGTGACATGTGTATCATTTGAGGGATGGTCATGCTGGAAACTCAGATTTGTTGGGGGAGAGGGGAAAAGGGCATTTATTGAAACCTTAAAATCTGTACCCCCGAAATAAAAAATAAAATGTTAATTTAACTTTACACAGTATCTATTTGACTTAAACCAACTAGAGTATTAAAATGCTATTAAATATATACATTTATAGAATATTAGAAATTTCTAATAATACTGTATAATTACATTATTCCATATGAATTATTAATACTGTTTCTTATTCTCTTATATAATATTAAATATATGATAACCAAAATAGGCATTATAATACAACAGAATATAATATTATAATAATAATATTCAATTTAATTAAAGTATTCATATACCAATAAGAAAAAAATCAGAGTCCGTTATAAAAGCAAAAAATCAGTATATCTTGGCCTTTCTACTGAAACAGTGAATATCACTCAAAAAAATTATTCAAAAACAAGTTATATTAAAAAATGTTGGATTACATCGTACTATCATTCATCTGAGATCTTTAGATCTTGTCTATGCAAAAATCACGTGATTACATATGTCAGAATATCAAAAATGCTAAGTATAAAAATTATTTTAAAGTAACATTGTTGTTTAAAAGAAGTATGGAGATCATTGATAACAAATACTGCTGATACATTGTTCACAACTTTTAAATAAATAGAGAAAAAATCTTTTCAATGTCACATTTGAACATTCTTTAAGAGGCCCCCTAAAGACCCACCTAAAGAGTATTTAATTATCTGAAGAAATATAATTTTGTTTAACTTGCTAGTTACTACTGATAAGAACTAGATTTTGGGAAGCTACGTGTTACTCCATACATTTTGTCTGACAGTTATGTACGTGCTTTTTGTCCAATTGAAAGGATAACCTCAAAATTATGGTTTTATTGCTCTATAGGACATTAGCAGGTTTTGCATTGAGCATAGCAGTTGTATCACAGCATTCTTTTTCTAAATGCCACTAAATATATAGTTCTTCAAATGCTTACAAGCTGGTTCCCTCATTAATGAATCAATTTATGTTGATATAGTGGTCATGTTTTTTGCATTTCTAAGAATTTTCAAGGCCTGATTAAAATGCCGAAGTGGAGTCACCTGCCCAAAGTTGAACAAACTTCTCTGCCCAACGATTTTTTCCCCTGGTCTCTTTAAGTGTAGAAGTGTCTTTTCTAGGCTTGTAGAGGTGATTCCCAAAGTGGCACCAAAAATTTAAAGTGGCTTATCCTCTATTTCTCTGGAATTTTTCATGGCAAAGCAGTTATTTATATAGGCTCAGAGAGAATGTTTTGAGGACTTCTGCTTCTAGTCAGGGTACATTAACAGGGTCCAGAATTACACCTCTTACCATAAAAAAACTAGAAAACTGAGCAAAGTATAGAATACAACGATTTTTAGACATTGGGTAACAGTCAGTACAAAACTATGATCTCTGAGGAGAAAAGAAATAAATGAGGTGAGCCCTCCTAGCATCCGGGGTGTCTGCTGGAAGGCAGTTTTACAGTATACAGATGAGTAATCTAAACATCCTAGTCTTGTGGCTGAGTAAAGAAGACAGAGATCAGCATCTGTGAAGGCTGGGAAGCTGTGCAAGCTAGAATTTTCTGTGAAGACTATTCTGCGGAAGGGAACTACATAAAGAAGATGTTCCATAAATCTATATGGGGCTGCTTTGTGCTTTTGACTGAAGACAATCTGCATTTGCACAGGGCAAACATCCATGGCACTGAGCAAGAAGAATTTCTAGAGAAAGAAAAATTACCATGATTCTGTAAGAAGGACAATTCCTTCATCACACAGGGCTGGGACTCATTCAAAGTCCTACCAGAACTAATATACAGACTTTGCTAAATGCATGGGACATTCAGTAGAGACCCCAGAAGGGTCACAATTTACACGTGGAGCAAATATAACTTAGAAAAAAATTTAGTGTATATCCTAAAAAGAGCTTGACGTCTTCTAAGCTTTTTTTCCAACAAGTCTCAAAACGATCAGAATAATCTACAAGTAACTTAACTGCCTGCTAGAATAAAGTCCAATTATCTTTAAAGCAAAAAATTATTCAACAACAACAAATTCATAAAGTTTAACACAAAATAAAAGTTGCTAAGTGTGAGGAAGAAAGAAAAGGAAGAAGGAAGAAAGAAAAGAAAGAAAGGAAGAAAGAAAAGGTTGCCCATAAACAGGTTTAAAAAATCATCCAACAGAATCATACTTACTAATCTTGAAGTTGATTGAATTAACAGACAAGAATGTTAAAACAGGTGTTAGAAATATACTCCATAGACTCAACGATATAAGGGTATAATGAGAGGAGTATTAGAAGATATAAAAAATGAAACAACAGAACTTCTAGAATAAAAACTACAATATAGGAAATGAAAATATCATAGAGATACATTTTTGCTCTCTGATACCTATGCTAGGTTTAGAGGTTCCTAGCTCACATTTAGTGAAAAAAGTCTCTTCTTGATAGGTCATGGACTTTAGTAGATGGCCAGGGTAACCCTTCTCCTTCCACTCAGGACCTAAGACTTTCCTCCCACCCAACAAAGGAACAGGTGGGCAGAACCAGCAAAAGGGACCCAGCTATAGCAAGCAACGTGATTGGGACGCTCCTTTTACCCTACAACCCTACAGGCCTAAGAGTCCAGAGACTCTTTTTTCTCTCTGAGGAGGAGTCAAGATAGACAAGTGGTACTGAAAGAGGAGCCCAACCACAGTAAGTGGCTAGACAGGGAAAACTCATACCATGTAAAGATAGGACAGGGTTAAATGGATGGAACCAGAAAGAGAGATGCAGACATAACAAAGGAACCATCAGAGGAGGAGGCCTGTTTGAACTTGCAAGTCTGAAACCCCTTTCCCTACCCAAAGAACAGGGCAACTGTGAGAGTGAGGGAGATGGGGGAACCAGCTGGGGGAACCACATGGGGCTACCATGACACCCCTCCCCCAGAGAGACATGCTGCTGCCTGGCTTAGGGACACTTCTTCTGTCCTTCAAGGCAGCACCAGCAACAATCACTGGGGGAACCACATGGGGCTACCATGACACCCTTCCCCCAGAGAGACATGCTGCTGCCTGGCTTAGGGACACTTCTGTCCTTCAAGGCAGCACCAGCAACAATCACTGGGAGCCCCAGTGGAAACAGATAAACCAAGCAAACCAAAATGGCACTGCAAAGACTCTGAAAATCAAACTGCCTTTGAAATCACAGCCCTCAAAAGAAGGCCAAGACTTAAACTAGAAAACTTCCAGCTAAAATAATAGCTTTATATATGACCCAGAGTCTTGTAACATAATAAATATAATTCCTGGATACAACTAAAGTCATTCCAAGAGTTAAGAAAATCATAACTTGGATGATGAAAGACAATTAACTGATATCATCACCAAGGTGATTCAGATGTTGGACAAGAATTTTAAAGCAACCATCATAAAAATGCTCCAATGATCAATTACAAATTCTGTTGAAACAAATGAAAAAATAAAAAATCTAAGCAAAGAAATAGAAGGCATAAGAAAGAACAAAATGAGAATTACAGAATGAAAAAGTACAACAATCTAATTAAAAAAAAAACTTAGTAACTGGGCTCAGTAGTAGATTGTAGATAATAGAGAATAGAACTTGCAAAGAAGTTTTTATCAAAAATATTGGAACATCACAAAGAAAGACGAAACAATGTAAAGTGCAGCAATATTGGTAAACAGACTATCCTTTTCTTCATGAGTTTTTAAGATCATATTTAATGATTGAAATGAAAATTATGACATCATCAATGATACTTAAAAAGTAGGGCAGGTAAAAAGAATTTAAATGAAATTGAGGTTTCCATATTTCACTCAAAGTGGCAAAATGTTGATACTAGTAGACTGTTTAAGACATATACATATATTGTAAATCCCAGAGCACCCACTATGAAAAAAACACATAGCTATGACAGTCTTAGAAACAATATAAAAATGTCAAGATAGCATCCAAAAATATGGTTAAGTCACCCACTGGAAGGCAAGAAAAAAGAAAAATAAGAATAAGAACCAGAGGAAAAAAACTAATGGAATGGCAGATATAAGCAATAATATTATCAATAATCTTAAATTTAAATGATCTAAATATACCATTTAAAAAACAGAGATTGGCACAGTGTATTAAAAGCATGACTCGATTATATGATACTTACAAAAACTCATTTCAAATTCAATGGCATAGGTAGAATTAAAGAAAAAGGGCAGAAAAAATAATACCATTCAAACTTTCGCCCAAAAAAGCTGAAGTGGCTACACACACACACACACACACACACACACACACACACACACACACACCTGATAAAGTAGATTTCAGAACAAAGAAAATTACTAATGACAAAGAAGGACATTATGTCATGATATAAGAATCATTTCAACAATAATACAATGATCTTAAATGTGTATACTCCAAACAACAGCGCCTCAAAACACATGAGGCAAAAACGGATAGAGTTGAAAGGAGAAACAGACAAATCCACAACTATAATTAGGATTTTGCCATTCTTTTCTAAGCAATTCACAGAAACTCTACAGAAAACCAGCAGATATTGATGATCTGAACAACACGACATGATTTAATTGGCATATACAGATCCTTCCACCCAATAACAGCAGAATACACATTTCTGCAAGTGCCATGTACCATGAAGCAAAATTTATTATATTCTTTATCATAAACAAACCTCAACAATTTTTAATTAAAGTTCTGGAGATTGTGTTCTCTGATAATAATAAAATCAAACTTGAAATCAATAAAAGAAAGACAACAGGTAAATCTATAAATCTGCTGAAATTGAACAATATACTAATAAATCATGTAACAAAGAAGAAACTTCAAGGAAAATAAGAATATACATGGAACTGAAAGAAAATGAAACTGTACTAGAAAAATATCTAGGATGTAGCTAAAGCAATTCTGACAAGAGAATTTTGTCAGACTAGATGCTACAAATGAGGAAAGGCCTCAAATAATTTAAGTTCCTACCTCAAGAAACTAGAGAAAAAGAAGAAATTAAATGCAAAGCAAATGAAAGGAAACAATTTTAAGAGCAGAAATCAATGCATTTGAAAATAGAAAAATAATAAAAAGCAAATGAAACAAAAAGCTAGTATTCTTGAAAATTTTTATAAAATTGATACATTTCTAGCAAGGCTGGAAGTAAGAAAAAAGAGAAGACACAAATCATCGATACTAGAAATGAAATAGAGGTTGTCACTCTAGATCCTACAGCCATTAGATAGATGATAAGGGGATACTATGAATAACTTTACATGTATGAATTCAAAAACCTCAAAATGTACTAATTCGTAGAAAACTATGATAAAATCATATAAAATGGCCAAAAACATAGAAACACAGTGCAACAAAGAAAACTATAGATCAATCTCTCTCATGAATTCAGTTGCAAATATTATTCATTATTAGCAACAGGCAAAGATGTTCCCTCTCACCACTCTGATTCAACATCATACAGCAAGTTCTTGCCACTGCAGTAAAGCCAGAAAAATAAATAAAAGATACACAAACTGAAAAGGAAAAAATAAAATATTCTGTATTTCCAAATGACATGATTATCTACATAAGAAAATCCCAAGGAATCGACCATAAAACTCCTATAATAAGTTAGTCCAGCAAAGTTGCAGGATATAAGATCAACACACAAAAATCAATTGCATTTTTATTATATATACTAACAATGAACAAGCAAAAACCAAAATTTAAGAACACAATATCATTTGTACTTGCTTCAAAAAATGAAAAATAGATGTGCATACTTAACAAGTCATATACAAGATTGGTTTTTTGGAGAATACAAAATGATGATAAAAATTATCAAAACATATGGAGTGGTGAGAGGGAACATCTTTGCCTGTTCCTAATCTAAAAGGCATGTGTATTAGGTCTTTTATCATTACATATGATGTAAGCTGTAGGTTTTTTGCATATGCCTTTTATCAAGTTGAGTTAATTGTCTTCTACTGCTAACTTTATGAGAGGTTTTATCACAATTTTGTTTTGAATTTTATTAAATATTTGTTGTGTGTCAATTGATGTTGTCATATGTTTTTCGTCTTTAGTTTGTTGATATGTTAGATTACTTTGATAGATTTTTTAATGTAGAACCAGCATTACATACCTGGTATAAATGTCACTTGGTCTTGTTTTTGTATGTTGTTGCGTTTAGCTTGCTAATGTTTTGAATGAATAATGAATAATATTTGCAAATGAATTCATGAGAGAGATTGATCTATAGTTTTCTTTGTTGCACTGTGTTTCTCTGTTTTTGGCCATTTTATATGATTAGTACTGGGTTATAACCTAGAGTATAATGTAAATATCCATAGAACTTCGTGTATTGCTTGGGAATGAGTATGAGTAAATGGGCAAGAGGGAAATTTTAAGGGTAATGTATTAAACTGGATGTAGGGATTTTTGTACAATTCTATAAATTAACTAAAACCAATGAGTTGTACACCTGTATTAGATAAATTCTGATAAATGATACCTCAGTGAGGCTGTTTAATAATGAGAAGATTCTAGGAAGATGATAGAGTAGGAAGCAATAGGAATCTGTCTCCCAATCTAGAGAACAATTGCACTGCAGAATCTATCTGATGTAACTATTTTAGAACTCTGGAACTCTGGAGTCTGTTGAAGACTTACAACCTCCAGAGGAAGATTTAGAAGGTAAATTTTGGTTAATTTCATTAAATTTTAGCTCATAGTAGAGTAACAGCTACCTATCTCCCACTCCCCAGTCCCATGGCAGGCAGCTTTGGCATGTGTTCCTGGAGCAACATGCACACAGCTTGCAGGAGTTGGCACAGAGGACCTTGTCCTCCAAATATTGGAGATCTATGCTATGATAACTGATATCTCTGATCACAGAGATAAAAGAGGCAGGCAGTCATTATTTTTGTACCTTCTCCCATTGTTGCAAGCCTCTTTGTCTCCTGCTAAAGTGACTTCCAGAGGATTTAAAGGGCTGCTGTTCTTTTTTCCCTACTTCAATGTTCTCTTTTTCTCCCTTTTGGAGCAAGACATTAAAGAGTAGAACATTCAAAAACAACTCTATATATGGAGAAAATTAGAACATGACCACTCATATCCAGGGAAAGTCACAAGCTTAGAAAAGACCTCAGGATACCTTAAGTATCCTGAGGTTGAACATAGCATATAAACAGCCTGAAGCACACCTCAGGTTGAACATAGCATATAAACAGCCTGAAGCAATCAAGAAAAATAAATAAAAACTATAACAAAACAAGCAAAAAATAAAAACAGCAAACTCTGGGAAAGGAAAAAAATCTGATTTCCAGAATTATTATATTACTGGATTAAAAAGTCCAGTTTTCAACAGCAGTAGACAAATAAAAAAATAATAATAAAAAAATAAATAAAAAAATAATAATAAACTCTAAACTCTACTTTGACAATAATATTGTCAAAGTAAAAAAAAAAAAATAAATCAACAAATTATCTCTGAAACAGACCTGATGACAGATATAAGAGATGAGGACTTTAAAACAATTTATCTTAAAGATGTTCAAAGAAATAATGAAATATGCTCAAAAAAATTAAAGGAAGAAAGTAAAAAAAAATGTATGAACAAAATATAAAAAGTATGAAAAGGTTTTTCTGGAAAAACTAAAAGGAAACAAAAAGAAATTCTAGAGATGAAAAGTACAATAATTGAAATGAAAACTTCACTAGAAAGATTAAAGCCAGATTTGAGTAAGCAGGGGAAAGAATCAGTAAACTTGAAGATAGAACAATGGAAATTATTCAGTCCAAGGGAAAGAGGGAAAGAAATTTAAAAATTGAAATAAAGTAGATGAGTGAAAGGTACTTAAGGATACCATAAAATGGGCCAACATATGAATTTTAGGAGTCCCAGAAGGAGAAAGGAGAGATAAAGAGGTAGAGAAACTATTCAAAGAAATAAAGGCTGAGGTATACCAAAATTTGATGAAAACCATGAATATAAACATTCAAGTAATTTAGAAAACTTTAAGTAAGATGAATTCAAAGAGACACACACCAAGACACATTGTAATCACACTTACAAAAGACAAAGGCAAAAAATATTGAATTTAGTAAGAGAAAAGCAACTCATCGTACACAAGGGATGAGATAATATCTAGAATATTTCTTGTTAGAAACTTTGGAAACCAGGAGGCAGTGGGTTGATATATTCAAAGTGGTAAAAGAAAAAAATATCAACCATGAATCTTATATCTGACATGTCTGTTCTTCAAAAGTGAAGGAGAAATTAAAGTATTGCAAGAATAAAAAAAAAAAAAAAAGCTGAGGGAGTTTTTTTTATCACTAGACCTTTCCTGCAAGAAATACTCAAGGGAGTCTTGCACGGTGAGATGAAAGGACAACAGATGGTAAACTTGAAGATAAATGAAGAAAAAGAGGTCTAATTAAAGATAAATACATGATCAATTATGAAAGCTGGTATTATTGTAATAATGACCTACACCTGCACTTTTTGTTTTCTATATCATCTAAGAAACTAATATAAAAAATTATTAGTCTAAAATCTAGCATTGTTTCAACTCTTTTTGTAAATCACATTTTGTTTTCTACATAATTTAAGAACCAATGCATTTCAATAAATTATAAATATATGATTCTGGACAACAATTTATAAAGATATTATTCTGTGACATCAAGAACTAAAAGAGGTAGAGATTCAAGTGTTAAAAGAACAGCTTTTGAATGTTATTGAAGATAAGTTGGTATATATTTGAATTAGAGGGTTATAATATTAGGATATTAAATGTAACCCACATGGCAACCATAAAGAAATAGCAATAGAATATATACAAAAAGAAATGAGAAATAAAATTAAATATTTCACTGAAAAATATCAAGTAAACACATAAGAAGAAAGTATTGCAGGTAATTAGGGAAAAATCCATACTGCATATGGAAAAAAGATAGCAAAATGACATAAATAAGTCCCTTATTATCAATAATTATCTTAATTATAAATGAATTAAACTATTCAACCAAAAGACAGCAACTGAAGAATTGATTAATAAAAACAACATGATTCAACTATATGTTGTCTACAAGTGACTCACTTTAGGTCCAAATACAAAAATGGATTAAAAGCAAAAGGATGACAAAATTTATTTCATGAAAATAATAACCAAAAGAGAGTAGGAGTAGTTGTACCATTATCAGAGAAAGCAAACTTTACATCAAAAAAGGTTACCAAAGACAAAGAAGAACATGATATATTAATAAAAGCTTCAAAACATCAAGAATATATAATTATAAACAGTTACAGATAGACCATCAGAATACATGAAGAACAAAACTGACAGAACTGTAGGGAGAAATAAACAATTCTAGAATGATAGTTGGAGACTTCAATAACCCATTCTCAATAATAGATAAAACCACCAGAAAGAAGATAAGAAGATAAGGAATTGGAGAACTTAAATGATGTAGTAAACCAACTAGATCTGATTGACATATACAGAACAGCAACAATAGCACATGCATTCTTTTCAGGGCACATAGAACATTTTTGAGGATAGACCATATGTTGGTCCCACAAATGAAAGTCTCAAGAAATTTAAAAAGACAGATATCATTAAAAAGTATTTTTCCTAAGAAAAATGGGATGAAGTTAGTGAACAATAATACAGTAAATCAAATGTCAGCAAGATGGTGGAATACAATTTTTCAGTGATTATCCCCCTTTAAAAAACATCACTTTGAACAACTATCCACATGTAAGAATACCTTCACAAGAGCTAAGGAAACTGTGTGAGAGATTAAAGTACCTGGGAGTAGCACAGAAATAAGAACAGATGTATTGAAGAGGGTAGGAAGGACAATCTTACACTACCCATGTCATCTCTCCCCAGACCCCAGACAACATAGCATGAAGACAGGTACTCTCTCCTTGGGGGAAAGGAGAGGAAAATGACCATTGGACTTTGCCTCAGATACCAATGCTGGGCATGCCCAAGTAAAACCACCAGGGGTACACACAGCATTAGTCTCCAGGCTGGGCCCTGTAGATTGAAGCTCCAGGCATGCCCCAGTGTCAGGCTAGACCCTGAAGCTCAGGTTCCAGACCTACCTGGTGGACTCAGTCTCTGGGCTCAGACTTATCCCACTGGCAGCCCAACTTCAATGGCCCTGGCCTCCAGATGACCCCTAGCACCAGGATGGCCCCCAAGGCCCCAGGCTTCAGGGATGTCCAAGCACTGGACTGACCACAGAGTCCTAGCCATCAGGCCGGCACCTGCACACCCAACCTCCACACCAGTATCTGTGGATACAAGCTCTAGAACCACCCAGCACCATGCCAGGCCCTGCAGCCCCAGGGTCCAGACCTACCCCAGGTTCCAGACAAGCTCAGAGCAATATTAGGCCACAACCCCAGGCTTCATGCCCACCTCAGTGTCAAGTCAGCACCTCTGCACTAGGGTATAGACCAGTATGCCTGATATTGAACACAGATGAAAAAATCTTCAACAAAATACTAGCCAAAAAAAGTCCAACAGCTCATCAAAAAGATAATACACCATGATCAAGTGAGTTTTATACCAGGGATAAAAGGATGGTTCAACATCAATAATGAATAAATGTGACACATCATGTAAATCAATAAACATGACACATCATATAAATAGAAACAAGGACAAAAACCATATAATCATCTCAATAGACAGAGAAAATTCATTTGAAAAAATACATCATCCCTTCATGATAAAAACCCTCAGCACGTCAGGCATAAAAGGAACACACCTCAAAATAATAAAGCCTATATATGAGAAACCCATAGCCAACAGCATACTGAACAAGCAAAACTTGAAAGCCTCTATGAACTAGAAAAAGACAAAGATGCTCACTGTCACCTCTCCTATTCAACATAGTACTTGTAAGTCCTAGACAGAGCAATCAGGCAAGAGAAAGAAATAAAAGGCATCCAAGTTGGAAAAAGAGGAAATCAAGTTATTCCTGTTTGCTGATAGTATGATATTATCATACCATTCTCTAGATATATGATAACTAAGATACATGAAACCTAAAGAATTCACCAAAACAACAAAAAAAGCTCTTATATTTGATAAATTAATTCAGTGAAGTTTTAGTATACAAAATCAATGCACACAAATCAGTAGCATTTCTATACTCCAATAAAAATCTAGCTGAGAACCAAATCATGAAAGCAATTCCATTTACAAATGCTATGAAAAAAATATATATACCTAGGACAAATACCATATGTTCTGTTCTCACTTACAAGTGGTAGCTAAATAATGTTCACACATGGACATGGAGTGTAGGATGATATGCAAAGGAGACTTGGAAGGGTGAGGAGGTGGGAGGGAGGTGGATGATAAGAAATTATCTATTGGGTACAAGGTTCATTGTTCAGGTGATGGATATCCTAAAAGCCCTCATTTCACCACTACACAATCTATAGATAGAACAAAATTACACTTGTACTTTATAAACTTATACGAAAGAAATCAATCATACGAGCTTTCTCTCTCCATGCCCTGCTCTCCCCTGCCATTGACAGGCATTCTTTGGAGTTCTGTTTTCACAACGTCTAAAAAGAGCAGACAGAAAGGAAATGTAAATCTTTCTCTTTACATGCACCAGAAAATGCCTTTTAGAATTTGCTTTTTACAGCCTTGAAGAGTTCCTGAATGGACAGTGGGAGGGGTGGAGCTGTGTTCAAACTTCAAGCTTCAGTTCCTGTCCAGGACCATATCTCAAGGGCAAAAATCTCAGACAAGATCACAATTTCCAGCCATAAGCTTATCTGCAAGGAAACTGCAGACACTTCTATTATCTGCCTGCTATTAAGAAAAGAGAAGCAGCAGGTGCAGCAGTTCACAGTACCCTGTTAATTTGGCTACAGCCATAAATCTTCTTCACCCCTTCACAACTCCTAAGTAAAAAGTCTGAGTAACTGGTCTTCTATGCCAGCACACTCTCAGTCTTCCTCTTTCATGTTGGCCCTTTTTCTGTCTGGAAAAAAGTAAAATAAACTTTTTCTTCTTTCTATCCTAAAAAGAAAAAAAAAAAATAGAACTACCATATAATCTAGCACATCCACTTCCAGGTATATATCCAAAAGAAATGACAGCAGGGTTTTGAAGAGATGTTTACACTTCCATAATCATAGTGGCATTATTTACAATAGCTAAAACATGGAAGAAATCCAAATGTCCATCCACGGAGGAATCCATGACCCAAATGTGGTATATACATACAATGGAATATTATTCAGCCTTAAAAAGGAAGGAAATTAACTTAAGTTTCAATATAGATGAAACTTGAGAACTTTATGCTAAATGAAACAAGCCATTGCACACACACACACACACAAAAAAAAATACTGTATGATTGCACTTATGTCAGGTACCTATAATAGTCAAATTCATAGAGACAGAAAGTAGAATGGTGCTTTTCAGGGGCTGGGGGGGAGGAGGGAATGGGGAGTTATTGTTTAATGGGTACAGAATTTCAGTTTTACAAGATGAAAAGAATTATGAAGCTTACTAGTGGTGATGGTTGTACAGCATTATAAATGCATATACCAGTGAACTGTGCACTTCCAAATGGTTAAGATGATAATTTTTATGTTATGTGTATTTTACCACAATAAAACATTGAGAAAAAAATGCAATCGTTAGTTTATTGTTAAAATGTGTATAACCATAAAAATAATTTTAAAACGCTTGAGTTTTTGTTGTTCTAATTACCATATCTGGACCGCACATGGAGCCATCTTTTACGTAGGTATCCTCACTCCTGTCTGGTTCACCAGCAGGTTTCATTCTGGGTAGAAATGTAGATACACATGTGTCGCCTCTCACATGTGCATAAATCACAGATAAATTTTTCTGGTTTATTAATGTTTTGTGTGGCCATGTACAAACTAATTTTCCACATAGCATATTACTGGAAGCATAAGACAGAGAAAATTTTATTTTATTATTTATTGAAATAACATAGGTTGCTAATATAGCTAAATCAAATAAATGTTTACTAATTTGAATCCAGATTTCAACAATTTTGTCTCAGCAAATTTTTTTGAGCGCACTTATGATATGGCTCTTCTGTTTTATAAGTCAATTTGGCAAGTGAAAAATTAATGATTTTTACAATCTGACAGCCTGGATTTTTCCTATACTAGCTGCTAAAATCTGAGCAAATGGGTCACTGGTCTTCAATTTTTTCATTAGTAAAATGGAATAAATGAGTCTTGCCATATATATTTGATGTATATAGATATATATGTATATCCTATAGTATAAATATATAATATGTATAAACTGCCTAACACAATGTCCAAATCATCAGAACAATTAACAGAGGCCATTTTTATAATCATTGTTTAACATTATAGGCACTGAACACATGTTATGATAGTCAGTGAATAATATTGTTCAGCCTAATTTATGTAACAAAGAAAACTCACAAAAAAGGCCATTTTACTGTGTACAGAATATTTTCCAGGATTTTAGCAGTAAATAACCTATAATCCAAACAAAATTATAATTTTCTAAATACATACTGAAATTGACAGAATCCCCTTCCACAGTTTCCAAATCTATCTGATCTGGAATTAATTTCTTCAAAACATGGAAATGAACCACCTTTAGAACCTAAAAAGAACAAACTTAAGTAAATGACAATACCGAATTTAAATTACATTATAAAAATGATAGACTCAACCTGGAAATTGTAATGTAATCCGTAGGGAAGTTTATAATTATCCATCACTAAAAGGTTGCTGGCAGTAGAGCTAGAATTAAAAGCCTAGCAGACTGTGTTGTATATCAAAGAGACAGCAAACATCCGTATTAGAATTTTTCAGTTAATGTTAGAAAAATAAGGAGCTGTGGCCTTCTCTATTTCTTATAATTGTTTACTTTCTGCCTTAGTTCCCTACTTAATGTGAAAATTTAGTTTAGTCTTATCCCAAACAAAACAGTAGAGATAGTATCTACAGTGCAAACGCTGGTAATAAACCAACAAAGCATTTAATTAAAGTCTCCTTGTGCCATGCTAGAGTCCTCATGTCTGTTCCCTAGTATCTTAATAATCACTAAATAAAAATTATTGAAATTTAAAATTAGAAAGCATGTCAATGCTATCTACTTCAGGCCTTTGATATAGTTATGTCTAATTTAAAAATTATGAAAAATTCAAGTGTTTATAATAGCTGCTCTATCACTTGGACTTAGTGCTTTAGGAATGGGTTACATTGATCATGGTAATCACATGTAATAAAAACAGAGATTTTTTTTTTTTTTTTTTGAAGGCTGAAGCAGGATCCACACCTTTCACCTCTCACAAAAATCAACTCACGCTAGGTAACAGACTTAAACCTAAGGTATGAAACTATTAGATTTCTAGAGGAAAACGTTGGAAATACCCTTCTAGACATTGGCCTAGGGAAAGAATTTATGAAGAAGACCCCAAAGGCAATCACAGCTGCAACAAAAATAAATAAATGGGACATGATCAAACTACAAAGCTTCTGCACAGCCAAAGAAACAGTCATGAAAGTAAGCAGACAACCTACAGAATGGGAGAAAATTTTCGCATCCTACACATCTGATAAGGGGCTGATAACTAGAATCTACTTAGAACTCACAAAAATCAGCAGGAAAAAATCAACCCTATCAAAAAGTGGGTAGGGACATGAACAGAAACTTTTCAAAAGAAGACAGAATAATGGCTAACAAACATATGGAAAAATGCTCAACATCTCTAATCATCAGGGAAAAGCAAAGCATAACCATAATGAGATATCACTTATCTCCAGTAAGAATGGCCTTTATCAAAAAGTCCCCAAACAAGAGATGTTGGCGTGGATGCGGAGAGATAGGAACACTCCTACACTGCTGGTGGGACTGCAAACTAGTTCAACCTCTGTGGAAAGCAGCATGGAGATACCTTAAAGCGATACAAGTAGATCTACCATTTGATCCAACAATCCCACTACTGGGCATCTACCCAAAAGAACAAAGGACAATTTACAAAAAAGACACCTGCACTCAAATGTTTAGAGCAGCGCAATTCACAATTGCAAAGCTGCGAAAACAGAGATTTTGTTGTTATTGTTGTTACCACTATTAATCGACCAGGGAACTCTCTTCAATAATTTTAAGGATACTCATACTTGGAAAACATGGTCTGTAACCCTCTCTCTCTCCTGAAGGACACACTCCATACATATATTATAAAATATGCTACAAAACAGGTCAGATAGATAGATTGATGTGTGGAATCCACCACCAGCAACAATTCTTTTTTGAAAAGATCTACTTTTGAACTCACCCAATAAGTAAGTGGTTTTTGTTTTTTTTCCTCCAAACAAAATACTTATTTGATGAAATGTGATTTAAATTTCCCAGTTCCCCAAACTGTATATAGTATATATAGGGCCAGGGTTAGGATAGCTCAAAATTTAAAAGGCGGGGGAGGGGAGGGGGGTTCATAAACTCAAAAATCAAAATAAATAACATCTTAATGCAACAGTTTTTGAAAACCAAAATTAATGCAGGAAAAATCCATGATGAACAAATTTGAGCAAAATACCACAATTTCATATAGGGACAGGTCATTGTTTTCTGTCTGTGCTTACTGCACAAGGGCACAGCCTTTTCCATTCAGCCACCAGTTCCCTGGTGAGGCTCAGGAAGGTTCATCTGCAACCTGCTCAAGCCAGTGAGGCTCCCCAGCCCAGAAGGGGAAGCACCCTAAGTGCAGGTTATTCTCCCCGGATCTCCTACAGCTTTTAACAATCAAACATCCTCTCTGGTGTTCTTTTTCAGCTCAGCTGTTTTAAGGCTTGGGATGGCAGGACTTTCTGCATTGCTTTCTTGACTGTTGAGGCCCCTTGGCCTTGGCCAAACCCCTCCTGGCCGGGATTGTCTTCCTCCCCCCAGGATGATGATGGCTGTCCCCTATTCCCTCACCTAATTCCCCAGGGGCCCTGGGAGATTTAGGCATATTCAGTAGCAGCTTTCCTATCCCTGCTCCATTTTGTGGGCTTTGAACTGAGGTCTCCACAAAATCTAAAAGCACAATTTAAGAAAGGCAGTGATTGGAAATTAAGTTTGGGGCATTTTAGGACAGACCCTTGATTCTCACAGCAGTGTCTGAAGTCTCTGTGCCTCCTGGACCCTAGGGTTGCACAGTCAGTCCTAGAAGAGGCAGTGTCAAGAGTTGATCACATTAGGAACTGCTGGAAATGCTCTTGGAGGAGATTCTAAAAGAGAGCATGTGTTTTTTTTTCATTTTCCCTCCAGTAAGTCCACATAAAAGTCAGTGACTGATTTTTTTGTTTGTTTGTTTGTTTGTTTTTCTTCTCTTTACCTTTATTTCTTTTTCCCCCCTTATGCAGCTGCAAAAATCATTGGACAAAGGCATTTACCTTATGGACTTTTATGTAATTGTTCGCCTTAGCTGTTAATACCTTCTATTTTATAACTTACAGTGCTTTCCCACCGCATTTGATTCCCAGAGCAGGCTTACGATGAAGATAGGTCGGTATTTGTGCTTCTGTTCATGGATGAGGAAACCCAGTGTCTAGACTTGGGGACGTTAAGTCCAGTTCTCAAGGCTACTACAAATTGCTACTTATAAATTTGATCTCTTAGGGGCCTCAAAATTGAGGTTTAAAGGAAATACAATTAAACGAAAGCATCATTCTAGTCTGGAGCAGGGAGAGGATAAAGGTGAGCGGAGATAGTTCCTTAAAATATTTCCATTTAAAAATGCTCCAGTCCTCATTCATCACTAGAATGTCCAGTGGAACTCAAGTATATCAAAATATAATAAAACAGCCCCTGGCTTGGGGCGGAGAGTCTGGTACACACACCCTCTTGAATAAAACAGGAAGAGATTGCAGCCACTGTGGACCTACACTTGGATTGCCCAGGCTGAAGTTATGAGACCTGTAGAGGATGCTAGAAAAGGCATAAAGAGCAAGCACCATTTATCCTATCCTGGATTAAGCTTAAGCCCGTTATCCAAAGTGAGGTGACACAAGATCAAGAAAACGGGCCCCACATCTACTCGCCATCAAATTGGTACCGACTGATTAAAACTATGGTGCTCAAATGGTGGTAGTGCCCACCAGGGTTTGGGGGAGGGGGAGATACACATCTTAGGGTTGTGGCGAGCATTGTGGGGGGTGGGGGAGGGAATACCTCTAACCTTTCCTAGGGAAAGGCAAAGATATACAATGTAACCCAAAGGTCAAAAAAGAAAAAAACAAACTTTTATCGGGCGGTGGGCAGATGAGAGGGGGGACGAGGGGAAGAATTTATACTTACAAAATAGGTGCGATGCGCACCACCAGTGGGTAGGACACGCTTGATGTTTTGGTAAGGTGAGGGGTGGGGGGGAGGAACGGCAGGGGCAATATATGTAACCCTAACAATATTTGTACCCCCATAATATGATAAAATAAAATTAATAAAAAATATACTTTAAAAACTAAATTTACACATATGATAAATAACCATTGGCAGATATGTGAATAAAATTTTACATATTAAAATAAAAGGCATAAAGGCCTGGGTAAAGAGACTGTGAGAAAGGTGGAACAAGCCCTGCAAACAGGACTTGGGACATGAATGCTTATCAGCCAGCTACATACAGCAGGCTTTGGAATACAGGGGAGTGTGACTGATATTGGGTCCCTGCTCCTTTCTTTATAGCCTTAAGGAGTCACAAGGAATCCCAAGATAAATATGGATATGTTGCATATCACTACGTAGATTCTTTAGGATAATGTGCTTACTGGCACCAGAGATTTTAACTATATGTTCTTTTCAAACATTCTCTCTGTGTGTTCTTTTCTTTGACCTTGAATGCCTTTCTCCGCAATAAATACAGAGATTTGGAGAGGTATGGGAGCTCTTTGAAAGGAAAAGTGTCTCTCCTTCCCCTTCAGCCCGAGATTGTGGTCTAGAGCATTCTTCATTGCGCCATGACGCTGGTAGAGATGCTGGACAATTTCTACAAGACCGGGTAGCATATTAATAAGGAGAGAAAAAAATATATGTAATTTTCACATTTGGAATTGACTCAGGTGAGCTGAAATTAATTGAACCTCAGACAATATGAACTTCTGAAAACATTGCTGGCTTGATATCATCAATGGCCCTTGGACCAGGTCTCCTGTGGCTTTTAGTCATGCCAAGGTAGAATAAATCCTACATAGCATTGACTGCAGGCTAGAGGATGCAAGGTGCAATAGTATAAGCAAGTGGATCACTAACCAGGGTTAAATCTGTTCAGATCCATCTCTCTGCTAGGCAGTGTGATGTACGGCAACTTGTGTAACCTCTCTGGACCTCCCTTTCTTAGTAAAGAGAAGTTAAGTCACCAGATTCTAATGTTACTCTCATTTAAGAATATTTTATAGAAAGACATCAAAATGGCAGATCAGTGGTGATCTCCTGGGTCTCTGCTCCCAGAGTAGGAGGTGAAGAACTCAGACGGCTACATACGAGTGGATCGCTCCCCACAAAGAACAGCATTGTGAATCCGCAGAGAAGCATGGGACAAGCAATGCAGGAAAAAAAAGGAGGTGAATTGGGGATACAATCACAAAGACTGGAGAGTGTGAGATATATGATAGGGAATAGAGTGTGGGATGGCAGCACCTGCCCAGCTAGCCAGGGCAGCATGATCTGACCCAAAGGAGAATGCCTGGTTCCTCCACTGACCTCCACACCCACTCAGGCAGGGAAGTACCTGAAGTTGGTGCAAAGTTGTGGCAGGGGATGACAGGCTCTGTGGAGAGGAGACAATAGCAAGAAAAATTTTGAACTCCCTGGTGCTCTGTGCTAGGCCCCCACTGGGTGGGGGAGGGACTGGTCTGAGTGGACACTTTCTGCCACTGGACGAGGGACTTTGGAGACAGGCACCTCACCTCTATTACTTAGAGAGACCAGAACAAAGGAGGTGAATGCTGAAAAGGAGGGCTCTGTCTCTGGAAACCACCAAAAATTCGGCCAGCTCAGGGTGGAACAGAGAGAGCAGGACCCTCTACTGGGCAGGCATAAGACAACAGGACATGGACACAGTGGGGACAGCTGGCAGCTCGTTGATTCAGCCTGCCAAATGGGCATCTGCTGACACCCAAGTGGTCGCCCCCATTGCCAGCTTTCCATGGGTGGGCGGTCGACACTTTAGGGGTCCACAGCCTGGAGATGCTGTGGCACCCTGTGGTTTCAGGCAGCACCCCCCCTCCTGCCTGGGGACTTTTCACTCTGGGTGCAATGGACTCCACCCTAGGAGGTAGGGAGAATTAAGAAGAGCCACCTTTTCTGTAAGGCTGGCATGAATCCATGGGACTTTGTTACTAAAAAGCAGTCCACAAACTGTGTATTCATCTAGTTGGGCTGGTGTTGGTGGGCAAAGCTTGAGCATATCCCCCCAACACTGGTGCTTTGGGGGGGTAGGCCACCATCTGTGGGATCCCCAGATGTTGGGGCATGTGGCAGTCTCAGGCAATACCCATCCCCCAGCCCAGTGACTTTTGTGCCAGTGTGATGGGCTCCACCCTTGGAGGTGAGGAGAAGCAAGAAAAGCCGTTTTCTCTGTGTTACTTGGGTGTATCTGTGGGGCCTTGGTACACAGCAATAGAGGGCAGCCTGTTGATTTGGTCTGCTGGACCAGCTTAGATCATCTGATAAGAACATAACTCTAAGGCTCACTCTTCGCGTCTGGGTGGCTACAGCTTTGGGGGTGGTGAACTAGAAAGGAAAATCCTGGCCAGAGTCTTCAGCAACTGTACCATTGACTGTCTCTTTAAGGAGTACCCTTCCAAGTGTGGTGAAAGAGCCCTGAATAACATATTAGTGTCTCCCCCTAACAGCAGATCAAGCAACCATAGAAGCATACACATTCAGGTTTGCGGGCACCAGTTGTGATCTATCTTTACCTTACCCCACCTAAAGGTGGAACATGGTTCAAGTAACCCTTGGGAGCAGCAAGATGCTTCCCAAAGATTGAGGCATTTGTATATCCCATGTGGGGGACCAGGGACCAACACAGAGTCATCAGATTACCTTGATAACTGGCTCCTCCATGCAAACCACAATCAACAACAGAGAGGGTAACTCCATAGCTAAACACAGTGCCTTCCATCTCAAGCTATTAGAAGTGGAGTCATACGCAGAAGTGTGATTCACCATGAGGGAGCTGAAGCTGGGGTACCAAACTCACTAATCTCCATTGGCCAGAGGTGAAAACAACAGGGCATAGGTAACACAACCTGCTAAAACACCTCTAAGGCAATACAGGACCAGCATGCCTCTCCCAGCACTGTCAAGGAACATCCCTTGAGGACTTGGAGATAAACCAGTCTTAGCACCAGAGTTCTCAACCAAGTAGCCTGATGAGAAAGTGAAAGAACATGGGAAGACATGAAATATCAGAGAGAAAAGTCACCCACAAAAGAAATCATTAGATCTTCAACAACAAATACCAATTTAAATGAAATGATTAAAATTACAGAGGAAGAATTCTGAATAAGGATTGTAACAAAACTCAATGGAATTGAAGAGAAAATAGAAACCCAACACAAAGAAGCCACAAGAACAACACAGAAAAATTACCGAAAAATTCTCTAAAGAAATAGAAATATTATAAAAGAAAAAAATGGAAATTCTGGAAATGAAAGAATCATTTAAGGAACTACAAACCACAGTGGAAACCCTTAAGAATAGAATGGATGACACAGAGTAAAGAACCTCAGAGCTTGAAGATAATGCCTATGTGCTAAACAAATCAGATGAAGAAAAATAACACAGAAGCAAGAGATAAGAACGAAACATACAAGAAATGTGAGATTATGTAAAAATTATAGACATCCCAGAGAAAGAAGAAAAAATACACAAATGCTGGAAAATATTTTTCTTGGAATACTGGAGGAAAATATGGTTGGCCTGCCCAGAAATCTATATATCCAGATACAAGAAGTACACAGAATTCCTGGGAGACTCAATGTGAAAAAGCAGTCACCACATTATGTAGTTATTATGCTGACCAAAGTAAACACAAAAGAGGCAATCCTTTGAGCAGTAAGGCAAAAACAGTAGATAACCTACAAAGGAAAACATATCAGACTAAATGCACACTTCTCAACTGAAACTTTGCAAGCCAGAAGGGACTAGGCACCTATCCTTAATCCTCTAAAACAGAATAATGGCCAACCTAGAATTCTCTGCCTGGAAAAACTAAGCTTCATCTATGAGGAAGAGATAAAGACTTTCCCAGACAAGCAATCACTGATGGAATTTGTGAAGACCAGACCTGCTCTACTAAGTACTAAGTACTAAGTACTAAGACCTACATTATACACTGATCAGAGCAATAGATACCCATCAAAGTAAAATCACTTGAGAGTTAAAGTACAGAACCTGGATTACACAGTGTCTCTAGAGGTGAAACAAAACAATAAGAATTTATCCAGCAATATGAACAGAAATCTAGCCCAAATATCAATCCTCTCAATAAATGTGAATGGCTTGAATTGTCCTCTGAAAAGACATAGACTTTCTGAATGGAAAAAAATTCATGAGCCAAGTATCTGCTGTCTACAAGCAATGCATCTAACCTGTAAAGATGCTTTCAGACTCAAAGTCAAGGGTTGGAAAACAAACTTCCAGGCAAATGGAAGCCAAAGGAAAGCAGGGGTAGTGATTCTTAAATCACATAACATAAATGTTAAAATATCAAAAGGAAGGAAGGGCAAAGATGGTCACTATATAATGATGCAAGGAAAAATCCAACAAGAAGACTTAACAATTCTTAATATTTATGCACTGAACACAGGAGCACCCAGATACATAAAGCAAACTCTGTTTGATCTAAACAGCATGATAAATAGTAATACCTAATAGCTGGGGAGTTCAACACTCCACTGACTGAACTAGACAGATCCTCCAAACAGAAAATAAGCAAAGAAATAATGGACTTAAACAGAGTTGTAGAACAAAAGAGTCTAACAGACATCTACCCAAATAAAGCTGAATATACATTCCACCCAAATAAAGCCAAATATACATTCTTCTCAGCTCATGGAACTTTCTCCAAAGTTGATCACATCCTATGCCACAAATCAGACCTCAACAAATTTTAAAAAATAGAAATTATACCATGTACCTTCTCAGGCCACAGTGATACAAAATTAGAGTTCAATTCCCACAGAAACACTCACCATTTCACAAAGTCATGAAAATTAAACAATTTATTACTGACTGACTATTGGGTCAAGTAGGAGATCCAGATGGAAATCAAAAGATTCTTTGAACTAAATGATAGTGGGGACGCAAGTTATCAAAATCTGTGGGTTACAGCAAAAGTATTCCTGACAGGAAAACTAATGGCATTAAATATTCACATCCAAAAACAGAAAGTTCAAAACTCAGCAAACTAATAAACCATCTCAAGGAACTGAAAAAGGAAGAGCAAATTAATTCTAAACCTAGCAGAATGAAAGAAATAACTAAGATCAAAGCAGAAATAAATGAAATTGAGAACAAAAGAACTATATAGAAGATCAATAAAACCAAAAGTTTATTTTTTGAAAAATTTTAAACAAAATTGACAGCCCTCTTGCTAGATTGACAAGAACTAGAAAGGAAAGGACTCTAATAAACTCAATTAAAATGACAAAGGAGAGGACACCACAGACATCACAAAAATATAAAACATTACCTTTGAACACTATAAAAATCTATATGCCCAAAAACTATAAACTGTGGAGGAAATGTACAAATTCTTGGAAACACATAACCTCCCTAAATTCAATCAGAAGGAAATAGAATTCCTGAACAGATCAATATCAAGCACAGAAGTTGGAGCAGGAATTAGAAACCTTTCAAAAAGGAAAAGTCCCAGACCACATGGATTCATGCCTGAATTTTACCAAACCTACAAAAAACTCGTACCTATACTGCAAAAATTATTCCACAACATTGAGAAAAATTGCATTTTTCCCAACTCATTCTACAAAGCCAATATCATGTGGACACCAAAGCCAGGAAAGTACACAACAAAAATAGAAAACTACAGACCAATATTCCTCATGAATATAGATGAAAAAATCCTCAACAAAATCTTAGAAAATCAAATCCAATAGTACACCAAAAAAAAAAATAATAATTCATTATGACCAAGTGTGCTTTATCTAAGAGATGCAAGGCTGGTTCAACATATGCAAATCTATAAATGCAATTCACCACATAAATAAAAGCAAAAACAAAGACCAAAGATCAATAGATGCAGAAAAAGCATTTGACAAAATCCAGCACAGCTTTATGATAAAAACTCTTAACAAAATAGGCATAGATGGGATACACCTTGAAATTATTAAGGCCATATACAATAAACCCACAGTCAATATCATAATGAATGGGGAAAATTTGAAAACATTCACACTTAGAACTGGAAACAGACAAGGATGTCCACTATCTCCACTTCTATTCAACATAGTGCTGGACATCCTTGCCAGAGCAATCAGACAAGAGAGGGGAATTAAGGGAGTTAAAATGGGGGCAGAAGAGATCACACTCTCACTCTTTGCTTATATCTAGAAAATGCTAAGGATTCAACCAAGAGATTCCTGGAATTATGAATGAATTCAGTAGAGTCTCAGGATACAAAATCAATGCACACAAATCAGAGGCATTCATATATACCAATAACAGTCAAGCTGAAAATCAAAGATGCAACACCTTTCACAATAGCTTCAAAGAAAATTAAATATCCAGGAATATATTTAACGAAGAAGGTGAGAGACATATATAGGGAAAACTATGAAACACTAAGAAAATAAATTGTAGAAGATGTAAACAGATAGAAAAATCTACCATGTTCATGGAGTGGCAGAATCAGTGTTGTCAAAATGTCCATACTATGTAAAGTGAACTGTAGAATTAATGCTATCCCTATCAAAGTACCATCATCATTCTTTACAGATCTAGAAAAAAATAATTCTATGCTTCATCTGGAACTAGAAAATACCTTGTATGGCCAAAGCAACGTTAAGCAAAAAGAACAAATTGGGAGGTATCACCCTACCAGATTTCAAGTTTTACTGGAAGGCTATATTAACCAAAACAGCATAGTTCTGGCACAAAAACATAGACATAGACATAGACCTTTGGAATAGGACTGAGAACCCAGATATAAAGCTATACACATATTGTTATCTAATCTTCAACAAAGTAGACAAAAATATACATTGGGGAAAAGAATCTCTATTCAATAAATGGTGCTGGGAAAACTGGATAACCACATGCAGAAGTTTGAAACTGGATCTAACCTCTCACCTCACACAAAAATCAACTCAAAATGGATAACAGACTTAAATCTAAGGCATGAAACCTTAAGAATTCTTGAAGAAAATGTTGGGAAAACTCTTATAGATATTGGCCTAGACAAAGATTTTATGAAGAAGACACCCCCCTAAAGCAATCACAGCAACAACAAAAATAAACAAATGAGACCTGATCAAATTTAAAAGATTCTGCACAGCCAAAGAAACTATCAGTAGAACAAATAAACAACGTACAGAATGGGAGTAAATATTTGCTTTCCACACATCCAATAAAAGGCTGATAAAAAAGAATGTATATAGAACTTAAGAAAATCAACAAGAAAAATCAGATAACGTCATCAATGAATGGGCAAAGGACATGAACATAAACTTTTCAAAAGAAGACAGAATAATGGCCAGCAAACATAAAAAAATGCCCAACATCTCCAATCATTAGAGAAATGCAAATCAAAGCCACAATGAGATATCACCTAACTCCAGTGAGAATGGCCTTTATCAAAAAGTCCCCAAACAACTAATGCTGGCTTGGATGTGGAGAATAGGAACACTCTTACACTGCTGGTGGAACTGTGGAAAATAATTTGGAGATACCTCAAAGAGCTAAAAATAGAAATACCATTTTATCCAGCAATCCCACTACTGGGCATCTACCCAAAGGGAAAAAATAGATATTCTATAATAAAGACATCTGCACTTGAATGTTCATGGCAGCACAATTCACAACTGCAAAGATGTGGAAACAATCCAGGTGACCCTCAATACATAAGTGGATTAATAAAATGTGGTATATGTATACTATGGAATACTACTCAACTACAAAAAACAATGGTGATCTAGCACCTCTAAAATTATCCTGGATAGAGCTTGAGCCCATCCTTCAAAGTGAGGTATCACAAGAATGGAAAAATAAGCACCACATCTGCTCGCCATCAAATTGCTACAAAGTGATCAACACTAAGGTGCTCACATGGTAGTAATATTCATTGGGTGGGAAATGGAAATGGGTAAACTTACAACCAATGAAGACTGGATGGGGAAAGGGTGTGCCTCTAACCCTGGATTGGGTGAGGCAAAGTCATTACTTGTAACCGAAATGTTTGTACTCCCATAATATTCTGAAATAAAAATATAAATATATTTTATTATTATACTAATGCTTTACATTCATCAAATGTACTTTTAAAGTTACATCCTCTCATTGTTTTAAGCAAAGATGTAGGCTTTCTATTAAGCATGCAGCTTTCTATATGATCATGTGTTTTTGTTATTTATTAACTATCATTAACTTTTTCCACTTAGCTCAAAATGTGAGAAGATGTTTTAATAAATGAATAAAGCAGTTCACATTTTTACTTTTGTATAGGCTGAAATGACTCAGCATGGCACTGTTTGTTATTTTTTCTTTGAGAAGTTGGCTTTCTTGGTGCTCTTTTTCCCTTGTCTGAGCAAGAATGCCAAATGAATTCAGCTTTTTGTTTTTCAAGTCACAGTGAATGATGATTTCCTGGAGGCCTTCAACTGAAAATGCCTTGAGGACTCTCATTCATTTTGTTTATTAGAACTTGGTATTCTAGAACTGTACCATGCATTCCCTGAGCCCTTTGTGTCCAAGCCCCATCAGGGTGAGCATCTCCAAACTGAGGAAATAAAACAAGTGTGTGGGGGTGGGCTTTATATGTTGTTACTTTTTCTTTTATTAATCAAGTTATCGAATTATTTGTCCTTTCTGTTATGATGTGTTGACCCTACCTTGTATGTTTTAAAAGAAACTTCAAGGGGCTCAGGCAGTGTATAGATCCTACAAGACAATGTCTAGCCTAGCCTTGAAGAAAAATATATAAGAGGGTCCCATCAGACTGGGTTCGTGCACTGAAGCAAAAAACTTTGCCTTGAGTGCCACAAAAAAAATCCTCAGCAAAGGAGTCTTTGTCTTTTTTCTTTAAAATCACTATCACTTTAACATAGAAAATCTCCCTACCACGTTTCTATAATCTGAGATTGTATCTAGCCTATTAACTATGTAGTATTGAGGGAAATAATCAAAAGATGGAGTTGCCATTTCACATTTACAGACTGTGTTTATTGTGACTCTTTGTTTTAAAATTGGTCTCTTTGCATCTAAAGCACAACATCTGCAAGAATTTCTGTTAAATAGATTCTCACTTTAATCCTAATTCTTAGTTTACCTCATTAACCAGCACAATTTCACCAGGATGATTACAGTGGCAATTACCATCATAGGGAACTTTTGAAATATCAAGGTGGTGTATATAAAAAGAGAATACAAAGGGAAGAAAACTACCAAACTTTCATGGGTCAGTGTTTAGAACAGAAGTCTAAAATCCTCAGCAAGATTGTGATCCCAAATTTGTGGGATCCCAAATCTTCAGCAAGATTGTGATCCCAAAATTGTGATCCCAAATTTGCATTCCTCAGAGACACTCTGGCAAAATCTGAAGAAACCACTCTGAAACTTACCCTTCTGTGCCTCTAACATTCTTCATCCTGCTTTGACATTGCCACCTATTGTCTTCTTTTCCCTCACCTCGCTTCTCCACATTCCTATACAAATTACTCTTTCCTCATAGTCTCCATAAGGAAACTACCAATTTAATGATTTAATGCCTACTTCATATTGTTAGTACAGATGGTGCTCATTGGAAATTGAATTTAAGGCAAGAGTCATGAAATATATATTCCAAAACCATAAGGATACATAAAAACTTTGCTATAGAATTTCATGTTTTATTATTTTATTATTCACCTACTACTCAGGACAGTAGACCTAATCTATTGGCTCCTGAGATGAAGAAAGATTATTGAAGGCTGAGGGGTAAAAACCGAAAATGAAAGGATCCCTGTCCTCTTCCTTTTGCATGAAATCCCAAATAGGAGACATAAGAAAAAACAGTGGGGAATGAGACTGCAAATCTCAGAGACTGCAATATATACCTGAGCATTTTCAAAGAGACTCAGAAAATTATCAAGCAAGGAATACCAACTTAGGTCTCCTTTGATAACAACTAGCCCCCAATATAGCAACTGGATTGAAGAACTCCCATCCTCTAAGAATTAAGTATGTTTTACATAACGGGCTTAAGCTTAATCCAGGATAGCATAAATGGTGCTAGCTCACTGTCGTTTCTTAGAATTGAGTAATATTCCATTGTGAGCATATACCAAATTTTAGTTATCCATTCATGAATTGACAGGCACTTGGGTTGTTTCCATGACTGTGCAATAGTGAATTGTGCTGCCATAAACATTTGGGTGCAGATGTCTTTGTAATAGAATGTCTTATGCTCTTTTGGGTAGATGCCCAACAATGCTATTGCTGGGTCGAATGGTATTTCTATTTCTAGCTGTTTGAGGTATCTCCAAATTCTTTTCTACAAAGGTTGCCCTAATTTTCAGTCCCACCAGCAGTATAAGAGTGTTCCTGTCTCTCCGTATCCTCGCCAGCATTTGTTGTTTTGGGATGTCTTGATACAGGCTGTTCTCACTGGGGTTAGGTGGCATCTCATTGTGGTTTTGATTTACATTTCTCTAATGATTAAAGATGCTGAGCATTTTTTATACATTTGCAGGTCATTATTCTATCTTCTTTGGAGAAGTTTCTGTTCATTTCCATTGGGAGGTGGGCAGGGGGGAGGGGGGAGGAGGGGAAGAGTGGATACTAACATAATGGGTGCAGTGCGCACCATCTAGGGGTTGGACACGCTTGAAGCTCTGGCAATGCAGGGTGGGGGAGGGGTGGCAGGGGCAATATATGTAATCCTAACAATATTTGTACCCCCATAATATGAGGAAATAAAAGGAAAAATTATTAAAAAATAAAAGAATTAAGGATGTTTTAAGGCTATATTGCTTGCTATGTTTCTATATTTGCTTACAGATGGTGCAAGTAAAAACATTTTTGAAATAGCCAATGCCCCATATTACCAGAAAAGAAAGGAGCAATGGCCCCAAACTTATCAAATGATGCTGCAGCTGTCAATGCCTTGTCTTTCCATTGAATTCCTAAAGGGACTCACCTTTAATGACAGACTGTCAGTAATTTTTTTGTACATAGTGTGCTGTTATTTCTATCATAAATCCTACTACTGTAAAACAACAGGTATGTTGGGGTATTTAAACCACATGGATAGTGAGAATTTCTAACAGTTCCAAATTTTTCCACTTGATTCTTTTAAACTTTTACCTCAGATTTCTCAGCATTCTCTTAAAGCTAAACACAGAGCACAAAAAACTCAGACAAATTGTTACGTAATAGAAAAGGGAGTAGGTTATTTTTGAACCAGCAATGTAAAAAGGCCAAACAAAGGATATTATTTAAAAGTGATTACACCTTGATTTCCAATAGTATCTAACCCACACTTCTTTAGTGTCACTATATACTATTTAATTGCTTTCAACTGAGCAAACTTACAATATACTTGGAAAAGAATACATTGAGGCTTCTCTCAAAATTTAAATCAGCATCTCAAAAATAAAAAGTTTCCTTCCAAATCTACCCTAATCCAAAGTAGTGATCTACTGTGCTGTATTTGAAGTTATCAATCTGTCTGTACATATTTGTCTACTGCACTAGCTGAAAAAGAGTCTAATCTTTCTAAAAAAAAAAAAAAGCTTCCATATCCTATTACCGTATCTGATTATCCAGCCAAGATTTGTCAGCCAAGGGAAGAATATATTCTGGGGAAAGATTGGTGACTATTCAAAATCATCCCAAAGCACTTTGTAAAAGACAGCTATAAGGATTCTGAGGATTAAATGGTGATGTAAACAATTGGTTCCCAATTTTATGTAGTAGTGAGCTCTGTATATATATTACTAATTCAAACATTTCATCATAGCTTCCACTCAACCTAAAAACCAAAGATGCTGTCAATACCTCAAAGTAGCCTTCAATAACCACTTTTACTATGATTTCCAGATTAACATAAACATTATTTCTTTATGTTCATTAAAGTTCAAGTCATATTCTAGGGGTATTTACCCAACTTCCCAGAGGTCATCAAAGATCCTTCACCTGCTTGTAGAGTGTTTCTTAAATCCAGAGCAATTGTATCTTTAGCTAAATTAGTTGAAGCATCCTTAGATCTTGTACATGAATTACATTTATATTTCTAGTACTATATGCTGTATAAGCCTTATTGCTAACTGAAAATCCTTAACATATTTTGTTAACTTATTATGATTATGAAATATTGATTTCTCATCTCATACAACTATTTAATAACCCAGCAAATCTTTTACACTTTCCTGATGAGTATGCTTCTATAGTTTGAAAAATATCTTTGCCCAGGGTCAATCTTTGTGACACTTCCATAAAAATTCAGATCCAATATTGTTTTTGATAGGGTGTATCTTAAAACTGAAAAGGGGCAATACCAGGTTGGTTTTATAATAACTATTCAGACTTCAGTGTGGAATACAGTCAATTTCCAGAATCTGAATTTGCTCAAGTAGCCCAATCTATGGCCCTTTCTAGACGAGGATATCTCAGCCTCAGTACTACGGCATAATTCTTTGCTGTAGAGGTTGTCCTGTGTATTGTAGGATATATAGCAGCATTCCTGACCTTTATCCACTAGAAGCCAGTACCAACCGCATTCCAGTTGGCAGAACCAAAAAAGCTTCTAGGCAGAGGACATGGATGCTGCTAAACATCCTACAATGCACATGACAGCCTCCTAACCCCATTCCTCACAGCAAAGAATTCTGGACTAAAATTTCAATAGTGCTGAGCTTGGGAAACCTTGATAGAACTGTTATATTAGCATTTACATTTGTTTAGGTGATGCACAAATCAGTCTGGTGGTAAATCCCTCTAATAAAGTATGTGACTCTACAACTAATGAGACTTTAAAATTTATTAAGGGCAAACATCACCACAAACCAAATGACACAAAAACTAATAACATAATTTCATATTATACCAACAATAGGAAGTTTCTGCATCTGCAGAAATAACATTGCAGAGTACACTGTAGGGGGTAGACTTTACAAAAACAAAGTTTGATAAGGAACTTAGACAAAAATGGTACATGTCCCCATTGAGGTGTCTTTCTTTTACTGATCTAATAAAAAAGGGCAATACTTAAACTTGAGGTCCTTTTCCATACATCCATATATTTCTCTACTCTAAATGCTACTGTTTGGCAAATAAGCCTGTCTCTCAATTGACAACTTCATAAGCATATTTTGGCCAGAAGCCAACTATTTGGGGGAACACAATAATTTGTGTTAGGTCCATAGTATTTGTGTTAGGTCCATAATAGTGTTAGGTCCACCCAACATAAAGAAGAAAATTATGATCATTACCTTTTCCGATTAAATTTTCACACTGTCTATCAAAAGATTTACATATTCCATCAAAACAAAAGCCTGAACCCAAATCACAACTGTGTCCATTGCGTACGAAAGTGTCAGGCATACAGTGGGGGTAAGTTCCATTGCAATATTCAGTGAAATCACATTCATCATCAACTGTTTTCCTACAAATGTCATTAGCTTTTCTTAGCTACGAGGAAAGAACATAAGGAAAGATTACATATCAGTGCTACTTAAGTTTTCTTTCTCTTTAGCCTCTAAATTTTCATTTATTTTTTTCCTAAGTTACTAAGAGCAATAAGGAAATTAAGTTTCCTTATTAATTACTTAAGCATCATATAGAGATTTATATGATTAAATTTATTGTGTAGAAAAATGGATAATGCTTGTGAGAAAAGCTAGAACACTCAAAAATAAGCAGACTACCATAATAGGAAGACAGAAAGTGGGGCTAAGGAATGACTATAAAAATTATTTGTAACCCATTATGGCTATGCTCACTTGTGTAGCTTCTGGTTTCTTCATATACCAACTTTAAAGCAGAAATCAGCACCCATTTATAAAACAATAAATCCACATCATATACATTTAGAAAATATTGTGGATTTTAAAAGAAGATATTTTAAAGACATCTAGGAGAAAGTTTATTTCATGTATCACATTGCAAACAACTTAAAAAATAACTTTCATAATTACATATCTCTGATCTCTTTAGCACTTACTCTTGAGCTGATAGCTTCCACGGTTCCCTTGCTATATACCTATCTTTGCCAAGGAACCCTAACCATCAACTCTGCAAACTCTCCTTTCATCAGCGTATGCCCCAATTCCTCATGGCTATCGCCATTACGCTTTGCAAAGTAAATTAAAATTTTTCTAGCTTTCAAAGGTCCTGGAGGCCAGCTTATATAACATTTATCTCCTAGAATAGGTTTCCTTCATACTTTTTCTCCAAGTGTCAACAAGTATCTGCTACCTGTAGCAAATCTCACACAAATTCTCTAAGTGTTAGATGATAAGACAAAACACAGTATTTACTTGTATCACTCAAGCTTATGGAGTTAACATGTAACTCAAAACAAATGATCAAAATTGTTTCTAAAGGAAAATACATATACATATAATGACAAAGTATTAATACTTGTTCCTTCAGAATTTGCTTCCTTTTACAAATTTGTATAAATGGAAATCTTAATTTTATTCTAATATCTTTTTATTTATTTACTTATTTTCTTTTATTTCATCATATTATGGAGGTACAAATATTGTTAGGGGGAGAAGGATCAAGATGGCGGACGAGAAACACCGCCAGAAAGAGTGTCTCTGCAGAAAAGACAGATTCTAGCAGAAATTAGAAAAAAAGAAGAAAGAAGGCGAGCATACAGCAGATGAGGGCCAGAAGGAGGGGTACCCGAGACCCCGGGAGACTCCACGGGAGGAGGCTGCGGAGGAGAACTGGAAGCTGAGACCACTGGAGCAGCCCGGAGACCAGCGGGAGGGGTAGTTAGATAAATCACCTTTCCCCTCCCCTGCATTTGGGACTGCTGGTGGGCTCCCCAGCAGGTGGAGAGATCTGCAGACACCAGCCCAGAGACGGCTGCCGCCAGCTAGCGGTGAGCCTGTAGCAGACACGGCACCAGACTCCCAAATCCCTCGGGGCACCTCCGTGTCCACATTCCCGAGCCGCGCGGCAGGCGCCATATTGCCTCCTCCTCCCCTCCGCCCACCCTACCTGCGGCTGCCCAGAGAGACAATACAGCCACCTGCCAGAGGCACCTCCAGGGAACGGGACCTTCCCTTTTGGGACCCTACAGCTGACTAAGGGGAACTCAGACTTTGAGCTCCCTACCCGCCAGAACTCCCAGGTGCTGCTGGCACGGTGTCCCCAGGAGAACGGTGCCGACTCAGAGGCTGAGAGACACAGATACAGCTTGGGCTCCCTGTGGGTGAATTGGGACCGGAACTCCTCTCCCTGGTGGGGATACAGTTTGAACTCTGGGACCCAGATGTCGGACCTGCAGACCAGATCCCGTGCACGGAGGTCTACCATTGCCCCGGGCACAGAAGGGATATTTGTGAAGAGCCTGCTGAGGTGTGTGTGCCTTCAGGGGCAGATCAGCATCCTAGAGGGCAACCCTCCCCCCAAAGGGAGGCTGTGCGCCCAGCCCAGGTGGCGTTCCTGCACAGGGACATTCATATACGCCAACAACAATCTAATTAAGAACCAAATCAACGACTCAATTCCCTTCACAATAGCAACAAAGAAATTAAAGTACCTAGGAATATACCTAACCAAGGAGGTAAAAGACCTCTACAGGGAGAACTATGAAACACTGAGGAAGGAAATAGCAGAGGATGTAAACAGATGGAAATCCATTCCATGCTCGTGGATCGGCAGACTCAACATCATCAAAATGTCTATATTACCCAAACTGATCTACAGATTCAATGCAATACCTATTAAAATTCCATCAGCATTCTTCACAGATATAGAAAAAATAATTTTACACTTTGTATGGAACCAAAGAAGACCCCGAATATCAAGAGCAATTCTAGGCAACAAAAACAAAATGGGAGACATTAATATGCCAGATATCAAACTATACTACAAAGCTGTAGTAATTAAATCAATATGGTATTGGCACAAAAATAGGAATATTGACCAGTGGAACAGATCTGAGAATCCTGATATAAAACCATCCTCTTATAGCCATCTAATCTTTGACAAAGCAGACAAAAACATATGCTGGGGAAAAGAATCCCTTTTCAATAAATGGTGCTGGGAAAACTGGATAGCCACCTGTAGAAGGCTAAAAAGGACCCACACCTTTCACCTCTCACAAAAACCAACTCATGCTGGATAACAGACTTAAACCTAAGGTATGAAACTATTCGAACTCTAGAGGAAAAAGTTGGAAACACTCTCCTAGACATCGGCCTGGGCAAAGGGTTTATGAAGAAGTCCCCAAAGGCAATCACAGCAGCAACAAAAATAAATAAATGGGACATGATCAAACTACAAAGCTTCTGCACAGCCAAAGAAATAGTCATGAAAGTAAACAGACAACCTACAGAATGGGAGAAAATTTTTGCATCCTATGCATCCGATAAGGGACTGATAACTAGAATATACTTAGAACTCACGAAAATCAGGAAGAAAAAATCAAATAACCCCATTAAAAAGTGGGCAAAGGACTTGAACAGAAACTTTTCTAAAGAAGACAGAAGAATGGCCAACAAACATATGAAAAAATGCTCAACATCTCTAATCATCAGGGAAATGCAAATCAAAACCACAATGAGATATCACTTAACTCCAGTGAGAATGGCCTTTATCAAAAAGTCTCCAAACAATAAATGCTGGCATGGATGCAGAGAGAGAGGAACACTCCTACACTGCTGGTGGGACTGCAAACTAGTTCAACCTCTGTGGAAAGCAATATGGAGATACCTTAAAGCGATACTAGTGAATCTACCATTTGATCCAGCAATCCCATTGCTGGGCATCTACCCAAAAGATTCAATGACACTCTACAAAAAAGACACCTGCACTCGAATGTTTATAGCAGCACAATTCATAATTGCAAGGCTGTGGAAACAGCCCAAGTGCCCATCAATCCAAGAATGGATTAATAAAATGTGGTATATGTATACCATGGAGTACTATTCAGCTCTAAGAAACAATGGTGACATAGCACATCTTATATTTTCCTGGTTAGAGCTGGAACTCATAGTATTAAGTGAATTTTCCCAAGAATGTAAAAACAAGCACCACATATACTCACCAGCAAATTGGTATTAACTGAACAGCACCTAAGTGGTCACATAGGTACTACAGTAATAGGGTATTGGGCAGGTGGGAGGGGGGATGGGGGCGAGTATATACATACATAATGAGTGAGATGTGCACCATCTGGGGGATGATCATGATGGAGACTCAGACTTGTGGGGGGGAGGGGGGAAGTGGGCATTTATTGAAACCTTAAAATCTGTACCACCATAATATGCCGAAATAAAAGTAAATTAATTAACAAATAAAATAAAATTTAAAAAAAGAAAGCCCTGCTTCACCATTTTGCTTCATCCCTTGTCTGTCAGGAATTCATTAAATGATGTCAATAAAAGAGACTGACTGATGGTAACAATAACTGAATTGCAAAGGAAGAGAGGACTTTACCAGAAGACCGTCAAGTGAATACAGCCAATGAAAAGAACTAATCTAACTTTCTGAACCTAAATGAGGTAGACTGTAAAAGAGTTGCAGTAGGCATATGTTGATCATAGAGAAATATCAGAGGGTACACAGAAAAATTGTAATGATACATTGAATTGGGAAATCAAGTCAGGAGAGAAGCATCAGGCATTATGTATATGAGAGTACACATAATGTACTCAGTAGATGACTGGATGGACTGGAGTGTGACAGTGGGTCCAATGGTGCTTGGATATAATATAATGGAAAGGACTGAATATGTTATTGAAACACTTTTCATCTCCTTGAAACAAGCACTTCAAGAAATTTAATGTGGAGCTATTATCAAATGCAGTTTGCCTCTGACCTTGCAATCTTGTGTGCAGCACTCTCCGGAACCACAGGCTGCTTTGCCTTTCAATGTGCATAACATGGGATCACAGCATTTTTTATGTGTACAATTCTGTAAACAAATGCAAAGTGTTATTTAATAATAAAATGTTATTTAACAATAGCATATGATTAGGTACCACCAAATAAAACCACAACACACAACCTCAATAGATATAAAGCTTTTCTTAAATTCACAGTTCTAGTAATCCCATTCTTTATATGAGATTTATAGAAACCAACATCTTATTCAGTAGTTTGTGAAAGAAATATACTATCTCACTACATGCCATATAATTTGAATGATATTCCTGTGGAGGCAAAGCCTATTGGAAATAGTTATTAGATATCTTATTAACACATTAACTGCCATGTGAGTTGTAGTTTTGAGCCTGGGGCCTCGTGAAGCAAAACATTGCAGTTGGTTCGTGAAAATCTTATTTGTTGAGATTCTTATTGTTATAATTAACATTGACAATTTAATTCCAAAAATGTGGGTTGCATTGCATATAACTCACACAAAAAAAAAAAAACAAGAAAAAATAAGAAATTTTTTCATTAAACTAGAAACAATTATTCTGTTTTCAAACTTTTCTTTTTCTCAATATATATATTATTTTATTTCAGAGTATTACAGGGGCACAAATACTTTGGATACATAAATTGCCTTTGCTCCATCTGACAAGTTTACCCATCCCCCATACAGCATGCACTACATCTGTTAGGTGTGGATTTACCCATCCCCTCCTTACCCCTCTGACCTGCCTGACACCCAATGAATGTTTCTTCCCATATGACCACGTTAGTGTTGATCAGTTATTGTCAATTTAATGGTGAGTACATGTGGTGTTTGTTTTTCCATTCTTCTGATACTTCACTTAGAAGAATGGGCTCCAGCTCCATCCAGGATAATACAACAGGGAGTTTGTCATTTTTTCTTATGGTTGCACATTTTGTTAATCCACTCATGTATTTCTGGGCACTTGGGTTGTTTCCACATCTTTGCAATTGTGATCTGTGCTGCCATAAACATTTGAGTGCAGGTGTCTTTTTCATGGAATATCTTTTTTTCCCCCTTTGTGTATATATCCAGTAATGGGATTGCTGGATCAAATTATAGTTCTACTTTGAATTCTCTGAAGTATCTCCATACTCTTTTCCATAGAGGTTGTACTAGTTTGCAGTCCCACCAGCAGTGTATGAGTGTTCCTATCTCTCCACATCCATGCCAACATTTGTTGTTTTGGGATATTTTGATAAAAGCTGTTCTCACTGGAGTTAGGTAATATCTCATTGTGGTTTTGATTTGCATTTCCATGATGATTAGAGATGTTGACAATTTTTTCATATCTCTCTTGGCCATTAGTCTATCTTCTTTTGAAGTTTCTGTTCATGTCCTTTGCCTGATTTTTCCTTGCTGATTTTCCTGAGTTCTATATAGATTCCAGTTATCAGTCCTTTATTACATGTGTAACATGCAAATATTTTCTCTGATTCTGTAAGTTGTCTGTTTGCTTTCATGATAGTTTGGCTGTGCAGAAGCTTTTTAATGCAATCAGCTTCCATTTGTTTATTTTTATTATTACTGTGATTGCTTTGGGGACTTCTTCATAGATTCTTTGCCTAGGCCGGTGTCTATAAAAGGTTTTCCATCATTTTACTCTAGAATTCTTATGGTTTAATACCTTGGGTTTAAGTCTGTGATTCATTGTGTGGTGATTTTTGTGAGAGGTGAGAGGTGCAGATCCTGTTTCAGTCTTCTAGATCTGGCCATCCAATTTTTACAGCACCATTTATTGAATAAGAATTCTTTTTCCCAGTGTATGTTTTTGTCTGCTTTGTCAAAGATGAGATGGCTATATGATGATGGTTTTATTTCTGGGATCTCCATCCTGTTCCATTGGTCAATGTCTCTGTTCTAGTGCCAGTTTCATGCTGTTTTGGTTACTATAACCTTGTAGTACATCTTGAAGTCGAGTAAATTGATGCCTCTCAATTTATTCTTTTTGCTTAAAAGGTTTTCTAGATCTTCAAAACATGATGCTGGTATTTTAATAGTGATTGCATTGAATCTGTAGATCCCTTTGGGTAGTCTAGACATTTTAACCATGTTGATTCTGCTGATCCTTGAACATGGTATGGTTTTCCATATGTTTACATCCTCTGCTATTTCATTCCTTAGTGTTTCAAAGTTCTCCCTGTAGAGGTCTTTGACCTCTTCTGTAGTTAAATATATTCCTAGACATTTTATTTTCTTTGTTGCTATTGTGAAAGGTAGTGAGTCTTTGATTTGGTTCTCAGTTTGACTGTTGTTGGCACATATAATGCTACTTATTTGTGTACATTGATTTTGTAACCTCATTTTGCTGAACTTACTTGTCAATTTCAGTAGTTTCTTGGCAGAATGTTTGGGGTTTTCTAGATATGAGATCATATCCTCAGCAAAGAGTGATAGTTTGACCTCTTCTGCCCCAATTTGGATGCCCTTGATTTCCTTGTCTTGTCTGATTGCTCTGGCTATGACTTCCAGCACTATGTTTAACCACTTTAGGACCAGCGTCGACTATAGTCGATAGCCACAAATGAACACATACAGCCCAGTGTCGACTATAGTCAATAGCCACAGATGAACGCGTGCAGTGACTTTAGCCAACAGCCATGATATGAAGGCGCACAGCCGAACGTCGACTTTAGCGGACAGCTGTGATATGACTTTTCTAATTTTTCATTTATCAAAATAAAATTGTGAACATTTAAAAATAACGTAATGAAAACATATCTGTATATGTTACCTATTCTGATATTTACATTACAAGTAAAGCTGCCTGTAAAGTAAAACAAGCTTTCAGTGCTTTAAAGCTTTCCTCATCACACAAGAGCAAAACAGATTCGTCATCAATGCACAGCACAAGCTATTGTGCAGACTATGAATGCCCACTGTGGGCAAGTTTTCATGGCCGGTAAGCGCAGTCCCGAAGTGGTTAATAGAAGTGGTGATAGAGGGCAGCGTTGTCTGGTTCCAGTTTTATGCAAAACTGTTTTCAATTTTTCCCTGTTCAGTATGATGTTGGCTATGAGTTTGTCATATATGGCTTGTATCATTTTGAAGTAAGTCCCATGTATGGCTCTTTTGTTAAGTGTTCTTATCACAAAAGGGTGCTGAATTTTATTGAATGCATTTTCTGCATCTATTGAGAGGATCTTATGGTCTTTGTTTTTACTTCTGTTTATGTGGTGAATTACATTTATAGATTTGCATATGTTGAACCATCCCTGCATCTCTGGGATGAAGCCCACTTGGTTGTGATGGATTATTTTTTACTCTATTTTTGTAATAAGACACTGTGGCCCTAGGGAAAATGTGTTTTCTAATGTGGCAGTCAATGTTTTAACTACCATTCCCATTAAACATTTTCTAATATTATTGCTTTTGCAATAAATTTTATTAACCAGATCTATTCATGTACAGGCCCCAAAGTTACATACCCTCAAAAATTGTTCATAAAATCACAAATGTTTTCTGCACCTGCTCCAGTTCACAATGCTTGTAACTCACTTCTTTGGAAGAAATAAAAAACTAGAGATTCTAGAGCTACACTGTCCAATATGGTAACCAGTAGACATGTGTAGCTATTTAAATTTAACTAAAATTAAATCTAATTAGCAATTCTTCAATTACAGGAGTCACATAATGGCTAGTGGACACAGCACAGAACATTTCTGTCATTATAGAAAGTTCTGTTGAAGAACACAGCAGTATAAAACTTGTGAATTGATGTTTAATTTTACCAAGTGGTTTTTATTTATATATTGGATATATCATATAACTTTGTCTTTATTTCTTTTACCATGGTGAATAAGACGGATTTATCATCAAATATTAAATCAAGATTATATTCCTGAAAAAAAAACCCAGATTTATTCTGTTAATATATGTTTAGGATTTCTGCATTGAGTTTCATTATAGAGTCTGGCTTCTCCTTTTCATTTCTTATAATGAGCTTCTCTGGAGGATTTTTTGGGTTTTCATGTCAAGTTTACACTAGTTTTATAAAAATGAGTGGGGAATCATTTGTGAAAATAATTGGATTATTACTTCCTTCAATACTAGTTAGAATTTATCAGAGAAGCCAGCTGGTCTGGTGGTCTTTGGGAGACATTTTTAAAATATGGATATAACTATTTTACTAGTTATAAGACCACTCTGATTTGGTTTTTCTTATTGAGTCTGTATTTATAAGTTTGCCATTCTAGTAATTTGTTATATTTATTAAATATTCATATTTATGAATTTTTTATCTTATCTCCTTAACACTGTAGGTTCTGAATTATTATGTTCTTTTTCAGTCCTGATATTTATTGTTTATGCTTTTTCTTATTTGGTTTTATTAGTGTTATTTGAATTTTTTTTCTTTTTTAGTTCTTCCAAGGAACCACAACTTCCTTTCAAGCTATCAATTACATAATGATTGCTTATTTTACTAATTCTTGCTCTTATCAATATTATTTCTGTTCTTCTATTTTCAACAGATTTAATTTTATCTTTTCTAAAATCTTAAAATTAACACTAGCTCATTGGTTTTTCTGCCTTTTTCCTTTTTTAATATACACATTTAAGTCTATAAATTTTCTTTGAAGTATGGGTATAGTTAGACTGATGAGTCTTGATATGTCTAATTTTCATTATAACTTATTTACCCACAGGTAATTTAGAAGTGTAGATTTTTTTTTACTTTTCAAATATTGGGTACATTCTAGCTATTTTAATAGTATTGATTAATAGCTTTATTTCAATGTACTAGGTAAACATGCTGTTGCACATCTTTATTTTTTCTACTGGAACACTATGCAGCTTTTATGTACAGATACAAAAGAAAACATTTGATGCATATTGATGAGTAATAAAAGCAAGTTGTAGAAAAACACAGAATATTATATCATTTATGTCCAAAACCTCCACACAGAATTATAGCACATATTTCTATAGACACATATATCTGTAAATATAGAATTAAAAGTCTGGAAAGACATACACAAAACTGATAACAGTGGGAATCTCAGAGATGGGAGTGATGGTCCCAACTGGGGAATTTTAGTTTTATCCATAATGTTTGATTTTTTTATAATTATCATATATTCATGTATCACTTGTATAGTTAAAAATATACAGCTGCTTTTAAAATATAATAAATTTTAGCCCAGTTATCTCATAAATTCTAGGCCTAGGTTTGACTTGGCCAAGGACCTAGGACTAAGTGGCAATGATTAGGGAAAATACTGAAACATTTAATATATATATTGACAAAATACTTTCAAGAAGATAATAACAATATACACCTAATCTATTGTTGCATAATTTTAATCCTTGGAAATTTGTCAAGACTAGCTAATTTTCTTGGATTTCATGGTTTAAAATAATGTGTTCTCAGCAGCTTGTAGGCAAATATTCTACATATTTTAATTAGGTCATTTTAAATTTGCTATTCAAACACTGTATGTCTTCAATGCTCTTTATTTGCTTTCTCTATTGTTTACTGCCAGAGATGTGTTAAAATATCCTAGTATGATTGTGAATTTGCCTGTATCTCATCTTAGTGAAATTTGGCTCTAAAATATTTTGAAACTATGTTTGGATGGTCTTAAATTTGGAATTATTATATGTCCTGGTATGCTTGGCCCAGCCTATTTTGGCTTGCAAGAGCCAATTGTTAAATTTTCAGGAATTTTGTGAGCTAGTTGCTAACAAAGCCATTATAAGGAATTTGGTAAATGCTACAAATCAGGGCCTAGATCAGGTTTTGTTTATTGTCTTGGTCTGAATGCTGAAAATATTTTAAGTTAATGATATATTTGTACCAGGGTACGAAATAATTCACCAGTAGATAATATAGCAGATGTAATGAAAATAAATTTCCTTGAAAAAATTTAGCAAATTGGGATAGAACTCCATTTGTCAAATCATGGTTGAATCATAACCAGACATTGGGTTAACTACAAAATCAACAAAAGCATTCTGAAAGACTCAGCTAGCTATTTGGATTTATAGTAGAGGATATTGTATATTTTATGATCATTCACAAGTTGTCTACCCATCCTTTGTATGAGTAACATTTAATGAATTTATATACCTATACATGGGCATACCTTTTTTATTTGGAGACCCAGCTGTTAAACATTTTCCAAAATACCACTACTTTATGAAATGTCCCTCTTCATCTCTAGAATATATCTTGTTTCCTTTATCTGCTGTCTGAACATATGTTTTATTGTTTCCTTCATATTAGTATAGCTACAACTGCTTCATTTTGATTTGTGTTTGTATAATTTATCGTTTCCCTTACTTTTACCTTCAACTAAGTCCCTATTACAAAGTATGTATGTTATAAGCAGCAAATAATTGACTTTATTTTTTATTAAATCTGATCTGACAATCCTCTTGTCCACTACATTTAATGTAATTGCCAAGACTTGGATTCTAATCAACCATGCTTCTATTCTCTGCCTATTGGTCTCATTTGTATATGTGTTTTTCCTTTTGTTCTGTTTCTTGTTTCATTTTGTATTGATTCTGTATTTTTATTATGACATTTTTTCTTCTTTATTTTTTTTTATTTCAGCATATTATGGGGGAACAGATTTTAAGGTTTCAATAAGTGCCCTCCCCCCCACAATCTTCTTTATTAAGTTGGAAATTATATACAATGTTTTATTACTAGTTTAGTGGTTTTATTCAGTATGTTTATAATCCATTATCTATTTTTGATGCTTGAAACATTTTTGGCCATTAGGAAGTTATTCAAGCAAGCTCCTTATATTTGGACCACTACCTTGCATTTCCTTTTTTAAAAAATCATTTTATTGACATACAAAAAGCTGTCCATATTTAATATATAAAACTTGATGAGCTTATAGATAACTATACATCTGTGAAACCATCGCCACTATCCATACCATAAACATATCCATAAACTCCAAAAGTTTTGGCTAGGCACAGGGGCTTACACCTGTAATCCTAGCACTTTGGGAGGCCACAGAAGGAGGATCACTTGAGCCCAGATATTCGAGGCTGCAGTGAGCTATGATTATGCCTCTGTACTACAGCCTGGAAGATACATCAAGACACTGTCTCAAAAAGAAAGAAAGGGGGGGGGGAGGGGGGCAGGGAGGGAGGGGGAGAGAAAGAGAGAAAGACAGAGAGAGAGAGAGAGAGAGGGGGAAGGAAGGAAGGAAGGAAGGAAGGAAGGAAGGAAGGAAGGAAGGAAGGAAGGAAGGAAGGAAGGAAGGAAGGAAGGAAGGAAGGAAGGTAGGTTGGTTCCCTTTTGCTCTATTTATCTTTATTTTTGTGATTAGAACATTTAACGTTCTATCTTCCCTCTCAGAAAATTCTGAACTATACAATTTAGTATTGGTAATTCTAGGCACTCTATGACTTACTCATCTTAGACATCTGAAAGTAACTTTGACTAACTTAACTACTATAAACTGCACCCATTTAAAATATTTGGTTTGGTAAGTTTTGCCAAATGCATTTACTCATGTAATCACCACCACAATCAAATTATAGAACACTTTCATTGCCAGCCAAAGGTTCCTCCAACTTGTTGAAGTCAACCACTTCCTCAACATTTAAAGATTAGTTTCCATTTTTTAGAATTTCACATAAACAGAATCATGTTACATAGTTTTGTAAATGTTTTCTTTCAATCAGCATAATCGTTTTGTGATTCACCCATGATGCTGCATCAATCAGCATTTCATTTACTTTTTATTGCTGAGTAGTTTCCCAATGATTAAAAATACCAGTTTGTTTATCTGTTCACATGATGATAAACATTTAGATCATTTGTAGGATTTAGCTACCATGAATAAAACAGCTCTAAATATTTTGTGAACATATGTTTTCATTTCTTTCAGAGAAATACCCAGGAATGGAAATCTACGTCAAATAGTATATATCTAACTGGCAGTGTAAGACATTGCCAAAATGTTTTCAGATATTTTTGCATCCACTAGCAATTTCTACAAATTCCACTTCCTTTACATTCTCAACAAAACTTAGTATTTTTAGCTGGGGAGTTGTCTTATTATTTTGGTCATCCTAATATGTGTGCTGTGTATATAATGTGGTTTTAATTGGTTTTTCCCTGATGACTGAAGATGTTAAGCATCATTTCATTTTACGTTATTTACATTTATTCTACCATGAATTTTCCAAATTATTTTGCACATTTTGATTAGGTCATTTGTTTCCTTTTTATTGAATTGTAATATATACAGTCAATAAATACTTCTGTTGGGTTTTTTTTTAGATTTTATTTAATAGACATTAGTTTTAAAGCTTTGTTAGGATCATAGCAAAACTGAGTTGAAGGTATAGAGATTTTCCATCTACCTCTTGCCACCTCCCCATGCCCCACACCGCAATCCCGAAACATATGCACAGCCTCACTTATCAACATCCCAGAGTGGTACATTTGTTGCAACTAATGATTTTACATCAACATATCATTATCACTTAGAGTGAAAGTTAACATTAGTTAGGGTTTACTCTAGGTGTTGTATTTGCTATGGGTTTGGAAAAATTTATAATGGCATGCATTCACCATCATAGTATCATACAGGTAGTTTCACTGCCGTAAGACTCCTCTGTGCTCTACCTATTCTTCCCTGCCTCTCTTCTAATCCCCCTGGCAACTGCTGATCTTTTTACTGTCTCCATAGTTTTGTCTTTTCCAGAATGTAATGTGGCTATAATCATACAATATTAGCTTTTCCACATTGGCTTCTTTCACTTGGTAATACACATCTTAGATTCCTCCATGTCTTTTCATGGCTGAATGGCTCATTTCTTTTTAGCACTGAATGATGTTTCATTGTCTGGATGTACCACAGCTCATTTATCCATTCGCCTATTTTTTCCTTTATTTATTTTGTTATTTTTATAGAGAAGGGGGTCTCACCATGTTGCCCAGGCTGGTCTCAAACTCCTAGCCTCAAGTGATCCTCCTGTCTCACCCTCCCAAAGTGCTGGGATTACAGGTGAGAGCCACCATTCCCAGTCCTCCATTCACCTATTGAAGGACATCTTTGTTGCATCCAAGATTAGCAATTATAAATAAAGCTGTGATAGACATCCGTGTACATGTTTTTGTGTGGGCATAAGTCTTTAACTCCTTTGGATAAATAACAAGAGGCATGACTGCTGGAACATATAGTAAGAGTATAACTAGTTTTATAAAACAAAAAAACAAAAAAACCACCAACCTGTTTTCCAAAGTGGCTGAACTATTTTGCATTCCCACTTATTTTGTTCATACAGCAATGAATGACTGCTCAACAGCCTTGTCAGCATTTCGCGTTGTCAGTGTTCTGGATTTTGACCATTCTAAAAGGTGTGCAGTGGTATCTCCTTGATGTCTTAATTTGCATTTGTGTCACTTATACATAAGAATACATATGCGTATTTATACACATAAATATATAATCAAATGTGTTTTGCGGTTTTTTTGAAGTTATCTGTTAGATTAATAAGAAAAATAAAATTTTTCATTTTACTTTCATTTCTTTCTCTGGTGCTCTTCCTTTATTTCTTTCTTTATGTAAATTGGAGTTTCTGGCCTATATTATTTTCCTTCTCTCCACAGAACTTCGTTTAACATTTCTTACAAGGTAAATCTACTGAAAACAAAGTCCCTCAATTTTTGTTTGTCTGAGAAAGTCTTTCTCCTTCACTTTCTGAGAATAACTTCAAACAGTACATAATTCTAGGTTGAAGATTTTTTTTCCTGTGAACGCTTTAAATATTTCACTTTATTCTCTTCTTGCCTCTGTGTTTTCTTAAGAAAGCTCAGATGTAATTCATATTTTCGTCCTTCTATAGGCACAGTTTTTTTCTCTTTATTTTCTTTTTCATTTTTTATTTCAAAATATAAAGGGGGTACAAATGTTTTAGTTTACATGGGTCACTTTTATAATGCTTGAGTCCTGATTATAGGTATGCCCATCACCCAAATAGTGTTCATTGTACTCATTAGCTAGGTTTTTGCACCTAGCCCCAGCCCCCCCACACTCTAGCTGATTTCCACTGAGTTTTAGTTCCCTCTGTACACATAGGTGCTCATTTGTTAGTTCCAATTTAATAGCAAGTACATGTAATGTTTGAGATACTTCAATTAGGAGAATGGTCTCCAGTTCCATCCAGATTGTTGAAAAAGATATTAATTCATCTTTTTATGGATGAATAATACTCCATGTTACACATATACCACATTTTATTAATCTACTTATGAACTGATGAACACTTGAGTTCAAGCCACATCTTTGCAATTGTGAACTGGGCTGCAATAAACATTCAAGTGCATGTGGGTTTTTGTTTGTTTGTTTTTGTTTTTTTATGAAAAGCCTTCTTTTCCTTTGGGTAGATACTCAGTAGTGTGATTGCTGGCTCAAATGATAGGTCTACTTTCAGTTCTTTGTGGAATCTCTATACTGTTTTCTATAAGGATTTTGTTAATTTGCAGTCTCACCAACAGTATATAAGCATTCCTTTCTCCTCTGTATCCATGACAGCAGCTACTGTTTTTGGACTTTTTAATAAAAGGCATTCTAACCACGATAAGGTGTTATCTCATTGTGGTTTTAACACATTAACTGCCATGTGAGTTGAATTTAATTCCTGCTAGTTTTGAGCCTGGACTCTCCTGAAGCATATGTAACTCACGTCTCTTCACTTTGGGAGCCATGTGAACTATTTTTCAAGTTGCATATAACTCATGCACAGAAAACAATTAAAAATTACAAATTTTTCATTAAATAAAAAAGGACCATTTTGTTTTCAAAGTTTTTATTCTATATTCATAATAAAACATTGTAACCCAAATGACATATTTTTTCGAGTGTGGCAATGTGTTAATTTGCATTTCCCTGAGGATTAATGACGTTGAGTATTTTTTCACATATTTATTGGCCATTTGCCTTTCTTCTTTTGAGAAGCTTCTGTTCATGTTTTTGCCCACTTTTTAGTAGGATTGTCTGTTTTTTTCTTGTTCACTGGCTTGAGTCTTTTTAAATTCTGGATATCAGCCCTTTATTGGATTCATAGCTTGTGAATATTTTCTCCCATTGTTTAAGTTGTCTATTTGCTCTGTTGATTGTTTCCTTGGCTCTGCAGAAGCTTTTTAATTTAATAAAGTCCCACTTATTTATTTTTATTGTCACATGATTGCCAATGTTTTTTTTCCCATAAATTCTTTGTGTAGGCTAATATCGAAAAGTTTTTCCTATGTTTTCTTCTAAGATTCTTATGGTATCATGCCTTCCATGTAAGTCATTTATCCATCTTGAAATAATTTTTCTGAGCGGTGAGAGGAATGGGTCCTGTTTCATTCTTCCACATGTGGCTATCCAATTTTTCCAGCACTGTTTATTGAATAGGGCTTCTATTCCCTGGTGTACATGTTGTCTGCTTTGTCAAAGATCAGTTGGTTGTAGGTAGATGGTTTTATATCTGGGTTGTCTGTTCTGTTCCATTGGTCTGTGTCTCTATTTTTGTACCAATACAATATTGTTTTGGTTACTACAGCCTTGTAGTATAGTCTGAAGTCTGGTAACTCAGTGCCTCTAGATTTGTTCTTTTTGGTTAAGATTGCTTTGGCTATTCGGGCTATTTTTTATTTCCAAACAAAGCATAGAATTATTTTTTCTAGATCTGTGAAGTATGACATTGCTAATTTTATGGAGCATTGAATTTGTAAATTATTTGGGTAGTATGGCTATTTGAACAATGTTGATTGTACCTACCCATGAGCATGATATGTTTGTCTATTTGTATTTTTTGTGATTTCTTTACTCAGAGTTTAATAGTTCTCCTTGTAGAGATCTTTCACCTCCTTGGTTAAGTATATTCATAAGTATTTTATTTAAGTTTTCTTCTTTATCTTTGATTTTCTGAAATTTGAAAATAATGTGCCTAGATGTAGTCTTTTTTTTTTTTTTTTTTTTTTTGTCTGGGGTGGTTTTGGCATTTATATTGCTTTGGGTTCTCAGAGCTTCCTGGATCTGTGGTTTGATATCTGACATTAATTTGGGGAAATTCTCAGTCATTATTATTTCAAATATTTCTTCTTTTCCTTTCTCTCTTTTTCTTCTTTTGTTATCCCCATTACATGTATGTTACACCCTTTGTAGTTGTCCAACAGTTCTTGGATATTCTATTCAGTTTTCTTCGGCCTTTGTTCTCTTCCCTTTTCAGCTTTAGAGGTTTCTATTGAGATATACCCAATTTCAGAGATCTTTTCCTTAGCCACGGCCAGCACACTAATAAGCTCATCAAAGGCATTCTTCTTTTCTATTACAGTAATCTCTAGCATTTCTTTTTTGTTCTTAGAATTTTCATCTCTCTGGTTGTATTGTCCGTCTGTTCTTATATGCTGTCTACTTTATCTGGTATATCCATTAGCATAATAATCATAGTTGTTTTAAAGTCCAAGTCTGATAATCCCTCTCATATCTGGGTCTGGTTCTGATGCTCATTTTGTTGCTTGTTCTGTCTCTTCAAGCTGTGTGTTTTGCCTTTTAAAATGCCTTGTATATTATTCTTGATAGCTGGACATAATATACTAAATAAAAGGAACTTGTGAAAATAAACCTTTAGTAATGTGATGATAAGGTGTGGCAAGAAGAGACGTGTCTGATAGTTCTATGATTATGATTAAGTATCAGTCGTTTTAGTGAGAATATGCCACTGGACTATGAACTTCACATATGCTTCTCAGTTTTGTTTTGTTTCCGACCTCCCTAGGCAGGACAGTATGCCTAAAGTGGGCTACCGTTATGTATTTCCTTTCTCCCCAGTCATTTAGGCTCTGATAAAACACAAGCAGATCAGGCTCCGGTCAGATATTTTCTCCTGAGGTATGACCTTGTTAAGAAGGACTGAATACTCTGGCTTATTTCAAAATGGTTCTGTCCCTCCTCCTCTTGCTCGAAGCACAAGGGAATTTTTCTCTGATGTCCATTGTGAGAACCAGGTCAAACTCCTGGAGACAAAACTCAAAAAAGATTGCAGACACCTCCAATTACTGGGTCCCGCTGGAGTTTTTAACTCTCATATTTTTAGACACTAAGCCTATGGTAACTTGTCAACTTTAGTTCAGGTTTTCTATCTTAGCACTGGTGCTGTGGAGGCTTCAGCTTGTATGTTCCTGCTCTAGTAAGTTGAGATTCTCTGTATTCATCTGTTGATCTCTCCAATTTGGGGAGAGTGATTTGCATTGTTAGAGCAGAGTGGTGACTTCCAAGCTTCTTAAATGCCTGGCCAGAAGCTGAAAGTCTTCACTGTCTTTGTTATTCATTTGGAAAGACTGAAAATATTTAAAAAATTTTCTTCACCCATTGAGTAGTCTTAATATATTACATATAAATACCATTTTATATCTGGATTCTCTACTCTGTTCACTTATTATACATATTTATCCTTTGGCCAATACTACATTGTCTTATTATAACTTTACAGAACATTTTGAAATTTACAGAAAATTAGTGTATGTTCTCTACGTTTTTTTTTTCTTTTAATGGCTTTATCTATTCTAGGTAATTGACATTTCCATATAAATTGTAGTATTACCTTGTCAATTTCTACAAAAAAAGATGGGTGGAGTTTTGATTAGGATTGTGTTGAATGTATGAATCAATCTGCATAGAGCTAACATCTTAATATTATGTCTTCCAATCCAATAAAGTGAGCTAGGTCTTTATTTGTTTCAATCTTCATTTCTCTGAGTAAGATTCGTTTTTATTGTACATATCTTGCACATATTTTGTTAAAGTTATATGTATATATTTCATGTTTTGGGGAATATTGTACCTTTTATTTCATTGTCTATTTCATATATATATATATATATACCCAATTGATTTTTGTATACTTACCATGTATCCAGCAACTTTCAAAATTCACTAGTTTAAGTAGAATTTTTGAAGATTGCTTAGAATTCCCTATTTATGTGGCCAACGTGAATTTGATTAATGATAGTTTTACTTCTTCCTTTTCATTCATTTTGTGTTTCTTTATCCTGGCTTACTGCAATGGCTCTAGAAGCTACTATAATGTTGAAAGAAAATGGTGAGAATCTTTTCCTTGCCCCAGATAGTAGGGAAAACTATCGAGTCTTTTAATCATAAATATGATGTTGTTTGTAGGTTTTCATAGATGTACTTTATTAGAGGAGATTCTCGTCTATTTCTAGAATACTGAGAAAGTTTACCACGAATTTGTGTTAAATTTTCTCAAACGTTTTTTCATCTATTTTGTTAATATGATGAATTACATTGAATGACTTTCATATGTTAAAATAATTTTGTATTCCTGGGATAAACCCCACCTTATCAAGATTTATTAACCCTTTTAATGTATTGTTCATGAGGAATATTGGTGTGGATTTTTTTTTCTTTTAATTGCCTTGTCCCAGGTTTGGCCTCAGTCCTATACTCACCTCATGAAATGAGTTGCAAGGTATCCCTCTCATCTGCTATCTGAGAAGATTCCAATAAAATTGGAATTATTTCTTTTTTATATGTGTGGTTAAATTCACTAGTGAAGCAAGTGAAATTTCTAGACACTGCCTCTGGAGGTTGTGAAAATATTTTAATTATAAATTTAATTTCCTCACTAAATATAAGGTTAATCAGATTTTTCTCTTCTTATTTAAGTTGGATCTTGCTTTTTTAATAATTCAACCACTCTGTGTCTTTTCATTGGTGAGTTTAATCTATTCACATTTAAGGTTATTATTGATTGGTAAGGATTTGCTCCTCCCATTTTGTTTATTGTTTTCTGGTAGTTTGTAGATGGTTTGTTCTTTCTGTCTTATCTAGTTTTGTGATTTGATAGTTTTCTGTAATGCCAAGTTTTAGTTCCTTTCTCTTTCTCATTTGTGTATCTGCTGTAGGTTTTGCTATGTGGTTGCCATGGGGCTTACATAAAACATCTTATACTTATAATAGACTATTTTAAGCTGAAAACAACTTAACTTTGGTCATACACAAATATGCTAGACTTTTACCCTTCCTTCCACAATTTATATTTTTATTGTCACAATTTGCATATTTTTATATTGTATTTCTTAATAAATTATTATAGCCCTAGGTAATTTTGACCATTAAGACTTTTAACCTTTACACTAGACATCTGAAAGATTCACTCATCACCATTATAGTAATTGAGTATTTTGAATTTGACTATAAATTTACCTCTACCAGTGAGTTTTATACTTTCATAAGTTTTCATGATATTGTCATCTTTTTGTTCAGTTGAGTAACTCCCTTGAGCTATTTTTGAAAGGCAGGTTTTGTAGGGATGAATTCCCTCAACATTTGCTTATCTGGGAAATAGTTTATTTCTTCTTTATATATGCAGGATAGACTTATAGTATTCTTGACTGGCAAGGGTTTTTTTTTTCTTTCAGCACTTTGAATATATCATCTCATTCTCTCCTGGCCTGCAAGGTTTCTGCTGAGAAATTTACATAGAGTCTAAGGAGATTCCCTTATATGTCACTTGATAGTTTCTCATGTAGCTTTTATAATTCTCTTTGTCTTTGGCATTTGACAGTTTAATTATAATGTGCCTCAGAGAGGACCTATTCAGGTAGAATCTATTTGGGGAGGTTTGAGCTTCATAGATCTGGATATCTTCTAACAGTTGGGAACTTTTTAGCAATTATTTCATTGAATAAGCTTTTTGTCCCCATCTTTGTCTCTTCTTCTGAAAATCCCATAATGTGTATGTTTTTCATTTAATGGTGGCCCTTTAATCCCTTAGGCTGGCCTCACTATTTTCATTTATTTTTCTTTCTTTTTCCCTCTGAGTGATTAATTTCAAAAGATGTACCTTCAAGTTCACAGATTTTTTTCATTCTTGATCTAGTCTTTTGAAGGTCTTTTGTATTTTTATTTCATTCAGTGACTTCTTCACCTCCAAGACTTCTCCTTGGTTATTTTTTTAAATAATATCTCTCTTTCTTGAATTTTTCATTCAGATAATGAATTGTTTTTCTGATTGTTTTGAATTGTCTATCTGTCTGTATTCTCTTGTATTTTATGGAGGTCTCTTAAGATCATTTTGATTGTTTTGAATTGTCTATCTGTATTCTCTTATAGTTTATGGAGGTCTCTTAAGATCATTTTGAATTCCTTTACAGGCAATTTGTAAATTTCTATTTCTTTGGGTTCAGTTACTGGAGAATTATTGTGTTCCTTTGATAGTGTCATGTTTCTTTGGTTTTTTTCATGTTTCTTGGGATCTTTCATTGATGAATGCATATCAGGTGGTACAGTCACCGGTTTCAAATTTATACAGTGGCTTTCATAGGGAAGATTTTCACCTGCAGATGAGTCCTATGCTGTTGGTTGGGTAGGGTATCTAGCTCTGGGTGGGCACAGTAGTGTAGTCTGTGTGGAGCTTTTTCAGCTGTGGCTGATGTCAGCAATGACTACAGATGCCTCGGTGGTCTATTCTAGGAATTTGTGGCAGCAATGGTGGCAGGGTAGATTGTTAGGGGATTATTTGCTGAAATGAACTTTAATGGTCCTCCTGTTCTCATTTCCCCTACAGTGGGAAGAATAACCAAGGGCGTCCTACATGGCCCACAGGCAGCCACCATAGCACTCTGTTTCAGGATACTAGTACTCTCAGTGGCTGTGAATCTAGGGTCCTGGGCTGTTTGTCTTACTGAACTATTGTGGCACCTGTGACATGAGTGCATGTTCACTCTATAAGGTAAGGGTGACTTCAGCTCTTTCACCAAATTGAGGATTGACTCTGAGGCACTCAGCAGTACCCTGGGCCCAGAGGGCATGGCTGTGACTGTGACTCTGACCCAGGCCATGAGAGCACAGCACTGGCATGGCTCTAAGGAAGAAGAAATATTCCAGAGGTTCAGGCCCCAGTGAGCAAGATACAGCTGCAATTTGGGGCCCAGAGCCAATAGGGCACAGTAGAAACTTGAGCACTAGGTGATAGGGTACTACTACATAGTGGTCACTCTGAATCCTGAAGTAGTGGGAAACAGCAGTGCCCCAGGCTCTGACAGGTTGGTTGTAGTAGGAGGAAGGACCCTGGAATGTCAGGGTGGCGCAGTTTCTTGGATTCCAGGGAGTGGAGACCAATACAGTGATGGCTTCAGTCCCCAAGCAGGTAGGGCACCTCAGCAGCTCAGACTCTGGAGGGCTAGTCTAGATGCAGGGAGGTGAGGCACTACAACTAGTCAGCCCAGAGGATGTGGTGGCACAGCTCATCCAAAGTTCTGTTTTTCTGGAAAACAGGGTACCACATCAGCTCAAGTGCTAGCCTCTGCTGAGCTAGGACCTGGTTATCCAGATTCCTGGGGGTTGTCGCACCACTTTGGCTCAAGTGCTGGGATGTGTGTCTGCTCCACTGGGCCAGGGTTCCTTGTCTTTTGGGGCTGGGGTACTATGTCTGCTATGCAGGGTTTCTCCACTAAGCCAGCACTCCTGGTCTGGGTGGCTGGGTAGCATGTGGCTTCAAGTGCTGAGGTTGTGGCCACTCCTCTGGGCAAAAGTTGTGATTTGGGGGAAGTGGGGCATTAGGTTGGTTCAGGCACTGAGGAGTTGTGGCTGTTCCATGGGCTTGGGTGTGATTGCTTCACCAGACCTGCAAGACCAGTCCCAAGTAGGGCATTACATGGGCCCAGGAGTGGGGGTCACAGGTGTTTCCCTGGATTGAAACTCCAAATCCAGGTGGGGTTGGTTGGGAGCTCTGGGTTGGTTCAGGCACCTGGAGGTACATCTCTGCTGGACCTAGGCTCTGAGTAGCTGGAGGTGGGGCACAGCAGCAACTTGGATGGAGAAAATAGCCTTCCTGGTACGTGGCTCTTCCCCAGGGGATAGGGAAGTTGTAGCAGCTCAGCTGGGGAATGGCACATTTCCATGTGTCTGAGCCTGATGCAATGATGATAGAGCCTTAGGGATAAAGGAATGCAGTAGCCACTGGCCCCTAGAGAAGGACACACTCCAGCAGTAGCTCTGGTTTCAAAAAGGTACAGTATAGTGACAGCTTGGGCCATGGGGCACATGGCACAGCGTGGACTCCTCCTCTGAAGTAGTATGTCCCTGTGAACTCCAGGCAGCCCTCTGAACTGAAGTCGGGCCTGTGAGGACTGCAGGATTCACCAATAGTAGAAACTATAAGTGTTCTTGTGGGTAATGGGGGCTTCTGCGAACCTTCTTCTTACTTTTCCCCCTTAGGAAGAAGTCTCTCCTGATTCCAAGATGATCCCAACTGGGGGATGGGGTGGCAGAGGCAAGGTGTTTCCTTTTCTTATTTATGTAGCCATTCTGAGTTTCTGTGTTCCACACACAAAGTGCAGGGTTTTACCCTTGTTATACTCTAGCACTCTCCTTTTATCACTCTTGTCAAATGCAGTTATTTATTATTGTTTTGGTCCTTTTTTGTGGTGCGAGACCAGCATTAGGCACCTGTCTATCTTGTTGATGTCCCTTTATCATCTTTCATGTTTGATTCGGTTTGATCTTAGTTCTATATTTTCTATAATTAATAGATTTCATTTTAAAATATTTTAATGGCATCACCTTTGAATAGAACAATTTTTCTCCCTGTATTAGCAAACAATACATTTTGCTATCCCATTGGTTATAGTCTACTGTCTCTAGCTGTTCTTATCTTTTTCTGTTATTGCTTGTTGTTGGGGATATATTTTTTCAACTCCTTAGACACTCTTTGCAGTCACTAACTTTAAGTCTGAAACTGATCCACATACTGAGTAGTATCAGAAGGCAATATTTGAAGACAAACATTATCTAAGGACCTTTGCTCCCCACTTTAAAAAAAATAATAAAATTAGGAGACTTAAAAGCTTCCATCTTCCCCAACGAAGACTGCATTTTTCAAATCTATTTTACTAACAGATAAGGTATTTATCTTCTTGTATATCTATTAAACACATATATAAAAAAATTAAGAAATAATTGAAAACATTTTTACTAACGCTTCTAGTGCCACAATCACATTGTTCAATATCTTCTAACACTCCATTGCCACACATGCCTCTTTTTTGTTTGTAAACCGGGATATCAATAATGTTGTTCTGAAGACAGTGAAGTTCATTTTGTGAAGCCAAATATTTAAAGTCATCCAAGCTACAGGTGCTAAAATCCTTTATACCCCTAGAGTGCCTAAAATATAAAAATATGAGTATAACAAAAATTATTGCTACTTATCTCTATAGTTCCCCTAATATAGTATTTTGAACAGAGATTTAAAAAACATTATTCTTCATGGAGAACAATAAGCAAACCTTTAAAAAAACATTTATTGTATTGCCACTATGTTTAACATACTTTTTTAACTCCACCAAGAAAAAAAAATGAGAAAAATAATATATTCCAAAATTCTTTTTCAGTCATTCATCTTGTTTTATATAAGACCTAGTATATAAGAGGGAATTTCAAAAAGTTCAGGGAAAAAATGGATTTAAAAGATAAAAATAAAAAAATATAAACTTATTTTTCAATATAAGCTCCATCAACACCAAGACACTTTTGTAAGTGATGATGCCAGCCATTGAGGCCATCCCTAAAGAACTGAGTGTCCTGGGAATTAAACCATGTCAATTCAGTCTTTTTTACATTATTATTCACTGAAGAAAAGTGGGGCCCCTTCATTTTTTAAGATTGGGAAACAAAAATACGTCAGAAGGACCCAAATCAGGACTGTAAGGTGGATGCCTCATGATTTCTCCTCAAAACTATGATAAAATTGCCCCGTTTGGTGAGAGACATAATCAGGAACATTGTCATGGTAGAGAAGAACTCGCTGATGAAGTTTCCCCAGGTGTTTTCTGCTAACGCTTCGGCTGACTTTCTCAAAGCATTCTCACAAGAAACAGATGGTATCAGTCTTTGGCTCTCCAGAAAGCCAACAAGCAAAAGGCCTTGAGCATCCCAAAAATCTGTTGCCATGACCTTTGCTCTCCAGCGGTCTGCTTTTGCTTTGACTCCCATCTCTTAGAATCCATTGCTTTGATTGTGCTTTGCCTTCGGGGTCATACTGGTAAAGCCGTGTTTCATCTCCTGTTACAATTCTTCAAAAAAGTGTTCAGGATCTTGACTTCCCCCTTTGTTTTTGTTTTTTTTTAATTTCCGTGAACACTATGCTCTTGTCTGCAGCTGATCTGAGTTTTTGCATCCATGTAGTAGAAAGTGTGCTCAGCTTTAGTTTTTCAGTCAGAACTGTGTAAGTTGAACCAACTGAGACGTGGATGGCATGGGATACTGTGCTGTTAATCATCAGTCCTGTTTAATTAGCACACAAACAAGATGAATTATTTCTTCACAAATTGATATGGATGGTCTGTCACTGCAAGCTTCACCTTCGACACTATCTCATCCTCATCCCTTCTTAGAATGTGTGATCCATTTGTGAACTGCTGATTGCTTTAGGACATTGTCCCCATAAGCTTTTCATAGAACAATGATTTCACATTCTTCCACCCACACTTCACCATAAATTTGATGTTTGTTCTTGCTTCAATGTTAGCACAATTCATAATTGCTCTGATAGGGGCTTTGTCAAACTGATGTTTTATTCTTCTTAGTGCCTCAAACTAGATCTTCTTCAGATGTGCTATAGCAAGTTAATATATGTTTGTTTGGGTGCAAAAAAAAAATTTGAAATCTATGCATAGTTTTTCTCAATATACATTTTCCATGAACTTTTTGAAAGCCCCTGAACCTATCCCTATGACCTTTGTTAAGTCTTTAAACATAGGAATTGTGTTATTATCCTCTTCCCAGTGCCAAAAAAATTGAATTTAAAATTTTTTATCAGCATTTAATATATTTTCATCTATTTAATTTCATTTCTGTACTGTTTCCGCAAATGCCTATATAAACATGTTAGTATTAACTTTAATAGCATATTTTAGAGTTTATGCTCTCCAAAATTAAACATCTTTCAAATAAAAATCAGTTATATATTTCCTATTCAGACAAGATGACATAGGCTTACTTTACCCTGCTTCTCCACACTAAGTACAAGTATAAAATCTGAAATCAGCGCATGAAGCAACTTAAGGAGAATTCTGAAAAGTCAAAAGAGAGACTTAAACAGGTTTGAGTTCCCAGGACTAGAAGAACAACAAAGTAGCTCACCATCTTATATCTCTCCACCCAGCAAAACACAATGGCCCAGGCTTAATGCTTTGAACCTGATGACAAAAGACAACCTGAGTAGATTCACTCCTCCCCAAGATCTAATGGGAGTCCTGCTGAACACAGGAGGTGAACATGGCACCACCAGCAAGGGAGATCACTCTGAATCTCCGCTAAGAGTAATTGACCAAGGGAAGTGCTCTCCTGACATGGTAGGCCTCAGACTCCCCTCAGCCACTGAGAGTCACCAACTGGCAGGACCATACCGGCAAGAGGAATCCTGATACTACAAATGCACAGCCAAGTTAATCTTGGAGAATATGCATGTCAAATAAATAATGACATTAACAGATTATAATACTAGTAATTAAAACAATAATTCAAGTTCCTGCTAATGTAAACAAATATATCAATAAATAAACGGAGGAGAAAGAAAACAGCTTCCTATAATTGAATGCTAACTTATGAACGACATTCACTATTTGACAAGTATCATAGTAATAAATTAACCAAGAATTATCAATGGATGCTAAAATTTATGAGTGAAAATTTAATAAAGGAAAGGATATTTACATGGCCTCAAAGTATCTCTCTACAAAATAGAAACTACCAAGGGAAAATTACAAAGCAGAAAATAAAAGCTTTATAGTAGAGAAGGCTGGAAGATGCTATCCAAGTGAGCCAGCATAGCATCACCAACAACAGAACAAGCTGACACAGGTACCTGCTGGTATGGTGCAGTGCAAAAGACATGACATCACTTCCCCGGTAATTCTGCCAAAGATAAAAAAAAAAAAAATCTGAATCTAATCAAGAGGAAACATTAGATAAACCTGAACTGGATATCCTACAAAATAATTGGCCTATACTTTTCAAAACTGTCAAGGTCATAAGGGACTAAGAAAAACTGAGGCACTGTTTCAGATTGAAGGGAAATAAAAACATATATGTCAATTAGATGCAATGTGTGATCTGGATTAGATCTGTAAAAATTATTTTTCTATTACTGTATAGGATATTATTAAAATAACTATCAAACACTGGAAGGAAAATAAAAAGCAAATCATTCCCTGTCTTCCCACAGGCAGGAAAGCACCTGCAATAAAAAAGGTGCGGCCAGAGAAGGCTTTGTCTCTGTAAGCCTGGACTATCCTTGCCCCATTGAAAGAAATGAGGCAACTAGGACTACGGGGAAATGTCTTCTGCCCCCTCGGAGAGCACAGCAGTGACCCATGACACCTCACGGTGAGGATGAAATGACACAGAAAAGTAAACAGCACAATGTACGAGGAAATAAAGGACGCAATGTTAAAAGTGAAGATATTTATTTTAAAAACAAAAACCTATAGGTAAGATCATGCTGTAGTTTTATGACCCATAGCACTGTAAAAACCTGAATGATTTTCCCTTAAGATTGGGAAAAAAACAAGGATTTTCACTCTCACCCTCACCACCTCCGTCCACGTTGGACTGGTGTCTTCTCAGGTGCAGGTAGGCAATAAGGAGGAATGACATGCAAGTAGACAAAAAGGAAAAAGAAAGTAAAACTGCTTTTATTCACAGGTGACAAGATCTTGTTCATAGAAACTCTTGAGGAATCAACAAACAAAATATCCCAGAACTTCTAAAAAAAAAAAAAAAATTAAGCAAGTTTGCAGCACTCAAGGTCAATAACAAAAAATCAATTATATTTCTATGTACTGGCAAAGAATCATCTAAAAAATGAAGCGAAGAAAACAATTCTATCCATAATAGCATAAAAAAAGAATAAAATACTTAAGGATAAATTTAACAAAAGAAATGTAAGCCCTGTTAAATGCAAAATATAACACATTGCTGAAAGAAATTAAAGAGGACCTAAATGAATGAGGACATATATCATATTCAAAGATCAAAAGATTCAACTTTGTTAAGAGGGTAATCCTCCTGAAATCAAACCATGCTACTGAACAGTACAATACTTACAAAAATCACAGGAGGAATTTCTGTAGAAATTGGAAAGCTGATAATAAAATGTATATGAAAATGTAAAGACCTAGACTAGCCAAAACAATTTTGGAAAATAGGAAAAAATCTTAGGGGGATTTTCATGTAAAGCTACATTAATAAAGACAGTGTGCTTTTCTATAAAGATAGAAAATTTAGAATGAAATAGAATACAGATTCCAATGATCTACACATTTATAGTCAATTGATTTTTGACAAAGTTGCCTATGCAATTAAGTGGGGAAAAGACTAGGTTTTGCAACAAATAGTGTTAGACTAATTGTAAATTCATATGCCAAAATAAAAACTAACTTAGACACATTTACAATTAACTCTAAATATATCATAAAACTAAATATGAATGCTATAAAACCATGATTCATAAAAGAAAGAAATTGATAAACCAGACTTCAAATCAATTTTTTTAATTCTCAAAAAAGAGACTGTAAATAAAATGAAAATATAAACCACAGACCAAGAGAAAATAATCGAAAATAATGTACATACTAAAGAAACTATAGCCAGAATATATAAACTAATCTTACAACTCATTAAGAGCATGAAAATCTAAATGTTTATTTTAAAAAGTTGAAAAAATATCTCAATAGTCACTTCACCAAATAAGGTATTTGCTGATATGAAGCATGAAAATATGTTCAACATTGTTAGTTTCCAGAAAGGAGCAGATAAAACCAATATGAGATAATACTACACACTGAACAAAATTACTCAGATTGAACACCCTGAGCTTACCAAGTCCTGACACTGATGTGGAACAACCAGGACAAACTACACAATTTTCAGGAACCAATTCAAAATGGATATTTGGGGCCACTTGTTTATAAAGCAGGGGAAAAGTACTGTTAATGATATTAAAATAAAAATCTCTTTCCTTTCTTCAGCAGTCTCTCTTGCTCTCTTCCTCCCTCTGAACTTGTCATGCTGTTATTCATTTGCTATTTAATGTCAATCTAAATAAAACTTAAATTTTAAATTATTAGCATGAATTTTACCATTTACTTTTGCATTGTACAATGCTAGTTTTAAATGCAAGTATCAAAGAATTATAACATTTTAAAATTTTATTGCCAATTGGCACATAATCATTGTATATATTTACGGAGTATGATGTGATGTTTTGACATATGCATACATTGTGGAATAATTAAACTGAACTAATTAACATATCCATCACCTTACACACTTGTTTTTTCTGGTGAGAATGTTTAAAATGTAATCTTTAAGCAATTTTGAAATACATAATACATTAACTATAGTCGCCAGGCTGTGCAACAGATCTCTAAAACTTGTTTCTCCCATATAACTGAAACACTGCACATTTTTATCAATATCTCCCCATTCACCACCCACCCCCAAGCCTCTGGCAATCACCATTCCCCTCCCTACTTCAATAAGTCTTACTGTTTTCGGACTCTACACAGGAACAAGATATAATGCAGCATTTGGTTTTCTGTGCCTGGCTAATTTCACTCAGCATCATCTCCACCAGGTTCATCCATCCACATTGTCACAAATTACAAAAAGTCCTTCTTTCCAAAGGCTGAACCGTGTGTAAATACCACTGCTATGGTTTGAGTTCGTCCCCTAGTGTTCCTGTGTGGAGAACTTACTGTGCAGTGCAACAGAGGTGAGAGGTGGGAGGTGGGACACCCATGAGGTGACTCGATCATCAGACCTCTGCCCTCGTGAGTGGGCCAATGCCATTATCGTGGGGGGTGGGGTGGCTACGGAATTGGGTGCGACCCCTCTTGCTGTGTGCGTGCCTTTTTCCCCTTCTGGCTTTCCCCCTGGGTTGAGACCGCAAGAAGGCCCTCACGAGATGCAGGACCCTCTGACCTTGAACCTCTCAGCCTCCAGAATCATAAATGAAATAAACCTCTGTTCTTCGTGAATTACCTAGTCTTAGGTGTTCTATTAGAGCAGTACAAAACAGAGCAAGCCAGAAAATTGATGCCAAGTAGTGGGACTGTTGGTGTGAGAAATACCTGAAAATGTAGAAGTGGCTTTGGAACTGAGTAATGGGTAGAGGCTACAGAAATTTGGAGGAGCGGCTAGAAAAACCATGTAAAATGGAGCATTAGAGGAGATTCTCATGAGAACTCAGAAGAAGAGAAGTGTAGAGAAAGCCTGGGACTTCTAGAAGATTACTTAAGTGGTCATGATCGGAATATGGATAAAGATATGGACGGACAAGTCATTTTGTTGCCTTATATGGTATTCTAGTTTTAGTATTTTGAGGAATTCCCATACTGTTTCTGTAATGAGTCTGTAATTCCCAACCCCACCAACAGTGTATAAGAGTTTCCCTTTCTCCTCCTCCTAGCCAACACTTATCTTCTGTCTTTTTGATACTAGCCGTTTTAATAGGTATCAGGCCCTATCTCAGGCTTATGTGTTTTCCTGCTGTTGAAATATTTGAGTTCCTTATATAGTTATAGCCCATTAACACATGTACAGTTCGCAAATATATTCTCCCAATCTGTGGGTCTTCTCTTCACTCTGTTAATTGTTTCTTTTGCTGTACAGAAGCCTTTTAGTTTGATGTGATCCCGTTTGTCTATTTTTGCTTTTGTTGTCAGTGCTTTTGGGATCATATCCAAAAAATTATTGCCCAGACCAATGTCAAGGTTTTACCCTATGTTTTCTTCTAGTATTTTTAGAGTTTTAGGTCTCATGTTTATGTCTTTAATTATTTGAATTGATTTTGTATATGGTATGAGACAAAGGTCCAGCTTCATGGTTCTGCATGTGCATATCTAGTTTTCTCGACACCACTTATTGAAGAGATGCTTCTTTCCCCAGTGTATCGTTGGCATCTTTGTTAAAAATCAACTGACTTTAAATGTCTGGGTTTATTCCTCAGATATATATCATGTTGCATTGGTCCCTTTGTCTGTTTTAGGCCAGTTTCATGCTGTTGTGATTACTACATGTTTGTAGAAGAGTTTGAAACCAGGCAGTTCTTTTGTTCTTTTTGCTAAATATTGCTTTGGTTATGCAGAGTCTTTTGTGATTCCATGAAAATTTTAATTTTTTCCTATCTTTGTAAAAAATGACAATGGAATTTTAATAGGAAGTCCATTGAATCTATAGATCACTTGAAACAGTATATTTTAATAAGATATATTCTTCCATCAGTAAAGATGAAATATCTTTCCATTGATCTGTCTCTTCTTTTATCAATATTTTATATTTTTAGTACACAGATCTTTCAGAATCACTAAAATTACACAATACATATTGCTTGTTCCTAGAGGGTGCCCTTGAGCTGGCCAACTATAACACAGACACTGGAAAGTAGTGAGGAGGAAAAGAATCTTCTCATATTTCTACAATGAAAAGTATAAAATATTGATTAAAAGAATGAAAATAACATACAAAATAGATATCCTATGTTTATGGATTCTAAGAATCAATACTGTTAAAATGTTCATACCCTACCCTAACCCTACCCAAAGCAATCTACAGATTTAACGTAAGCTCTGTCAAAATACCAATGACATTCTTCATAAAAATAGAAAAAATAACCCTAAAATGTATATGGAACTACAAAAGACCCAGAGTGGCCAAAATCATCCTGAAAAAAACAAACACAGCTGGAGTAGTCACATTAACTGACTTTAAATTATACTACAAAGCTGTAGTAACCAAAACAACATGGTATTAACATAAAAACAGACAAATTGACAAACAGAAGAGAAGAGAGAACCCAAAAATAAATCCACACATTTACTGTTAACTTCAACCAAGGTGCCAAGAACATATATTGGGAAATGACAGCCTTGACAATAAATGGTTTTGAGAAAATTAGATATGCATATGCAGGAGAATGAAAATATACCCCTATCTCTCACCATATACAAAAACCAAATGAAAATAAATTAAAGAATTGAATCTAAGACCTGAAACTGTGAAACTACTAAAAGAAAACACTGGGAAATCTTCCAGGACATTGATCTGAACAAAGATTTCTTGAGTAATATCTCAAAAGCACAGGCAACCAAGGCAAAAATATTAATAGACAAATGGGATCACATAAGTCTAAAAAGGTTCTGCACAACAAAGGAAACAATCAACAAAAGGAAGAGACAACCCAAGGAATGATAGAAAATATTTGAAAACTGCCCATCTGACAACAGATTAATAACCAGAAGATAAAAGGGCAAAAGACAGGAACAGAACTTTTCAAAAGAAGATAGATCAATGGCCAACAAACATACGAAAAAAATGCTCAACATCTCTAATCATGAGGGAAATGCAAATCAAAACCACAATGAGATATCACGTAACTCCAGTGAGAATAGCTTTTATCAAACAGTCCCAAGACAATAAATGCTGGCATGGATGCAGAGAGATAGGGACACTCACACACTGCTGGTGGGACTGCAAACTAGTTACAACCTCTATGGAAAGGAGTATGGAGATACCTCAAGGAAGAAAAAGAAGAACTACTATTTGATCCAGCGATCCCACTACTAGGTATCTAACTATAGGCAAAAAAGACATTCTACAAAAAAAGAAACCTGAACTCAAATATTCATAGCACCACAATTCACAACTGCAAAGATGTGGAAACAACTCAAGTGCCCATCAATGCATGAGTGGCTTAATAAAATGTGGTGTATGTATACCATAGAGTTCTATTCAGCCATGGAAAATGGTGAACTAATACTTCTTATATTAACCTGAATGGAGCTGGAGACCATTCTTCTAAGTGATGTATCACAAGAATGGAAAAACAAACACTCATCATTAAATTGGAAGTAATCAATCAGCACTTATGTGCACATATGGAAACAACACTCATCGGAAATCAAGCAGGTGGTAGGGGGGAGGAGAGGATGGGTAAATTCATACCTAATGAGTACAGTGCACACTATCTGGGTGATGGGCACACTTACAACTTTTATTCAAACAGTACAAAAACCATTTATGTAACCAAAACATTTGTACCCCCGTAACATTCTGAAATAAAAAAATATTAAAGTACAATATAATCTAGAAAAAAAAAAACAGAATATAAAAGGTACTCAACTCAATAAGACAAAAAAGTCAAATAATCTGATTAAAAAATGGGCAAATTTTAATAGACATTTCTCAAAAGGAGGCACACAAATGGCCAACAGGTATACAATAAAATGCTCAACATCATTAGTCATCAGAGAAATGCAAATTAAAACTTCAATGAGATATCTCACCCCAATTAAAATAGATTTTATATAAAAGATAGGCTGTTAAGGATTTGGATAAAGGAGACCATCAACACTATTAAAGGGAATGTAAGTTAGAACAGTCACTGTGGAGAACAGCATGGAGGATTTTCAGAAAAGTAAAACTAGGACTACCACATGATCCAGCATTCCCACTGCTGGGTATATTCAAAAGAAAGGAAATCAGTATATCAAAGAGATACCTGCACTTCCATGTTTGTTGCAGCACTATTAACAACAGCCAAGATTTGGAATCAACCCAAGTGTACGTCAGTGGATGAGTCAATAAAAAAAATGTGTGGTCCATATACACAATGGAATATTATTCAGCCATAAAGAAGAATGAAACCCTGTCATTTGCAACAACATGGATGGAACTGGAGGATATCATGTTGAGCGAAATAAGCTAGGCACAGAAAGACAAATACCACATGTTCTCACTCATATGTGGGAGCTTAAAAATACAAATTTAATTCATGGAGAGAGAGAGAGAGTAGAATGATAGCTACCAGAGGCTGGGATGGGTAAAGGGGAGGGAAGGTGAACAGGGAATGGTTAATGGGCACAAAAATACAGTTAGATAGAAGGAATACTATCTACTGTTCAGTGCGACAATAGGGTGACTATAATTAATAATAACCTGTTGTATATTTCAAAATAACTAAAAAAGTGGAATGGGAATTTTCTTAACACAAAGAAATGACAAAAAGCTTATGATAATGGATATCCCAATTATCCTGGTTTGATCAGTACACATTGTATGCTTGGATCAAAATATCACATTCACATCATAAATATGTACACCTCTTACTTATCTGTAATTAGATTTTTTTTTAATTAAGAAATACACATGTTTGTAACTAGAAAAGAAATAAATTAAGAGTAAATATGCATATTCAATAAAGAAAATTTCTTACACTGCTTTTGGTGTCATTGTACAAACATCTCCTGAACAATAGCAGATGTCAGTATTGTCATAAGTTAATCCCAGATTAAGGCCAAGCAACTGCACAATAATGGCAGTAAATGACTCCAAGGATAAACCATCTGTATACTAAATGTAAAGAAAAGACAAGAGTTAACTAAGAATTATAGTTATAAAACATTATTTACTATAATCAAAAATTAGCATACTAAACTCATTTTTTAAATTTATTAATGCATTCACAATACCTACGTAATGTAATTATAATAGAGTTATATACAATTTTTGATGATAGACTTTACTACACACAGATGAGTCCACATAATAGTTTATATTTAATTTCAAAATACTATTAACTTAAAATGACACCAGTTGTCCTAGCAAATCTAACATTCTTGAACACCATATTTCATTGCCTCTTTGAATTATTTTTTAAATGCCTTTTTTTAAATAAAAGTAATCAATTCTATATTCTTTCTATAGTGGGAAGCCTCTAAAATAGGCCCCAATGACCCCTATCTCCTGGTATTCATGTCTTGTGTAATCCCACTCCATTGAGTGTAAGCCACATTTATCGACTTGCTTCTAATTGAACATAGCAAAAGTGATGGGGCATCATTTCCAAGATAGGTAATAAAAAGATGGACTTCTTAAATTCTCTATCTTGCTCTTTCTGGCTGACTCTGAGAGAAGCCAGGTGCCATATATGGTAAGGTAGACCTGTACAGCAGCCCACACGAGTGAGCCTGGAAACAGATTTTCTCAAGTTTGCCAGCAGCCACCTGCCTGAGCTTCACCAAAAACCCTATCCCAGTCAAACTGTGAGATAACTACAGCCATTGCTGACACCTTGAGGTCAGCCTTTGTAAGAAACCCAGAGCCTGGGTAGAAGCCCAACACTGTCTGGGATGGGCACGCTTGTAGCTCCAACTCAGGTGGTGTAAATGCATTATATGTAACCTAAATGTTTGTACTCCTATAAAAATTTTGAAAAAATAAAAATAAATGAATAAATAACTAAAGCAAAAAAAAAGGAAACCCAGAGTCTGAACTACCCATTAAACTGCTCCTAGATTCCTGACCTATAGAATTGTACTTTATCTAGTAAGTTTTGATGTGACCTGTTACATAGCAATAGATAACTGATACATCCTCAGTAGGTATTATTTTGTTCTCCTCTATATCATTTCTAACATTTATATTTTCTTTTAAATGTCTGGCTCAGAAGACAAAGAGTGTTATCATATAGGTGAAGGAAAATAGCTATCATTCTCAATTTTAAATAATTTTGCATTAGAAATTGGAAATATTTGGACTAACCCAGCCCCTCACACACACATCATGGGGGCCCTCCGTGTAGGAGCTGGGCAACATTTGCTTCTGTGGAGAAACTCAGGCCTCTTATCATGTCACAAGGCAGCAACTGTGTCTGAAGAAAATGCTGACTACCGCTGCATCAGGCAGCACATGTACATTACAGGCTGTAGTGAATGATTAGTATAAGGCATAACACCAGAATCATCCCCCAACAGTCAGGCACCGCCATGCCTGAACTAAAGTGATGCCCTGCCTTCCTAGGCAACAGTGCCTTGGCTTCCCAGAGCAGTCACACTCCATAGTGCCTGAGCTGAAGTTGCACCCTGCATCCTAGGAATCACTGCCTTAGGTGCTCAGAGCAGTCATGCCCCCATGCCACCCCAGCCTGAACTGAAGTGGTGCCTCACCTCTGGAAGAATCAGTGCCATGGTGAATCTGAGCAACTGCACAACCCAGGGCTGAGCTGATGTGCTACCACATGTCCCAGTGAAACAGAGCATTGACTAAGCTGGGACATCCCAAACTGCATACTGAACAAATATAGTAGCCTGCTTCCCAGGAACCGGAGTATCCCCTAGAGTCTGAGCTGCTGATACACGGCCCCCTTCCTAGAGAGTAGAGTCATTGCTGTGCTGCTCCCTGTGCCCCAGAACCCGAAAATCAGCTTTGCTGTGCCATTCCAGGGTCCTTGCTGCTGCTGCACCTGGCCTCAGAGAGTATGGGATACTGCTATGTCCTACTATCTCAAGGTCCAGAAGAATTACATGGTGCCTCATCCCCTGAGGAATGGATTGCCACTTAGCCCTGCTGCATCAGCTTTCTGAATTGGAGATGTACCCTGCTCCCTGGGCTTAAACCTCCAGAGCACAGGAATTAAACTAAATTTTTGACAGCTGGATTTAACAGGTTTATATAGTACTTTCCATCCAACAGGAGCAGAATGTATATTTTTCTCTAGTATACAGGAACATTCTCCAGGATAGACCACAGCTAGCCACAAAACAAGTCCTAACAAAGTTGAGATGATCAAAATTTTCTCAGAATTTTACTGTTTCCAACCACAATAGCATGAAACTAGAAATCAGGAACAGGAATTTTAGAAAATTGAAAAATATGTGGAAAATAAATAGCATGCTCCTGAACAACCAATGGGTCAAAGAAGAAACTAAAAGGGAAATTTTTAAAGATCTTAAGACAAACAACTATGGAAACACAACAAACCAAAACCTATGAAATGAAACAAAAGCAGTTTTAAGAGGGAGCTGTACTGCAATAAATACATGCATTCAAAAGAAGTAATATCCCAAATAGCCTAACATCAGTAGCCTTGAGGAACTAAGAAAAGAAAAATCTAAACCCAAAGTTAGCAGAAAAAATGAAATAACAAAGATCAGAACAAAAGTAAATTTAAAATAAATAGAAAAACCATAAAAAAAATCATTAAAACTGAGTTTTATTGAAAAAAAAATAAACAAAATCCACAAACTCTTTGACATCTTAAGACAAATAAGAGGAGAATCAAATATGTAAAATCAGAAATGAAGGTAGAGATATCAACATACACATCAGAAATAAAAAGGACCGAGGTTCGGAAAATGGTGGAGTGAAGGTCTCCCCCCGGACTCCTGCTCCCAGGGAAGGAGACACAGATCTTGGCCTCCTACACGCGAGTGGATCTCCCCACTACAAGGACAGCATCGAGAATCCGCAGAGGTTCAGTGCGGGACTCTCATAAAAGGAAAAACAAGGTGATCGGGAGATAAGATCGTGTTCTCTGGAGAGTGCAAAGCAAACAATAGGGCGCGTCGGAGGGCACCGGCTCGCCGGGCCAGGGGGTGAAGTGGGATCAGACCCACAGGAGAAGTCCTTGGTTCCCCATCGATCTCCACACCCACCCGGCCAGGGACCTGTCTGAAACTGGCATGAAATGATGGCAGGAGAAGAGGGTGCTGGAGAGTGCGGTCAATGGTGGAAAATGACGTGAGCTCCCCTGAGCTAGCTCCCCTGTGCCAGGACAGCTCCAAGACCGGAGGAAACTGAGCTGAGCTGACAGGGGCTGTTACATGTCTTGCCTCTGCCAACCAGCAGGACTAAGCCGGGGGCTTTAAGCTGGAACTGCACCAGTCGAATAAGACAGCACAGGGCGGGTCAGTAAAAGCGAGGGCTATGGCTGAACTGGCGATCAGGCAGGCGGCACAGAAGAGACTACGGGGCGTCCTGTTGACCCAGGCTCCCAACCCAGCACCTGCCGCACCCTAAACAGTCGCCCCCAGTACTGGTGCCCTGCGATTGGGCAAGCGGTCGCCATTGAGGGGGTCCACAGCCCAGCCCTCATACGGTGTGGCGAGGAAGCCCCCTGCCCCCGCCCAGCCTAGAGTCTCTCCTGGCAAATCCCGCCCCTACACAATCTGTGATCGGCTCACCAGGTCTGGCTCCATCAACAAGCTACTGAGAAGTCTAACAGCCCAGGGGAGTCACAGCCACTGGGGTGCCGGGGTGCAGGGCAGACTGCGGAGATACCTCTTCCCCTCAGCCCGCATCTCTCTTGCTGAACGTGGTAGGCTCCACCCTTAGAGGCAAGGCCAGACAAGAAAACCCACTCTCCCCCAAATTTAGGGAGAACCCGCTGAAACTACCCCCCCCCAATCAGGGGAACCTTCCAAGCGTGGTGGAAGAGCTCCCCCTAGTGGCTCATCAGAAAATACAAAAATAGGACGCCTGAGCTCCAGCAATTGATCCCAGATGGGGAGGGCCCAGTGTAATTCAAAAAATCAAACCGAAAATACTCCCCCTCGGAGATACACCAGCTCTCAAGAAACAGAGACTGAACAAACCCAAAACACTAAAATGACAGAAGAAGAATTCCAAATTTGGATTGTAAGAAAACTCAATGATATGCAAGAAAAAAAATGGATAACCAACACAAAGAAACTAAAAAGAAGATACAGAATTTGGAACAAATATTCACTGAGAAGATCAAGATCTTGAAGAAGAATCAATCTGATATCCTGGAAATTAAGAATTTATTCAGGGAAATTCAAAACACAATGGAAAGCCACAAAAATAGGGTGGACCAAACAGAAGAAAGAATCTCAGAAGTTGAAGACAACACATTCAAATCAAATAAGTTAATCACAGAGTTAGAGCAGAAAAATACGAGACACGAGCAAAGCTTACAAGAATTGTGGGATTATACGAAGAAAAATAACCTGCAGGTCCACTGGATTCCAGATAAGGAGGAAGAAAAAATCCAAGGGTTGGATAAGCTATTTGAAGAAATAATTGAGGAAAACTTCCCAGGTCTAACCAGTAACCTAGAATTAGAAATACAAGAGGCCAAAAGGACTCCTAGGAGATACAATGCAAACAGGAAAACACCACAACATGTAGTCATCAGACTGAGCAAAATACAAACAAAAGAGACTCTGCTACAAGCTGTAAGGCAAAAGAAGCAAGTTACATACAAAGGAAAACCGATCCGAATAACACCAGATTTCTCAACTGAAATAATACCAGCAAGGAGAGACTGGAGACTCATTCTCACTCTTTTGAAACAAAATAATGCCCAGCCTAGAATCTTGTACCCTGCAAAACTAAGCTTTATATATGAAGGAGAAATTAAGACATTCTCAGATAATTTACCAAGTCTCAGGTAATTTACCAAGACAAGACTAGCCCTACAAGAAGACCTCAAAACAGTGTTACACACGGAACACCATAATAAAAACTCACGAATATAAAAACAACCAAAACCCAAAGATTAAAGGCCAGATAATACAATGGCTCAAGAGAAAAATCAAAGCAACAACATCCAACCCAACAGAATGAACAGTAAACTACCTCACCTATCAGTTCTCTCAATAAATGTGAATGGCTTAAACTCTCCACTCCAGAGACATAGGCTGGTGAATGGATAAGAAAATATAGGCTAAGTATCTGCTGTCTTCAGGAAACACATCTATCCTGCAAGGATGCATATAGACTAAAAGTAAAGAAGTGGAGATCAGTATTCCAAGCAAGTGGAAGCCAAAAGAAGGCTGGCGTGGCAGTTCTAATCTCAGATGATTTTGTTTTTAAACCAACAAAAGTAATGAAAGACAAAGATGGTCATTATATAATGGTGAAGGGCACAGTTCAACAAGAAGAAATAACAATTTTAAATATATATGCACTCAACTCAGGTGCACCCAGATTCATAAAGCAAACCTTACTGGATCTAAGCAAATTGATTAACAGCAACTTCATAATCACTGGAGATTTCAACACCCCACTGCATGGCACAGATCTTCCAAACAGAAAATTAATAAAGAAATAATGGACTTGGCCGGGTGCGGTGGCTCACACCTGTAATCCTAGCACTCTGGGAGGCCAAAGTGGGCGGATTGCTTGAGGTCAGGAGTTCGAAACTGGCCTGAGCAAGAGCGATACCCTGTCTCTACTATAAATAGAAAGAAATTAATTGGCCAACTAATATATACAGACAAAATTAGCCAGGCATGGTGCTGTGAGCTAGGCTGAACCCATGGCACTCACTCTAGCCTGAGCAACAAAGCAATACTCTGTCTCCAAAATAAGAAAAAAAAGAAAAAAATAATAATGGACTTAAACAAAACTCTAGAACAATTGGGCCTGACTGACATTTACAGGACATTCTACCCAAAATCCACTGAATATACATTCTTCTCATCAGCTCATGGGACATTCTCTAAGACTGACCATATCCTACGACACTAAATAAGCCTTGAGAAATTTTAAAAAATAGAAATCATGCCATATACCTTCTCAGATCACAGTGTAATAAAAGTAGAAATCAACCCTAACAGAAATTAAGATTTCTACATAAAAATGTGGAAATGAAACAACCTCCTACTAAATGATTACTTCATAAATGAAGAAATCAAGATGGAAATAAAAAAATTATTTGAACAAAATGACAATGGAGAGACAAGTTATCAAATCCTCTGGGACACAGCTAAAGCAGTACTGAGAGGAAACTTTATTTCCATAAAAGCCTATAACCAAAAGTCAAAAATATCACAAATAGAAAATCTAATGAAATGACTCAAAGAGCTGGGAAAAGAAGAACAGACCAACCCCAAACCCAGCAGAAGTGAAATCAACAAGATCAAATCAGAACTAAATGAAATTGAAAACAGGGAAGCTATTCAGGAGATTAATAAAACAAAAAGTTGGTTCTTTGAAAAAATAAACAAAATTGACATGCCATTAGCTAGGCTAACGAAAAATAGAAAAGAGAAATCTCTAATAAGTTCCATCAGGAACAAAAAAGGAGATATCACAACTGATCCTAAGGAGATACAAGATATAACTTATGAATACTACAAAAAACTTTATGTACACAAACTGGAAAATGTGGAGGAAATGGACAAATTTCTAGAAACAACATCCCGAGGTTCAACCAGGAAGAAATAGAATTCCTGAACAGACCAATATCAAGAGCTGAAATAGAAACAGCAATTAAAAATCTCCCTAAAAAGAAAAGTCCCAGTCAAGATGGTTTCACACCCAAATTTCACCACACTTACAAAGAAGAACTGATGCCTATCTTGCAGAAATTATTCCACAACATTGAGAAGAATGGAAACCTCCCCGACATCTTTTATGAAGCGAATATTACTCTGATACCAAAACCAGGAAAGGATGCAACAAAAAAAGAAAACTACAGACCAATAGCCCTAATGAATATACATGCAAAAATTTTCAACAAAATCCTAGCTAACCCAATTCAGACGCTTATCAAAAAAATAATCCATCACGAACAAGTGGACTATATCCCACGGATGCATGGATGGTTCAGCATACATAAATCTATAAATGCAATTCACCACATAAACAGAAGCAAAAACAAAGACCACATGATTCTTTCAATAGATGCAGGAAAAGCTTTTGACAAAAGTCAACACCCTTTCATGTAAGAACACTTAATAGGCATAGAAGGGACATACCTAAAAATGACATAAACCATATATGGCAGACCCATTGCCAACATCATACTGAATGGGGAAAAGTTGAAAGCATTCCCACTTAGAACTGGAACCAGGCAAGGCTTCCCACTATCTCCACTTCTATTCAACATAATGCTGGAAGTCCTGGCTATAGCAATCAGATAGGAAAGTGGAATTAAAGGTATCCAAATAGGGGCAGAAGAGATCAAGCTTTTGCTCTTTACTGATGATATGATATTATATTTAGAAAACCCCAAAGATTCAACCAAGAAACTCCTGGAACTGACAAATGAATTTAGTAAAGTCTCGGGATACAAAATCAATACATAGAAATCAGAGGCATTCATATACGCCAACAACAATCAAATTGAGAACCAAATCAAAGGCTCAATTCCCTTCACAATAGCAACGAAGAAATTAAAGTACCTAGGAATATACTTAACCAAGAAGTAAAAGACCTCTACAGGGAGAACTATGAAACACTGAGGAAGGAAATAGAAGAGGATGTAAACAGATGGAAATTCATACTATGCTCGTGGGTCAGCAGACTCAACATCATTAAAATGTCTACCCAAACTGATCTACAGATTCAATGCAATATCTATTAAAATCCCATAATCATTCTTCACAGATATAGAAAAAATACTTTTATGCTTCATTTGGAACCAGAGAAGACACCGCATATCAAAAGGAATTCTAGGCAATAAAAACAAAATTGGAGGTATTAATATGCCAGATATCAAACTACACTACAAAGCTGTAGTAATTAAATCAATCTGGTATTGGCACAAAAATAGAAATACTGACCAGTGGAACAGATCTGAGAATCCTGATATAAAACCATCCTCATATAGCCATCTAATCTTTGATAAATAAGACAAAAACATACACTGGGGAAAAGAATTCCTTTTCAAGTGCTGGGAAAACTGGATAGCCACTTGTAGAAGGCTGAAGCAGGATCTACACCTTTCATCTCTCACAAAAATCAACTCACGCTGGATAACAGACTTAAATCTAAGGTATGAAACTATTAGAATTCTAGAGGAAAATGTTGGAAACACTCTCCTACACATTGGCTTAGGCAAAGAGTTTATGAAGAAGTCCCCAAAGGCAATCACAGCAGCAATAAAAATAAATAAACGGGACATGATCAAACTCAAAAGCTTCTGCACAGCCAAAGAAATAGTCATGAAAGTAAACAGACAACCTACAGAATGGGAGAAATTTTTTCATCCTACACATCTGATAAGGGGCTGATAACTAGAATCTACTTAGAACTCATGAAAATCAGTAAGAAAAAATCAAGCAGCCCTATCAAGAAGTGGGAAAAGGACTTGAACAAACACTTTTCTAAAGAAGACAGAAGAATGGCCAACGAACATATGAAAAAATGCTCAACATCTCTAATCATCAGGGAAATGCAAATCAAAACCACAATGAGATATCACTTAACTCCAGTGAGAATGGCCTTTATCAAAAAGTCCCCGAACAATAAATGCTGGCATGGATGCAGAGAGAGAGGAACACTCCTACATTGCTGGTGGAACTGCAAACTAGTTCAACCTCTTTGGAAAGCAATATGGAGAAACCTTTAAGTGATACAAGCGGATCTACCATTTGATCCAGCAATCCCACTACTGGGCATCTATCCAAAAGAACAAAGGACAATCTACAAAGAAGACACCTGCACTCGAATGTTTATAACAGCACAATTCATAATTGCAAGGCTGTGGAAGCAGCCCAAGTGCCCATCAATCCAAGAGTGGATTAATAAAATGTGGTATATGTATACCATGGAGTACAATTCAGCTCTAAGAAACAATGACGATATAGCACATCTTGTATTTTCCTAGTTAGAGCTGGAACACATACTACTAAGTGAAGTATCCCAAGAATGGAAAAACAAGCACCACATATACTCACTAGCAAACTGGTATTAACTGAGCAGCACCTAAGTGGACACATAGGAACTACAGTAATAGGGTATTGGGCAGGTGGGAGGGGTGGGGGGGCAGGTGTATACATACATAATGAGTGAGATTTGCACCATTTGTGGGGATGGTCATGCTTGAAGCTCTGACTCTAGGGGGGTGGAAGGCATGGGCAATATATGTAACCTTAATCTTAAGAATGAAAAATTGGGCTAATTTAACAGTTTATGTAATCATTATATTAACTGAACAGAAGAGAAGAAAGATATGATCACCTCAATCAAGGAAGAAAATTTATTTGACAAATATTCAGGTAATTCATGATATTAACTCTTAGAAGACTAAGAAGAGAAGCAAATTTTCACTACCTGATAAAAAGGAAACCCACAAATGCACACATACCCCATAAATACATTCATACTGAATGGTTCAATTATTGAACATTTTCTTCCTAAGTTCGGGGAAAAAGCAAGGACGTCCTTTCTCATCACTTTTATTAAACATTGCCCTGGATGTCCAAGTGAGTTAAATAAGGAAAGAAAAAGAAGTAGTAAAACTGTATTTGTTCACAGACAACATGATAATGTATATTTGAAATTCTAAATGACTGTACAAAAACAATTAGTGTATCTCATATGTAAATTCAGGATATAGGATATATATAAAATATATAAAAATAAAGCATATTTCTATATACCAGGAATAAAAAAATTAGAAAGTGAAATTAAACAATCAATACCAGTTGCAGTAGCATCAGAACTCATAAAATACATAACAGTAAAATTAATGATGTATGAAACTCAACATTAAAAACTATAAAACAATGTCTTTTAAAAAGACCTAAAAAAATGGAGATATAAATCACATTAGTGGAATGGATGTCAATTCTCCCCAAATTAAACACTATCACAATCTTAATCCAGTATGGTCTGTCTTCAAGTAACTAGAGAAGCCGATTCTAAAATTTATATAAAAGTTCAAATGTATATATAGACCAAATAGTATTGACACAGAACACAGAGGACTTAAACTACCTTATATCAAAAAATTTAATAAGCTACCATATTCAAGGAAGTGATTCTTAACTTGTAAAAATAATTTTATTATATTGTGATAGGTATTTATCTTCATAAAATTTAATTTTAAAACCATTTGTTGCTGATATAAAAATATAATTAATTTTTTTATTTATAATTAAATTTATATTGCTATTTTATAGCATATTTGCTTAACTCATATATTAACTATTTTTATTTATAAATTTTTATTATAAAACTATCCAATTAAAATTAAGATCTAAAGAATAGCACCAGGAAAACACATATACTAACAACTTATATTCAATGATTCTTACCATTTGCTTTATTTGCTTTACACACACCCACACCCCAGCACACACACACAATCTAAAAATCACACCTCAGCAAAGAAACATTATTTTCAAGGATAATTAACAATAGCAATGAGGACGCAGACAACGGCTGATGCTCTTTCCTCAAGCCTTGGCTAAGGGAAGTCCAAAGACAGGGACTGAGAATAAAGTCCCTAAGAAGTGTCAGACTGTTCTTTAGTCATGGTACAAATAATCCCAGAACAGGCTTTAGACTTATCTAATCAATAAATGTGACTTTTAAAGTAATGGGAATGACATACACACCAGAACTGGTTTTAAACACGCGTAATCTATCAATGACGATTTGCTTCTTTGTATGTGATACTAAAAGTCAACCAACTGTACAAATAGGTCAGCATAAAAATCAATGCAGACACCTTTTTTCTGAAGCACTCTAAGTTTGTTTTCCTTTCTAATTTTATACAACTTGGTTGTACATGAAATGTGACTCTATAGTAAGAACTCATTCTCCCTTTCCCCAGAATACATAAGATTATAAATATTTGATGGCTGTTTTTTTCTTACAGCAGTCTGCTCTTCCCACACATGTAATAAAGAATTTAATGCAATAAAAAATTACCTTAAAATGGAAAAATTAGATAATGGATATTATTTAACAAAAAAAACACATAATGTATACCAATTATTCAATTAGAGAGAAAAATTGACAATATGTTTAATTAACATAAATATTGCATTGAATACACAAATGTTGATACATAGTATACCACTGTTCAAAAAAATTAAAATTTGACTTACAGAAGCCAAATATGTTTTTTGAAAACAAAATATGACACTGTGATCAGTTCAACTTTTAAATTTTCTATTTATATTAAAAACAATGACATCGTTTTATTTTTATGCTCCAAATTAGTAATGTAAAAGATACAAAAGGATGAGTAAACTAAATAATATATTTATGCATGCTTCAAAATATTTAGGAGACTTTGAAATATGAAAATAGTGAGAGCAAACCAGATAATTACATACCAGAGCAACTCCAACAGCATAATTATTATCACATATTCGTCCTGGAAATGTGGTTCCTATAAAGGTAGGATGTTTCCTGAAGCTAAAAAATAACTTTCCTCAGAAGTTCATTTTAAAGTATCATTAATAATTTTCATAGCAGCAAACATTATTGAACAATTACAATATCCTAAGCACCATGCTACTCTGAATTATACTATTTGAATATGTTTTTCTCAAAGCTACAATATTAAATAATATTTCAATATACATTTTTAATTTTGAATTTAATAAACATCCAGAAATAAGTACAAGACCTAATAATTTCTTCAAAAGGCCATTACACTAATGATTGTAATTTTTATACTGGTTCCCTCTACCTTTATAGCTCTAAAAATTAAATTTTCTGTGACATCCTTATTCATTTATTCACTAAAGATGAACAGATTTTTCTGCACATTAGATTCAGAGTAAGACAATTCAATATATGCATTTTATTAGAATATAAAAATATAAGAATTAGATGAGATAAAAACATAGGAATATGATAACTTATAATAAAAGCTTGTAAACCAAGGGATATCAAAGACATTGTGTCATTCATAAGTAAACTCTTTTAATTATTTCAAGATTTTTATGGAATTGTATTTTTATCACTAACTTTATGTTGTTTGATAAAACATTATAAATTTTGCCTACAATAGGTCCTTTTGGACAAGGAGGCTAGCTACATTTTTTTATATCCCGTGGTATCTATCAAATTTGTAGAACACAATATATAAAGTAAATGGTTATTTTTTATAATTAACATATTAAGCCATTTCTGGTTATTCTTTTAATGTTTAAAATGCAGAATACTACACTTACACAAATAAGTACGTAATGTGATGTTTTGGCTTGAGATGCCTGTCATTCCAGTCTGAAAATCTTAATAATAGATTATTAGGATGCCCTGTAGTAGAAATTTTATTTTTATTTGACCAGATTTCAATGGAAGATATCATAACAGTCAGTTTTAACTGGGTAAGCATCTAAAAGGAAAATATAGATAAATAATTTTAAATAAATTTGAACATTATATTAAACTTATAAAAATATGTTTAACACATTGAGGACAGTATTTTGGTTGTGGAAACTCTTTGATAGCAGAGCAAAATACCATACACATCAATTCGTATTGTCTATATTTTTCCAAAATATATAAAGGAAATAGTTTCAAAAACTTACAGTGTTAACAAGGCCAATTATCTGAATCACCTTCTGTGTTACAGTCTTTATGTCAGAGCCCATGTAATCAAACTGAAAATGATAAAAGGATTTTTAAAAACTAGTAGATGTGATTAACATATCATGTCCCTTTACTTGTATAACACGCTATATTCTAAAGTAGCCATATAACTACATTCCAACTGAAATCCAGGAAATCAATAATTACATATAAATAATGATTTAATAAAAATCTTTAATAACATGATTTTAAACACTTAATGCACTCAATTTGAAGCACAACTTATTGTTTATGAAAATTGAATCCTCAATGTTAAAATGCGATGTTTCAAAATACTTATTTCTAAAATTATAAATATAATCCCAAACCATAAAATATATGCAGAAAGAGGGAAAATATTAAATGACAGGATCACCATCAAAGTGATACTGGATATTGTGTTTAGAAACTTCCTTTGATGTCACAATGTAACACAGGTTCTTCTTTTTTCCCCCAATAAGCTCCTCTTACATCTAATTGCTTTAAAATACCAGCACAATATTAAATAGCAATGGTAATATTAGGTACGTGAACCTTACTGCTGATTTTTCACTGGAAATTCTCAAATATTTCATCATTAAGTGATATTCAGTTTAAGATAAGTATTCTAGATCATGATGAAAAACACCTATTTATAAGCCTTCCTATTTACTAAAGCTTTTATTAAAATGCAGTTGGAATTTTTATCAAATGACTTTTTGAAACATACAAAAATGATAAAGATTCTTATCTTTTGACCTATTAATGCAACGCATTTCATCAATATATTACTTAGTATTAAAGTGGTAAATTCTATTAATATACTATCAAAATTAATAACAGAAGTTTTTAATGTTAAAAAAGATGGCATCTCATTGTGGTTTTAATTTGCATTTCCCCGATGATTAGTGATGATGAACATTTTTTCATGTGTTTACTGGCCATTTGTCTATTTTCTTGTGAAAAACTTCTGTTTATGCCTTTGCCCACTTTTTAATGGGGCTGTTTGTTTTTTCCTTGCTGATTTGTTTAAGCTCTTTGTAGATTCTGGATATCAGTCCCTCATCAGATGTATGCTTTGCAAATATTTTCTCCCATTGTGTAGGTTGTCCATTTACTCTGTTGACTATTTCTTTTGCTATGCAGAAGCTTCTTAATTTAAGCCTCCTTTATTTATTTTTGTTATTTCTGTACTTGCCTTTGGAGTCTTACTCATAAATTCCTTGCTTAGGCTTATGTCCAAAAGAATTTTTCCAATGTTTTCCTCTAGAATTTTTATGGTTTCATGCTGTACATTTAAGTCTTTTATCCATCTTGAATTAATGTCTGTATATGGCAAGAAATAGGGGTTCTGTTTCATTCTTCTGCGTGTGGCTCTCCAGTTTTCCCAGTGCCATTTATAGAACAGAGCTTCCTTTAGCCAGTATACATTGTTGTCTGCTTTGTTGAAGATCAGTTAGTTGTAAGTATGTGGTTTTATTTTATATCAGCAAAGCGGAAGACAAAAATCAATGAAAGTTTTAAAATTTAAAATACAGTAACAGAAATTTTTAAAAAACTCATTGGATTGGCTCAACAGTAGAACAAATAAGGCAGAAGAAAAGGCAGTGAATTTGACAATAGAACAAAAGAAATTACACAATTGGAATGAGAGGATTAGGCTGAAAATATAAAGAAGACCTCAAAACTGTGGGATTTAATATTCTTGTCAGTGTGCTCCTAGAGGGAGAAGAGAAAGAAGATAGGCCTGCAAAAGTATTTGAAAAAATAATGGCTGACAAAATTAAAAATTTGGGAAAAGACATATATACCTACAAATTAAAGAAATTGAGCAAGCCCCAAACAGGATAAATCCAAGGAAATCTACACTAAGGCACATCATAATCAAACTTTGAATCAAATTCATAATCAAAATATAGACCAAAAAACTTGAAAGCAGCAAGAGAGAACAAATACCTTCTTACAGAGGAAAAATAATACAAATGGGAAGCAGATGTCTCATCAGAAACCATAAAAACCAAAAAAAGGTGACACATTTTCATGTGCTGAAAGAAAAGAACTATCAATGCCAAATCCTATATCCAGTAACATTATCCTTCAGAAATGAAGGGAAAATAAATATCTGAAGGAAAACAATCTGCCAACAGGATACCTACCTATGAGAATGGCTAAATAAAGTTCTCTAAACAGAATGGAAATTATAAAAGAAGAAATCTTAAAATACTGGAAACTAAGAAAGAACAAAGAAAAGAGCAAAAATAAACACAATAAACTTTCCTCCTATTCTCACATTATAAAAACTATGTTTGACAGTTGAAAGAAAAATTATAGCACTGTTTGATGTGGTTTTCAATATATGTAGAGGAAATATTTAAGACAATTATAATATTGGGGGATATAAAAGAACACAAATAAGGCCGGGCGTGGTGGCTCACGCCTGTAATCCTAGCACTTTGGGAGGCCGAGGCGGGCGGATTGCTCAAGGTCAGGAGTTCGAAACCAGCCTGAGCGAGACCCCGTCTCTACCAAAAATAGAAATAAATTAATTGACCAACTAAAAATATATATACAAAAAATTAGCCGGGCATGGTGGCGCATGCCTGTAGTCCCAGCTACTTGGGAGGCTGAGGCAGTAGGATTGCTGAGCCCCGGAGATTGAGGTTGCTGTGAGCCAGGCTGACGCCACGGCACTCACTCTAGCCTGGGCAACAAAGTGAGACTCTGTCTCAAAAAAAAAAAAAAAAAAAAAAAAAGAACACAAATAGAGGTTTGGTTTCTACTGCTAAAATGTCAATACCAGCAGACTGAGGTAAGGTATGTGTATATATTAATATATATACAAATACATAATTTCTAGAGTAACAATTATATTAAGTTCTACACAAGGATATATGCTCAAGACCACTATAAATAAATAAAAATAAAAATATTTAAAACTGTTCAAGTAACCCACAAATAAAACAAAGAAAATAACAAGAGCTGGGCATGATGGTATGTGCCTGTAGTACCAGCTACTAGGGAGGCTGAGGTAGGACGATCTCTTGAGCCCCGGAGTTCTGGGCTATAGTGCACTATGCTGATCAGGTGTTTGCACTAAATTTGGCATCAATATGGTGACCTCCTGTACAGAGACCACCAGGTTTCCTAAGGAAGCATAAAGCAGCCCAGGTCAGAAACTGAGCAGGTAAAAACTCCCATGTTGATCACTAGAGGGCTCATGGGACTATATAGCCACTCTACTCCAGTATGAGCAACACAGTGAGACTCCATCTCTTAAAAAAGAGAAAAAGAAAAAGAAAAAAAACAGAAGACAAATAGAAACAAAAATAAAATGACAACATTAAGCCCTAATATATCCATAATTGCCCTAGATGTAAATTGTATGAATATACTAATTCAAAGACAAAGGGTGGATTTTAAAAATAATAATCCAATTATATGATTCTATAAAAAATTCACTTCAAATATAATTATTTTGGCCCAAGAATTGGCTCCCAAGAATACACTAACAAAGAAACACAACAAAGACAGAAAATAACAATAGCTGGGCACAGTGATGCCCATGTAAGCTGCTCTGGGGTCTAAAATCAGTGTACTCAGCCCACTGCTTCCATCACTGGAGCCCAAAGACTGACTTGGCTGGACATTCAAGTCCCCACCAAAACTGCACCACAATCTCAACTATTAACTGTTCCCTACCCACAAAGGGGGAACAGATACCACTGAAACTGTGTAATGAATAAGAAAGCATACAAAGACAATACTGCATGCTCCACAAATCAAAACCAAAGTGTCTCACTCAACCAACTACATATATATATATATATATGTGTGTGTGTGTGTGTGTGTGTATCTATGTGTGTGTGTGTATATACATAAATATATATATATATTTATATATATATATATATAATCTTCACCAAAAAATTCTCCCCTTCAAAAGCAATTTCAAAACATTGGAACAAAAGACTGTTAAATCAGACATGAAGATATCAATGGAAGAACACAGGAAATATAATACCACCAAAGGACCACAACAATTGTCCAGCAATGGATCTCAACCAAAAAGGATTCCTCATAATGCCAGATAAAGAATTCCAAATATAGATTCTATAGAAGCTCAACAAGATGCAAGAGAAATACAAAAACCAATACAAAGAAATCAGAAAATCACTTCAGGGTATAAAAGAGAAATTACCAAGGAGAGAGATACTGGGGGGGAGGGGGAACCAACAGAAATCCTGAAGCTAAAAAAGTCACTGAAAAATACAAAACACATTTGAAAGCTTCACTAGACCAAGAAGACAAAAGAATCTCAGTTATTTTGAAATAATCCAGTCAGACAAAAGTAAGGAAAAAAGAAAAAATAAAGCCTTTGAGATATCTGAGCCAATAAATTATCAGTAATTCCTAAGGGAAAAGAGAGATTGAAAAGTTTAAAAACACTATTTAAGGAAATAATGAAAACTTCCCAGGACTAGCAAAATAATTAGATATTCAGATACAGGAGGCCCAAAGATCCCCAGGCAAATACATTCCAAAAAGGACTTTACCACAGTATATTATAATCAGAATGACTAAAGTCAAGGTGAAAGAGAGAATTTTAAAATTAGCAAGATAAAAGTTACTTATAAAGTAAACCCTATCAGGCAGGAACTTTAGTAGACCTCTCAGTAGGAACTTTCCACGCCAGAAAAGAATAGGATGGCATTTTCAAAGGGCTGAAAAACAAAAAATTGTCAGCCAAGAATTTTATATCCTGCCATAATAAGCTACAAAAATGAAGGAGAAAGTCTTTCTCAGACAAACACTGTTAGAATTCATCACCAGTAGAGTGGTCCTACAGAAAATGCTCAAAGGGATCTTAAATATAGAAACAAAAGGTCAATATACACCATCATGAAAATACACAAAAATATAAAATTTACAGGTCTTACAAAACAATCAAATGAAAAGGAAGAGAATGGAATAAATGGCAACATGACAGAAGTTCAGCAAACCACAGAGACAAAAAGAGAGAAAAGCAACAGATAAATTATAAAACAACTAGATATCAACTAACAATATGACAAGAACAAAAGTGCACATATCAATGTTAACTTTGAATGTAAATGGATTAAATTCTTCACATAAAAGATATAAATTGGCAGAATGGATTTAAAAAACCATGTTCCAACTATATGCTACTTACAAGAAATTCACCTTACCCCTAAAGATCCATATAGACTGAAAGTAAAAGGATGGAAAAAGATATTCCACATAAATGTAAACCAAAAGCAAGCAGGAATAGCTCTACTTATATCTGATAAAACAAAATTTAAATTTAAAAAGACAAATAGGGCCGGGCGCGGTGGCTCACACCTGTAATCCTAGCACTTTGGGAGGCCGAGGCGGGCGGATTGCTCAAGGTCAGGAGTTCGAAACCAGCCTGAGCGAGACCCCGTCTCTACCAAAAATAGAAATAAATTAATTGACCAACTAAAAATATATATACAAAAAAAAAAATTAGCCTGGCATGGTGGCGCATGCCTGTAGTCCCAGCTACTCAGGAGGCTGAGGCAGTAGGATCGCTGAGCCCCGGAGATTGAGGTTGCTGTGAGCCAGGCTGACGCCACGGCACTCACTCTAGCCTGGGCAACAAAGTGAGACTCTGTCTCAAAAAAAAAAAAAAAAGACAAATAAGGTCATTATATAATGATAAAAGGATCAATTCAGTAAGAGGATATAGTGATCCTAAATATATATGCACATGCACCCAATAGCAGAGCACCCAGATTCAAATAACAAATATTACTAGACCTAAAGATAGAGATAGATAGCCAAACAATAGTGGGAACCTTCAACCCTCCACTCACAACCCTAGAAAGGATCATCAAGACACAAAATGAACAAAAAGAAAAAAATGAAATTTAAATTGAGCTTTAAACCAAATGAACTTAACAGACATTTACAAAACATATCACCCAACAACTACAGAATATACATTCTTTTCATCAGCAAATGTAACATCTCCAAGATAGACCATATTTTAAGCTACAAAACAAATCTTAACAAATTTTTAAAAATCAAGATCATATCAAGTTATCTTCTCAGACCACAGTGGAATAAAGCTAGAAATCAATATGAAAAGGAGTGCCAATTAACCAATAAGTGAATAAAGAAAATGTACTTTCATTATTCATTATGTATGGAGTACTACTCAGTGCTAAGAATTAATGAATGTCTTTTGCAGCAATTTGGTTGGAACTGGTGAACATTAACTTTAGTGAAATAACTCAAGAACAGAAAAATAAATGCCACATGTTCCCAGTTATAAGTGGGAGCTAAACTATGGCTACACAAGGGCACAGAGAATGGTATAATAGACACTGGAAACTCACCGGGGGGGGGGGTTGGAAGGGGTGAGGGATGAAAAGTTACCTATGGGGTACAAGGTACACTACTCAGGTGATGGATACACCAAAAGCCCAGACTCATCACTATACAATATATACAGGTAAGGGAATTCATTTTGTATTAAAATAACTAAAATTAATTTTCTAAAACTTCTCCCATGGTACTTAATATCTGACAATTTGATCATGTGTCTTAATGTAAACTTCTAATGATTAATCCCTTTAGATGTTCTTTAAGCTTAATGAATCTGTATATGCATATTCTTCCCTAGATTTAGAAAATTTTCATCCATTATTTCCTTAAATAGGCTTTCTACTCCTTTCTGTATCTCTTGTTACATTAAATTTTCATAATGCATATATTAGTTTACTTAATGCTATCCCATAAGTCCTTAAACTTTCTTTACTCTTTTTTGTGTTTTATTTTTCTTCTTCTCCTCTTACTGGATAATTTCAAATGTCCTGTCATGTAGTTTCACTGGTTCCTTTTCTCCTTGAGCAAGTCTGCTATTGAATTCCTCTAGTAAATTTTTTAGTTCAGTTATTGTCTTATTCAGCTTTATAATTTGCATTCGGTTCTTTATTGTTTCTCTTTGTTAATATTCTTGTTTTGTTCATGTATTGTTTTACTGATTTGCCTTAATTGTCCGAGTTCTCTATAATTCACTGAGCTTCCTTAAGACAATTATTTTTAATTCTTTGTCAGGCATTTTTTATAAATCTTGGTGTCTTTAGGTCAGTTATGAAATATTTATTTAGTTCTTTTGATTATGTTGGATTTTCCTGAATTCTTCATAAGCCTTGTAACTTTACATTAGTGTCCACACATTTGAAGAAACAGCCTCCCCTCTTCCAGTCTTTATGGACTGGCTTTGACTGGTAAATACCTTAACCCAATAATCCCAGCAAGAGATTCTGGGCTTTTTTTCTAGCTGCCTCAGGTGTCCAGTCTTTTTTTTCCCCCAGGATCCTTTAATCTCTTCCTCCCTCAGGTGTCCATATTGTTGGACATTGGTTCCATCAGCACTACATGTGAGGTGAGACAGAAAAGTTATCTTTTTCTAAGTGGTTTCTAGCATACATCCACTGTGGTAAAAGAACACACTATGCACAATTTCTATCTTTTTGAAATTTGCTAAGTCATCTTTTAAGAACCTGGTCTAAGAAAGCAATCCATGATTCTAGATGCATCAAAGGAGCTCTTCCTTAGCAAAGGCTGGAAAAAAGGTGGCAAACTTGTCATCATAGGCTACAAGAACAATAAGGAAACTACTATTATCCTTGAAAAAGTAATGATCTATTAAAATGTAGTAACAAAACAATTGAAAATCTTGTGAGATTTTTTTAAAAATGTACCTAATCAATTTGTAAACATTGGCAAAAGATAATTTAAAATCAGAGTGTTGAATATTTCAATTAGCTTATATTAGCTGCTTATGATAAGGTAAAGAAAGAAAAACATAAGATAAAGGAAAAGAACACTGAACTTGCAAGAATTCTCATTTCCAATCATTCAAGCTCAAAGTAAAAAGTACTCTCATATCAAGGGTGTAGCTATAATACACTGTTAAGACCTTTGAAAGATTTAAGGTTGTGCTTAGTAGATACTCTCATTATACAAAAAGATTTCTAAGAATTTTAGGGAGTTGTCACACCGTAACTTGGCAGGCCTCCCAAAGTAAAGATGTCTGTTTTTAAAAGAATTTATGAGTGTGGCTTTTGATAAATGGAAGGAACTATAATTTGACACACAGAGAGCCCACATAAAATTTGAAACTTTTGTGCATCAAAGGACACCATTAACAAAGAGTAAAAAGGCAACCTATAGAATGGGAGGGAATATTTGTGAATCTAATATCAGATAGAGATTAATATCCAGAATATGTGAAGTAATCCTAAAACACAATTAAAACAATAACAACAAACAACACAATTAGGAGATTACATGCACAAATCCAGAGAGGACACATCCTTAGAAAAGCCTTGAGAAGTCTTCAGGATCTCTAACAGTACTGATTAGTAGAAGCCTCCCTGTACAAAACCAGACTGAAAAGACCAGGAGAGGTGGTTGAGTTTTCAGATGCATAAGTCCCAACATAAGTTAATAAGTAATAAGGTATGCCAAACAAAAAAGGAAACATGCCTGAATCAAAGTAACAAATACAAATTAATTCTCCAGAAACCAACCCTAAGAAAAGGAGTTATGTCAATTACCATACAAATATTCAAAATAGTTGTTGTAAGGATAGTCAAATAATTCAAATAAAACACAGATAAACAACTGAACAAAATCTGGGAGATAATGTATAAAAAAAATGAGAATATCAAAAGAGAGACAGAAATGATGAAGAAGAATAAAACAGCAATTCTAGAGCTGAAAGATACAATACTAAATTTTAAAAGTCACTAGAGGAATTTAACAGCATACTTGAAGAGGCAGATAAAACTATCAGTGGAAAAAAATCAAGATGTTAAAAAGTATAGAGGCAAAGCAATAAAAACAACGAAGAATGAAGAAAAGTGAAGAAAGCATAAGGGACTTAGGGGAAACCATCAATCAAAACAACAGACACAGTATGGTAGTCTCAAAAAAGAGAAGAAAAAGAGAAGTATCAAAAAGGTAAAATACTTAGGAATAAAGTTAACTGATAAGGTGAAAGGCTTGTACACTGAAAACTACAAACATTGTTAAAATAAATCAAAAGGATACAAATAAATGGAAAGATATTCCATGATTGTGAATTGGAAGACTTATTTAATACTGTTAAAATGTCCATACTACTCAAAGAAATCTAACAATTTAGTGAAATCCATATGAAAATACCAATAGCATTTTGTGGAAAAAAAAAAAAATCCATCCTAAAATGCATACGGAATCTCATGGGACCTAAAATAGCCAAAATCACCTTGAAAAGAACAAAGTGGGATCACACTTTCTGCTTTCAAAACATACTAAAAAGCAACAGTAATCAAGACAGCATAGTACTGACATAAAGACAAATATGTATATCAATGGAATCAGAATACAGAGCCTAGAAATAAATCCTTGCCCATATGACCAAATGATCTTCAACAAGGGTGCTAACAGTACACAAAAAAGGAAAGTTTTTTCAACAAATGGTGCTAAGAAAACTGGAAATCCACATGCAAAGAATGAAGTTAGATTGAACTTACACCATGTATAAAAATTAACTCAAAATGGATTAAAGGCCTAAACATCAGACCTAAAACTATGAAACTGTTAGAAGAAACTTCCTTAGAAAAAAGTTAGGGGAAAATCTTCGGGACTTCTATTTGACAATTATTTCTTGTATATGATACCAAAAGCACGGGCAACAAAAGCAAAAATAGACAGATGGGACTATCACAAACTTAAAAACTTAGGGCATCAAAGGACACAATGAACAGAATAAGAAAAGCAACCTATAGAATGGAAAAAATATTTGCAAATCATATATCTGATAAGGGGTTAAAATAGAATATATAAGGAGTTTCTACAACTCAAAAGAAGACAAATAAGCCAATGAAAAAATATGCAAAGGATTTGAGTGGTAGATTCTTCAAAGAATATATACAAATAGCCAAGAAGCATATGAACATATCACTAATCTTTAAAAAATGCAAGATTAAAGAAATGCAGATGAAAACCACAGTGAAATATCTCTTCACCCTATTAATATAGCTGCTATCAAAATAACAGAAAATAGCAAGTGGTAGACAGGAAGTGGAGAAATTGGAACCTCTGTGCACTACCAGTAGAAATGCAAAATGGTGCAACCATTATGAAAAACAATATGGCTGTTCCTCTAAAAATTAAAAATAGAATGACCATATGATCCAGCAATTCCGCTGCTGGGTACATAACCCAAAGAATTCAAAGCAGGCTCTCAAAAAGATGCTTGCACACCATGTTCACAGCAGCATAATTAATAACAGTCAAGAAGTGGAAGCAACCCAAATGTCCATCAATAGATAAAGAAATGTGATATATACATACAGTAGAGTATTACGTAGCCTGAAAAGAGAAGGAAATACCTTCACATGCTACAACATGAATGAACTTCAAGGACATTATGCTGGCTAAATAAGCCAACTAGAAAAAGACAAATACTGTTTGATTCCATTCCTAGGAAGTATCTAAAGTAGTCAAAATCATAGAAACAGAAAGTAGAAAGGTGGCTGCCAAGAACTAAGAGGGAGAGGGGAGAGGGAATTAGTGCTTAATGAAAACAGTACCAATTTTCAAGATGAAAAAAACTAGAGCTTCGTTGCACAACAATGTGTATATACTTAACACTACTGGGCTGCACACTTAAAAATGATTAGGATGGTGAATTTAATGTCATATGTTTTTTACACAATAAAAGTACATACACAATGAAAATCATTAAATAGTTCTAATGAGCAAAACTGGCATCCAATCCCAGATCTCTCTGACTTAGAACCATGCAATTTTAATTGCTACAATCTAATTCTTTATTAGACACAAAAAACTCTGCATTCCTTCACTGGAAAACAGGGAAATGGGTAATTTCTTACTAGAGGGTTATTTCTGGAAAGGGAACTAAAGGACCCTCCCTAGCAAGCTCTTTTCACTGGACTGCACCAATGTCACAGTCAACTTTCATACCTGCCACTGGTAACCTCATAGCAATGTATATTTTGTTTTAACGAAATAGGTGATATCTCGTTAAGTGTATCCCTATGCCTTTGAAATAGTAAAAATTTTCATTACATTGGTTTCACGGATCAACACCTAAGTGGACACATAGGAATAACATTTATTGGGCATCGGGCAGATGGAGGTGGGGAGGAGGGGATGGGTATATACATACATAATGAGTGTGAGGTACACCGTCTGGGGCATGGACACACCTGAAGCTCTGATTTGGGGGGATGGGGGAGACAAGGGCAATATATGTAAACATATAAACATGTGTACCCCTATAATATGCTGAAATTTAAAAAAAGGAAAAAAAAATTTCTCTGTGAGGAAAAAATGGTTAAAAGAAATTTTTAAAAACCTTTTTTTTTTTTTTTTTTTTTTTACAAATAAACTTTATGGCATGGTGGGCCTGAAAAAAAAAAAAAAAAAAAACTACAAACAGAACTGTCATATGATCCAGCAATCACACTAATGGGCATTTATCCAAAGGAAATGAAACCAGTGTATCAAAGAGATCTCCGCACCCCCGTGTTTCTTGCAGCACTATTCACAATAGCCAAGATACGGAATCAACCTAGGCGTCCAACAACAGATGAATGAAGAAAGAAAGTGTGGTATATTATACACAATGGAATACTATACAGCCATAAAAAGGAATGAAATCCTGTCCCTTGTGACAGCATGGATGGAACTGGAGAACATTATGTTAAGTGAAATAAGCCAGTAGCAGAAAGTTAAATACCAAATGTTCTCACTCACATGTAGATGCTAAAAACAGTTGATCTCGTGGAAGTAAGAAGAACAGAGGACAACAGAGGCTGGGAAGGGTAGGGGGAAGGGGGAGAGATTTGTTGAAGGATATAAAATTACAGCTAGACAAGAGGAGTAATTTCTAGTGTGTTATATATCACCGTAGGATGACTATAGTTAAAAACAATATATAGTTTCAGATAGGTAAAAGGAGGATATTGAATGTTCCCAACACAAAGAAATGATAAATATTTGAGATGATGGATATGCTAACTACCCTGATCATATCACTATACATTATATATATCAAAACATAACTATGTACCCCAGAAATATGTACAATTATTAAATATAATGTTAAATTCAAAAAAAAAAGAAAAGAAAAATAAAGCCCACCAAATTTTAAAATACTTATTTCAATAAAAACCACCAACTTAGACTAAAAGGGTTTGGAATTGGTAAAAATGCAAAAAGGTCTCTGGGCTTCCAACCATATAAATAAATGGTTATTGTTTTAAACCACTAAATTCTGGAGTGGTTTGCTATTCAACAATAGGTAACTTATACTTATCTTCAAGTCTACAAAGATAACTTTGATATTAATCTAACTATACCAGTTTTTAAAAATTTCTGTTTTCTATTTTTTTACTTTCATTATTTATGTACCATATTTTAGATGTCAATTATAAGCAAAGTGTGTGTGTGTATGTTGATCTTTGCTATTGCTTTTAATTCATCTATACCTTTAGTTTTTAATTGCAGGACTTAGTCCCCCTACATCTAATATAATTACATATATATTTAAGCTTAAACCTTTTATCTTAACCTTAGCTTTTAAATTTGTCCCACATTTATGAGACAAATGTTAAATGTATAATGATTTTCTTTTTCATTAATTAGGCTTAAAATTCTGCATTTTTCTCCTAATTGATTTTTTTTATTTCAGCATATTATGGGGGTACAAATTTTAAGATTTCAAATAATGCCCTTGCACCCCTCCCACCAAAAGTCTGAGCTTCAAGTGTGACCATCCCCTAGACAGTGCCCATCTCCCTCATTATGTATGCATATTCCAGCCCCCTTCTCCCCCGTCCCACCTACCCAATACCCAATAAATGTAGTTCCTATGTGTCCACCTAAGTGCTAATCAGTTAATACCAATTTGCTGGTGAGTATATGTAATGCTTCTTTTTCCATTCTTGGGATACTTCACTTAGTAGTATGGGTTCCAACTCTATCCAGGAAAGTACAAGATGTGGCATATCATCATTGTTTCATATAGCTGAATAGTACTCCATGGTATACATATACCACAGTTTTTTAATCCACTCATGTATTGGGTTGTTTCCACAGATTTGCAATTGTGAATTGTGCTGCTATAAACATTCGAGTGCAGGTGTCTTCTTTGTAGATTGTCCTTTGTTCTTTGGGGTGGATGCCCAGTAGTGGGATTACTGGATCAAATGGTACATCTACTTGTGTTGCTTTAAGGTATCTCCATATTACTTTCCACAGAGGTTGAACTAGTTTGCAGTACCACCAGCAGTGTAGGAGTGTTCCTATCTCTCCGCATCCATGCCAACATTTATTGTTTTGGGACATTTTGATAAAGGCCATTCTTACTGGAGATAAGTGATATCTCATTGTGGTTTTGATTTGCATTTCCCTGATGATTAGAGATGTTGAGCATTTTTTCATATGTTCATTAGCCATTATTCTGTCTTCTTTAGAAAAGTTTCTGTTCATGTCCTTTGCCCACTTTTTGATAGGGTTGTTTGATTTTTTCTTCCTGATTTTCATAAGTTCTAAGTAGATTCTAGTTATCAGTCCCTTATCAGATGTGTAGGATGCACAAATTTTCTCCCCTTCTGTAGGTTGTCTGTTTGCTTTCATGACTGTTTCTTTGGCTGTGCAGAAGTTTTTAGTTTGATCAAGTCCCATTTATTTATTTTTGTTGCTGCTGTGATAGCCTTTGAGGTCTTCTTCATAAATTCCTTTCCTAGGCCAATGTCTAGGAGAGTGTTTCCAACATTTTCCTCTAAAATTCTAATAGTTTCATACCTTAGCTTTAAGTCTGTTACTCAGCGTCAGTTGATTTTTGTGAGAAGTGAAAGGTGTGGATCCTGCTTCAGCCTTCTACAAGTGGCTATCCAGTTTTCCCAGCACCATTTATTGAATAGGTGGATTTATTGAATAGGTTTACCCAGTGGATGTTTTTGTCTGCATTGTCAAAGATTAGATGGCTATATGAGGATGGTTTTATATCAGGGTTCTCAGTTCTGTTCCATTGGTCAGTATTCCTATTTTTGTACCAATACCAAATCAATTTAATTACTACAACTTTGTAGTATAGTTTGAAATCTGACATATGGATACCTCCCATTTTGTTTTTATTGCCTAGAATTGCTTTTGATAGGCTGGGTCTTCTCTGAATCCAAACGAAGTGTGAAATTATTTTTTCTATATATGTGAAAAATGATGTTGGGATTTTAATAGGGATTGCATTGAATCTGTAGATCAATTTGGGTAGTATAGACATTTTAATGATGTTGAATCTGCCGACCCACGAGCATGGTATGGATTTCCATCTGTTTACATCCTCTGCTATTTCCTTCCTCAGCATTTCATAGTTCTCCCTGTAGAGGTCTTTTACCTCTTTAGTAAGTAGATTCCTAGGTCCATTATTTTCTTTGTTGTTATTGTAAAGGGTATTGAGTCTTTGATTTGGTTCTCAATTTGATTGTTGTTGGCATATATGAGTGCCTCTGATTTCTGTTTATTGATTTTGCCACACCTATCAGTTCTCTCAATAAATGTGAATGGCTTAATCCCCCCACTCAAGAGACACAGGCTGGCTGAATGGATATAAAAATACAAATCAAGTATCTGCTGTCTTCAGGAAACATACCTAACCTGCAAGGATGCATATAGACTAAAAGTAAAGGGGTGGAGATCAGTATTTCAAGCAAACGGAAGCCAAAAGAAGTCTGGCATGGTAGTTCTGATTTCAGATAATCTAATTTTTAAACCTAAAAAGCATGAAAGACAAAGACGGTCATTATATAATGGTGAAGGGTACAGTTCAACAAGAAGACATAACAATTTTAAATATATATGCACCCAACTTATGTGCACCCAGATTTGTAAAGCAAACCTTACTGGATCTAAAAAAATTGATTAACAGCAACCCGATAATAACCAGAGATTTCAACACCCCACTGACTACATGGGACAGATCCTCCAAACAGAAAATTAATGAAGAAATAATGGACTTAAACAAAACTCTAGAACAATTGGGCCTGACTGACATTTACAGGATATTCTACCCAAAATCCACTGAATATACATTCTTCTCATCAGCTCATGGGACATTCTCTAAGCTTAACCATATCCTAGAACACTAAGCAAGTGTCAAAAGATTTTAAAAAATAGAAATCATACCATGTATCTTCTCATATCACAGTGAAATAAAAGTAGAAATCAACCCTAACAGAAACCCACATTTCTACACAAAAATGTAGAAATTAAACAACTTTCTACTAAATGATTATTCACAAATGAGGAAATCAAGATGGAAATCAAAAAATTCTTTGAACTTAATGACAATGGAGAAACAAGTTATCAAATCCTCTGGGACACAGCTAAAGCAGTACTGAGAGGAAAGTATTTCTATAAACGCCTATAACCAAAAGTCAAAAAGATCACAAATAGAAAATCTAATGAATTGACTCAAAGAGCTGGGAAAAGAAGAACAGACCAGGGCCGGGCGCGGTGGCTCACGCCTGTAATCCTAGCTCTCTGGGAGGCCGAGGCGGGCGGATTGCTCGAGGTCGGGAGTTCGAAACCAGCCTGAGCAAGAGCGAGACCCCGTCTCTACTATGAATAGAAAGAAACTAATTGGCCAACTAATATATATAGAAAAAATTAGCCGGGCATGGTGGCTCATGCCTGTAGTCCCAGCTACTTGGGAGGCTGAGACAGAAGGATCGCTTGAGCCCAGGAGTTTGAGGTTGCTGTGAGCTAGGCTGACGCCACGGCACTCACTCTAGCCTAGGCAACAAAGCGAGACTCTGTCTCAAAAAAAAAAAAAAAAAAAGAAGAAGAACAAACCAACCCCAAACCCAGCAGAAGTGAAATTAACACAATCAAATCAGAACTAAATATAATTGACAACAGGAAAACTATACAGAAGATTAATAAAACAAAAAGTTGCTTCTTTGAAAAAATAAACAAAATTGACACACCTTTGGCTAGGCTAATGAAAAACAGAAAAGAGAAATCTCTAATAAGCTCCACCAGGAACAAAAAAGGAGATATCAGAACCAATCCCAAGGAGATACAAGATATAATATACAAATACTACAAAAATCTTTATGTACACAAACTGGAAAATGAGGAGGAAATGGACAAATTTCTAGAAATAGCCTCCCTAAGCTCAACCAGGAATAAACAGAATTCCTGAACAGACCAATATCAAGAGCTGAAATAGAAACAGCAATTAAAAATCTCCCTAAAAAGAAAAGTCCCAGTTCAGATGGTTTGTTTCACACCCGAATTTCACCACACTTACAAAGAAGAACTGATGCCTATCTTGCAGAAATTATTCCACAACATCAAGAAGAATGGAATCCTCCCCAACACCTTTTATGAGGCAAACATAACCCTGATACCAAAACCAGGAAAGGATGCAACAAAAAAAGAAAACTATAGATCAACATCCCTTATGAATATAGATGCAAAATTTTTCAACAAAATCCTAGCTAACCCAATCCAGATGCTTATCAAGAAAATAATCCATCACAACCAAGTTGACTTCAACCCAGGGATGCAGGGATGGTTCAACATATGCAAATTTGTAAATTTAATTTACCACATAAACAGAAGCAAAAACAAAGACCATATGATTCTTCCAATAGATGCAGAAAAAGCTTTTGACAAAATTTAACACCCTTTCATGATATGAACACTTAATAAAATAGGCATAGAAGGGATATACCTAAAAATGATATAAGCCATATATGGCAGACCCACAGCCAACATCATACTGAATGGGGAAAAATTGAAAGCATTCCCACTTAGAACTGGAACCAAGCAAGGTTTCCCACTATCTCTACTTCTATTCAACATAGTTCTGGAAGTCCTCGCTATAGCAATCAGACATGAAAGTGGAATTAAAGGTATCCAAATTTGGACAGAAGAGATCAAATTTTCACTGTTTCCTGATGATATGATATTATATTTAGAAAATCCCAAGGATTCAACTAAGAGATCCTGGAATTGATAAATGAATTTTGTAAAGTCTCCTAATTGATTTTGATATTTTATAGAATTATGATTTCTGGGTATGTGCTAGCTTTCTACTTGGTAAACTTAGCTATATTAAAATACCGCCAACTCTTTAGTGTGACAAGAACTTCAATTTTTATTATTTCTCCCACCATTTAGCTCAGCTCTCCTGCCTCATATTCACCTCTTCTGAAACCAACAGATTCCTTCAGGGGAAAATATTTTTATTTTTTAAAAATGTTTTATTTCTAATTATTATGGGTACATAATACTTATATATATTTATGGGATATATGTGATGTTTGGTACAGGCATACCATATGTTAAGATGAAATCAGGATAACTGAGGTATTCATCACCCCAAGGATTTATCATTTCTTTGTGTTAGGAATGATCCAATTCCACTCTTCAGTTACTTTAAAATATACAACAGGCTAGGCACAGTGGCTCGCACCTGTAATTCCTACACTTTGGTAGGCCAAGGCAGGAGAATGGCTTGAGACCAGGAGTTCGAGACCAGCCTGAGCAACATAGCAAGACCTTGTCTCTATAAAAAAAAATTGAAAAGTTATCCAGGCATGGTGGCACATGCCTGTAATCCCAATTGCTTAGGAGCCTAAGGAAAAAGGATCGCTTGAGCCCAGAAGGTCGAGGTTGAATTGGACTATGATGATGCCACTGCTCTCTAGCCTGGGCAACAGAGCGAGAATCTCTCACAAAAGGTAAAATTAAAATAAAATATACAACAAATTACCGTTAATGATAGTCACTCTATCATGCTACTGATTGTAATATATATTATAAAATTTTATATCTGAAGGTTTTGTTGATCTAAAACTATTATTTTTTGTTTTGCTAACCATCATTCATGGTGGCTTATCTCCTTTTGGACTGTGAGTTCGTATATGTGTGGCTGATATTAATCTGTATGATCTTGAGATATCCTGCTTGAAGTTGCATTCCTCCAGAGATACATACTATTTACTTTACCAGATGCCCTCAATTCTTACCAAAGTCAGATAAATGTAGCCTCACAGATCAGGATCCTAACCACATATGTAATGCAAAGCCTAAGTCCATGTTGGCCTCCCAAAGTGTTGGAATTACAGGTGCGAGCCACTGTGCCTAGCCTGTTGTATATTTTAAAATAACTGAAGAATAGAATTGGAATGTTGTTAACACAAAGAAATGATAAATCCTTGGGGTGATGAATACTCCAGTTATCCTGATAACTATAGCCATGAATTCTCAGTATAAGAATGTTGTTCATTTGTTTTTCTTTTTGTTTCATTCACCTAGATCTGAGAAGAAAACAGGTGATAATTGTTTACTTTACTTAAAAGAAGTGGTATATTTGTTTTGCATACTACTCTTCCAATTAGGCTGAGGCAATTAAATACTATTATTGTATGTGGGAGTGCAGAGTTTGAGAGAGTTGTAATCTATCCTTTCACCAAGGATAAAGTTATTTTGAAAAAAGAAAAACAGTCAACAAGCTTTAAGAAATTAAGATGCTTCGGCTTGACTCAATCCTATATACAAAATAAATCAACAAAAACTTAGTTTATTCACAACTTATAAGAATATGCTAATTGTAAATTCAAAATAAAATAGTTGAACATTTTCATTGCATCATGAAATCTAAAGACAAATGTTAAATAATTTTAAAATAATGCATAAACGGCACCTACCAGATCTTTATCCACAACAATAGCCATTTCAAGATATCGTGGGAATAACTTGGTAAATTCAGTTCTCTGAAAAACAACACAACATGAATCCTGAGGAATTTATAAAAATTTATCTTCTACTGAAATTATATTCAGAGATAAACTATGTTGGTACTGATTACATAATGAGGTTGTTTTCAAATACAAAATTTAAATACTAGTCAGAAGATTCCAGTTCAGAAAAATGTCCTGGTTAGTAAGAATTTTCAATTAAACGTCCCAAGATAGATAAGAACACAGATATCTTTTATTTTTGTAGTAATTGAAACTAGAAATTTTCAGTTATAACATGAAGTTTTGTTTTTCTTCACCTTGTGATAATTTTATATTAATTTTTCATGCAGGCATATTATTAGGAACTTAATTATGGCAAACAACATAGTTTATAAAAATACTACTGAAGTTTACAATCAATGGCAGTACACTAGAGACAGGTGTGTTATCTATGGTAGTTTATAGGTCTTTGTGGAAGAAAAATTCATCTCTTTGTTTTACATGTACCTATGTCAGCCACTGATATTATCCATTTTTTAACTCTTCATGAAATAAAAACTGAGAAATCTAGATTACAGAATTTTTCACCTAAATTATCTGACTAAAATGAATATTTTCCATTAATTATCTAATTGCCCACATGTGAAAATTAATGTTTTAGTTTCTTTTAGTCCTATATTCACATCTCCCTATTGGCAAGATTAAGTTTTTGCTAAACTTTCATCTAACAGCAAGCACAACAATTACCATAAATTCATTCTCTAGCCATTTTAAAAGTCATGCAGGGCCTTCATGAAAAAGTAAAATAATTTTAAGATTTGCAAGTCAAATGAAACTCGCAAATCTTATTTGCAAAAAATATTTATTTCACAAAATTATACTGAATAAGTTAAACTAAAAGTGAACACTTACCTGTGAACCTTTTCTGGCTTGATACGGTAAATCATTAAACCAAGCAAAAGTGTCATTGTCTCCTAAGAGAGGAATATTAGTGTTATCACTTGTTTCTTCATAAATCATGTGCACAAATCCTGATAGAGCTTCCAATGGTTCGATTCCATATGAGGTGTTTTTAAACTGCACTATTCCCCTGAATGTAAAATAACCAAAACAAGTCTGAAATGATTCTACCAAAACTATAAGCTAATATTATAAGGAAAAATTTGGCTAGAATTTTTTTTTTAAGATTTAAAGTCACCCAAGTTTTATACTTTCTCTCTTTGTTCCTTGAGGTCTCTTACCCCAGAACTAGACCACTATAGCACAGTATGCATATTGTCTTATATGACAAATCTTTTATTTTTATTATTATCTTAAAGAAAGCATGGTAGTAGAATGGATCTGTGTGCTGAACACATTAACTGCCATGTGTGTTGTATTTAACTTACCTCAGTTAGTTTTGAGCCCGGGGCCTTGTGAAGCATATATAATTGCATTTAGTTTGTGAAAATCTTACTTGTTGATGTTCTTGTTGTTACAATGAATACTAACAATTTAACTACATATAAATCATGCACAGAAAACAATAAAAAATAACTAGTTTTTCATTAAATTAGAAAGCATTGTTTAGTTTCTGACATTTTTATTCTATTTTTGTAATAAAACACTGTGGTCCCATGGAAAAAAAAATTTTTTCTCTAGTGTGGCAGTCAATGTGTTAAGGGCCAGAGGAGAGTTAAGGGTACCAAAGAGAAGGGATCTAAGACTGAGGAAAAGAGTGCCTACAGATTCTACAGGCTGACTTAGAAAATCTGTACAATGGTTAGGGCTCTTAACCTATTTAATACATTGACTGCCACGCTACAAAAAAATTTTTTTCCCAGAGGACCATGGTGTTTTATTACGAAAATAGAATAAAAACTTTGAAAACAAAATGATCCTTTCTAATTTAATGAAAAATTAGTTATTTTTTATTGTTTTCTGTGTGTGAGTTATACACAACTTGAAAAATAGTTCACGTGGCTTCCAGGGTGAAGAGATGTGTGAGTTACAGATGCTTCACGAGGCCCCAGGCTCAAAACTAGCATGAGTTAAATACAACTCGCATGGCAGTTAATGTGTTAATGTCCTAAATCATTTGTTTGTGTGAGCTGAATTGAAGGTACTACATGCCTAAAAGTGACTGAGTGCAGTCTGAGTGCAGTGTCTATCAATTTCAGGCATTCTACAATTGTGAATCATTCCAGGAAATTAAGAAATCAGACAGAAACAGAATTTGAGCTAATGAAAGAAGTATGGAGAGACCAATCAACTTGCCCTACACTTAAGATTGTTTATATACTCAAGCAACAGATGCTGTCAGTACCAATAAGTAGCCTCCCATTAGGGACAGATGCTGCCAGGGTGATCAACCCTCTTTTATTAGTAGTTCTGGTTCAGTCTTAGGGAATTGAAGTAACCAAAGATGATGACAGAATTAGAAAAGATATGTGGGGAATTAATTCACAGAATAGTAGGATATAATATTGGCAAACTGAATATCTTCAAATAGCCTACAACCTGAGTCCTGAACAAGTGTTGAGTGTCACAAGAGAATTTGGAAAACCCGCAACATATCCATTATAATTGCAATCCATCTGAAAAAATAAAAAAACAATGAAAAACAAATGGGTACTATTTTTAAATTAACACAACAGATGCATCATTTATAGTTATTACTTTAGCTTCCTTTGTACTTTAATATGATTAGCAATGAATTTATATCAGGTAGAAATAAGCACCAGCCCAGGTTATTCAATTTCAGTGAATGTGTAAAATAATATTCTAGTAATTACAGAATATTTGTCTTTTTAAATAAATCTAGAGTAACAAGTCTGTAATTATAAAATGACATATCTTACCTGAACTAACAAAGGTTTAGAATGTTGGACGTCATCCTTGTCATAAGAATAAATAACAAAAGTTGAAGGTAAAAATGATCTAGGTAAAAATAAAAAAACATGCTCAAGTTATGAAATAGAAAATGTAGAAAAAATTACTCTTTAAATACAAATTTTCTTTTTACTGAGGAATTTAAAGTAGTGCCAATCATCTTGATATATCCTATTTTCCAAATGTTTCCATCACTTATACTATATTAGGTACCATGGGAGGCATTTTAATTAAAGTAACATGCAATACTAAAATGTGGGTTAGTGAACAACCCAAACTGCTAGAGATATCAAAGTGAAATAACATAGGTCCCAACTTCCAGTGCAGAACTTTCAGATCTTTGTCTTTATCACTTATTGATTTCAGATTTTATACCTCAGTCTCAAAATTAAAATGTAAGGTTAGGACAAAACATATGCATGGACTCACTACAAATTCATATTCACTAAGCTTCGCTAAATGCCAAGTTCTTCCCAATAACCTTGATTAGAATCCTATTTTATTTCCCTCAGTAACTACTCAAAAACTTGACACCACTCACACATAACCCCATGTTCCTTCACTCTCAGGCTACCCATTACCATTCTCACTACTTATCTTTATTTCCAGAGGATGCCTTCTTTTATTTAGAGCAAACTTTATACTGGTGGTGCTACAGCATCTTGTACCACATGCTGAAGATACATACTTTTTTTTCCTCTCTTACAGTCTCAAACTATTGGCTTTTTATCCCAATGCTACCTGAAAGGTTATTATCAAGCGATTGATTACCATCCTAAATAACTTCTCCTTTGACCCTGTGTCCTACACCATTGCTATTCTCTGCATTTTTCCAATTCTCAAAAGATTTTATTTAAAGAGTTATCTACACATACTTCCTCCATGTTCTCAATTCTTACTCACCCTGAAATTTCTCTGGAAGACATCCACAACAATCAGAAGGTCAAATCCAAAAGGCATTTTAAAAATCATTTCTGCACTGGACTTCTAGCTGCTGCTTAAAAACAGTAACCATGCAGTCCAATCACTTGGTCTATAACAACTTCATTTTTCTCCTTCTTTTACTGCCTCTCCGACCCCTCCAGCTTAGTCTTCCATGTTGGGTATTCTTTTTGTTCTCACTATCCCAGAAATATTACTCTTTCTCGAGGTTCGATTTTTAGCCACTAATCTTCTTATAAGCACCCCATATGTGTGAGTGCTCATTTTTGAAATAAAAATTATAGCCAAGCTTCTGCTTACTATAAATCTATATCCCCATTGTTAAATCTATATCCCTATATTCCAACTGAATATCATCAGAGATTCAAATTCCTACATTCATCTATCCATGGGAAAAGCCCACTTAGATATCTTACAGGCACTGAAAATCAAGCGTACCTCTTCCTCACACAAGTATCTCCCTTGTTCATATTCCTTGGTTAATTATCCTCTAACTTATACATTTTCTTAAGCAACAGTTACATTATCTGGGATCCTTTGCTGTTTCCCAATCTGCCAGATCTGTCTTGAGTTCCACTGAATTTTTATTTCTAGTGCTATGACTGATGACATTATTCAAACCACTGTCATCCTTCACCTTAACTATTATATAGTCATAAATCAGTCACCCTACCTCTACTTTTCCCTCAAAAACAGCACACAAGACTCGATGTGATTATGTAATAAGTACGTGCTTAAAATCATTTTTGGTTCCCAATATCTTTACCATGGCATTATAGATCTTCTACCACCTCAGTCCTGCCTATCTTTCCAGAATCTCTTATCTCTATCCTTCAGAAAATATGTCCTTTAGTAATCCACATTGACTTTTTTTGCAAAGAGAAGCCACTCTCTCATGCCTCCATTGTTTTAAACATAATTTCCTCTTTAAATAGAATGTCCCCTTGCCCCACTGCTCTTCTTTACATAGCTAACTATATATCTCCCCTCAAGATGCAAGTCATCTCTTTCCTCTTCCCAAAGAGTCTTCCCTCATTTCTAAGGAATAATATTTACGTTTTTATTAAAATACCATATTATAACAAAATTCACTGTATTTCTATTAATCTACCTAAGTGTGTCTTCCTGTATTATGAATCCTTTAACTGTGTAACATGATTTATTTTCTTTTGTATGCCTATGACTTTGCCCAATACCCAGTAAACAACAGGTGGCAATACATTTGAATTGAAATAATTCTATTTATAACTACTTTTAAAAATCAAGAAACTAAAGCAGTAAAATTTGAAAAGACAAAATGACTACTTACTGCTTTTTGAGGTGGATAAAATATGGTTTTCCCTCTATTGTAATGATGTAAGCAACCTATAACGAAAGTATACAAAAAAAAATTAATAATAACACTTGTAAATAATGCATGCTAAATAATGTGTTTTCTCTAAATTATGCCTTAAAATATTGACAAAATTAATAATAATAATATATAATCATTATATTGGCTTTCCTTTCTATGAAAACCTTTAAAGCGTCAGAATTCTGGATTGAGAACTGGGTGGCAAAGCACTCACATGCCTGCTGTGCACTATTACTTACATTTCCAAGGGAGAAGCTTGCCTGATAACTGTCATCTTTTGGTTCAAATGGAACCTACCACCAAGGATGCTCACCTCACTTGAGAGGACCTATGCTTGCTTTCCCTCGGCCCTCTTAGAACACAAATTGCCCTGCTCATTGGAAGAGACACTCCCCAAAGATAGAACTACAAGAAATGTAATACACCTCCAGCAACATAAAAAGGTGCCACTGCATTTTGTTTATCTGTGTGAGCAACCAGACCTCTCCAGAGTAAAATGTAGGAGAGAATAGGACAACAAAGACATGCCTAGGGAACCTCCTAGAAGATAACATGAAATGCAGTGGCCATTAAATTGTGTATTCGGTCAATTCTTAAAAATTATTCTAGCAAGAGAAATAGCCACTTAAAAGTTTCGATTCCTTGAGTGTATTAGAGCATAGAAAGGTTCTTTGCACCGGGCAAATGTTCTGGGAATAATCCCTTGAATGGCATTCTGGAAAGGAGTGTAAGTCGAATTTGAAGGGAACATTTAAAATTGTGCCCTCTAAAAAGCCCCGTTATTAAACAAATAAGATGAAAATTAAAGGGGAATATGAAAGCAACAATAATATTTAAAATACATATATCTTACAACAAAGCTACAACAACAAAAAAAAACTAGAATAAAATTTAAAATTGTACAAAACCAACAGAAGGAAAAAAACTCTCAAAAGGTACAACATTGTCCAGAGTCTCTCCAAGTATTCATACACAATATCCAACGAGACGATGGTGTCTCGTATCAATATCTGATACGAGACGCGCTGTGACTTCCCCTCCAAAATTCACAAGTTAAAGTACTAACACCCAGTACCTCAGAATGTGACTACATTTGTATTAGTACTCCATGGCTAATGCCATACTTAATTGTGAGTAACTTGAAGCTCTATCACTAAATCAGGAACAAGGCAAGTATGTTTGCTATCACCACAACTTTTCCATATCACACTGAAAACCCTAGCTAATGCAATAATACAATAAAAGTAAATAAAATTGATACAGATTGGAAAAGAAGAAATCAAAGTGCCTTTGTTCACAGATTACATGATCATCTATGGAGAAAATCTGAAAGAATCACCAAAAAACCTTCTGGCACATACAAGCAATTATAGAAAGGTTTCACAATACATGTTTAATACACTAAAGTCAACTGCTTTCCTCTATAGCAACAATGAACAGGTAGAATTTAAAATTTTAAAAAATACTATTTATATTAGCACCCCCAAAAATGAAATACTTAGGTATAAATCTAACAAAATGTGTACACATGAGGAAAACTACAAAACTATAGTAGCAAGAAATCAAAAAGAATTAAAATAGAGAGATATCCCATGTTTATGGATAGGAAGACTCAATATTATAAAAATGTAAGTTCATCCCAACTTCATCTATAGGTCAGGGCAATCCCAATAAAAATACCGGCAAGGTTATTTCGTGGATATAAAGAAATTGATTCTAAACTTTATACGGACAGGCAGAAGACCCAGAATAGCCAACACAGTATTGAAGTAGAATAAAGTTATATGAATGACACTACTCAACTGTAAGACTTACTATAATCTACAGCAATCAGAACAGTATGGTATTTTCAAAAGAATAAACAAATAGATCAATGGAACAGAATAAAGAGACCGGAAATATATCCACACAGGTACAGTCGACTAATCTTTGACAAAGAAGCAAATGCAATAAGTGGTGCTAGAACATACCCACTGAAAATGGATCACATACCTAAATGTCAAATGTAAAACTATGAAACTCCTACGCGATAACATGGAAGAAAATCTAGATTATGTACTTGGTGATTACTTCCTAGATACGAGACCAAAGGCACTATTCGTGAAAGAAAGAATGTAGAAGCTACACTTCACTAAAATTAAAAATTTCTGCTCTGCAAAAGACACTATCAAATTAATAAGAAGGTAAGCCACAGACTTTAAGAAACTACTTGCAAAATACATATCCAATAAAGGACTGTGATCCAAAATATACTTCGAACTCTTAAAACTCAACAATAAGAAAACAACTGACTTGACCTAAAAATGGGCTAAAGGCCTTGACACCTTCACCAAAGAAGACATACAGACGTCAAATAAGCATATAAAAAGATGTTCCTCATCACATGTCATCAGTGAAATGAAAATTTAAACGAAGATATACTACTATACATCTGTAAGAATGGTTAAAATCCAGAATATTCACTTACACCAAATGCTGGCAAGGATGCAGAGCAACAAAAACTCTCATTCATTGCTGAACGAGAAAATGAGCAGGAATGCAAAATGGTACAGCCACTTTGGAAGACAGTTCGGCAGTTTCTTAACAAAACTAAACATACACTTGCCATATGATCCAGTGATCACACTCCTTGGTATTTACCCAGAGGATGAAAACATGTCCACATAAAATCAAGTACATGGTTGTTTATAGAGCTTTATTCATAACTGCCCACATTTAGAAGCAACCAAGACGTCCTTCAGTATGTGAATGTATAAACTGTGGTACATCCAGAAATGGAACATTATACAGCACTAAAAAGGAATGTGCTATCTAGCCATGAAAAGATACGGAGGAAACTTAAATGCATATTATTAAGGGAAAGAAGCCAATATGAAAAAGCTACATACTGTGATTCCAACTATACAACAATCTGGAAAATGCAAAACTATGAAGACAGTAAAAAGATCAGTGGTTGATACAGGTTGTGAGAAGGGAGGGATGAACAGGCAGAGAGAGAGGTTTTGAAGGGGCAGCGAAACTACTCCATATGATACTACAATGGTGGGCACATGTCCTTAAACATTTGTCAAAATCCATATAATACACGACACCAAAAGTGAACTCTTGGACTATGGGTAATTAATGATATGCCAACGTAAGTTCGTCAATATAACAAATGACCACTCTGGTGGGGGATATTGATAAGAGGGGGGTACTGCTCATGTTTGGAGGATTAAGTAACATGAGAGATATCTTTACCTTCTGATCAATTTTGCTTTAAGCCTAAAACTGCCCTTAAAAATAAAGTCTATTAAAAATTAATCGTGTTGAAGAAAATAATTGACAAAAGAAAGGTATCTCTTTCGGTGTCAAATTTGTTCTTAAAAGGAACAATATTACTCATGAACAGAAAGTTTCCAACTTGAAATGGTAAGTATTAAGGCACTTGCCATGACTAGCTTTTGAAACAGATTTAATACTTTGAAGAATTCAATTTTTTACATGCATGTTAGTTACTTAATATCTTTCTATCATGGGAAGAAGTGGAATCATCATGTGTAGTAACAGAGATGAAGGCAATAAAAATTGACTACAATGTCTTTTTCTGTCAGTGGACATTTTAAAGAGTTCAGAGATGCAACATACTCCTGCAGAATGGAAAAGCAATTTAAGAAGGGTAATGTTAACTTCATGTCAGTACATGTTCAGTATACCATCCTGACAACGCTAATGCCCAGCATGTTTTCTTGCTAAGAAATGTTCAATTTTAAAAAAAGAACGAAGTAAATTAGATGTGAGCACTGTAGAAATTATGTTACAATATAAATGGAACATAGAGTGTAACTGCAAGGGGTTTTATAAGCAAATTCTGCAAAACAGGGAACTGTTAAGAGAAGTCAGATCATCAGGAAAATACAAATGAAGAGAGAAGTACCTAATTTAGATACTTACAATTTATTTCAGATGAGCAACAGATAATTTTAGTATAAGTAAGCTCATGCAATATTTCTCTTTTATGTTTATATATACATGCAATTAGAAATAGGCAATTAGAAATAATTCAAATTTAACTGGGTGTAACTGTGTTTTTACTTGCTAAATTGTGGAGCTTTTCAGGTCCTTAGGCACTCTTTCCTTTGCAGGTCCTAATTCATATTACACCAAACACATTCAAACACAATTATATCCCACATTAACAATTATTTTCTGTTGTTAAAAAATATTAAAACGTAGCTTTTTAAGTTGGTATAGTTAAAAGAAACACACTGAATTTCTACATTATTAAATGCCCTTTTAAAAATACTAGAGATTGTACAAATGGGAAACTGAAAGACTGTTCATAAATAATAGAGTGGGCGGTATTATTCATAAATAATAGAGTGCGGTATTTCCCTCAGGAAAAAAGGGAATTTACAAAGGTGAAATGAATCAGAAAAGGAAGCTGGAATAGGGCTAATACACCACAACCTAGCTAGTAATTCACTCAGGAGGCAACAGAGATGGGTGTTCAAAGCTACATGGCATGCATGTTGGTAAATAAAACCCAGCTACTAAAGGAAGAAAAGGTGAACAAAGGGTACATGGGAAAAGGTAACCCTGATACAAACAGTATTTCCTTACATCAAACAGGGAGGAAAGGCTTTCAAAACCTCTAAAAGGAAATAAAATAAATTTGGAGACCTATAATTATGACTAGCATGGTTCCATCCTGTTAGAAAAAAACCACGTGAGAAGTAGATTTTCCTAGGGAATTACTGGAGAATGAACAGCCACTGATACCCAGCTAAGACTGTGAAATCCGTGTACTAATTACCAGGTAAACTGAGGCTCATCACCATGCAAAATCCTTGTTGACTCAACAAAAAGCTGACACAAACAGCTGGTGGAATCACTGGGGCTACGACTAGGGTATCAGAAAACTCAGTAATCAAGATAAATAATATTTCAATACAACATTTTTAAAATACCTAAAAAATACATGAAAACCATGAAAAAAAAGTATCAACATTTTACAGAAAGACAGAATTTGTCCCAGTAGTTTCATGATTGACCTCTTGCCTCACCTTAATTCTGGTCCCGGGGAAATTCCAGTTTTTGGCTACCCACTAAAATTTGAACTTGGAGGATCCTGTCCCCAAAATTTGGCCCTAAAGGATCTTGTCCCTAAAATCTTTCCTCGTCAACAGAAACATACACAGAGTCTCACGTGTGCATTCACATCAAAATGCTCCTGTGGGGAGCATTTTGCTGTCTGCTGAGCTGTCTGCTCTCCCTCCGAGCAGTGTGTCCTGCCTGTATTCAGCACCTTTGGTCTTCAGTCTTGACTTTAAAAGGCAACTTAACAAAATTTAAGATTAAAAAAAATATTATTTGCCAATTACATTCTTTTCGGGACCTTTGTTCGCACCCAATGATGAAATCTTCTCAGGAACTGTGGTGTGCAGAAAGGTCTTGTGAGGATCTAAAATGAAAATAAAAATAAGCAGTTATTTTGATCCTTGCGATCTTACATTATTCATTTCTAAGTCTGATCCTGCATTTGTTTCTCGACATTATCAGTCATTTTGAAAATAATCTACACATCTTGCCCTTCCTACAGTCTTCCCAGGCTACGCGTTTCTGACAGCTCCCCGCCTCTCTCTCCTCCTCCTCCTCCGGGAAAAGGCGAACACAGACTACCAAGTTACAGTGCTGTGAAGCGGGTTTGAAATGGGAAAACACAGATGCATGGATAAAGTGAAATCATCTGTACAAAGAACATGCAATATCGGATGCCAGGTGGATCTGCGGTTTGCAATGGAGCAGATAGGGGATAGTAGCTGCCAAATTAGGAAATCATTAGCAGCTTCTTTATTGGTGCTTGCAATGATTCCTACAGTAGTAGAATTTTGTTACGTGGGGGAAAAAAAAAAACAAACAAACACGTTTTGTTTTTGCTCATTTTACAGATAAGGAGACCATGTCAAAGAAGCGAAGAGATTTTCTGCCCGAGGCTGCCAGCCTGCCTTTTTGGCCCCAGACCTTGCAGCAAGGGGCCAGGAGAAGGTGGGCGGGGAGAGCACGGACCCGGGTACAACCGGGGCCTGGGCCCCGGCGGGGAGGACAGCCAGCCGCCTACGGGGAAGCGCGCAGTGGAAGAGGGAGCAAGTGCCCGGCCTTACCCGCGCCTGCGTGCAGCCAGCCGGGCCCGGCGAGCAGCACCAGCAGGAGGAACATGGCTCGCCGTGGGTGCCGCTGGCCCGCACCGCCCAGTAAAAGCGGTTGGCGGCCGAGGCGCGCCGGGCAGCTGCGCGCTCCAGGCCGCGCGCCAGGGCGCACGGGAGACGGGCACGCGGGGCCCCCGCTCCCCGCGGGAGCAGCCCGGCGCGGGCGGCCCTGCGCTCCAGAGAAGCCCTGGGCGTTGCCGCGGGGTCAGGTGAACGTTGGCAAGGGCTGCCTGGTTTTCACTTCTCAGGTTAGGGTGTTTGTTGCCCGGAGAGGCTTTCGTCCATCTCTTTCACCTGGCCGTGGCTTTTTAAATTTGATCTCCGGTTACAGCGAGGAAAAGAAATAAATATGAAAATGCTCAGGTTGCCGATGGCAAAAGTTTCCCTCCTGTTGCATTAATGCACTGTCCAGAACAGTGGACCTAGAGTTGGGCACTGTGCGTTTGCAAAAAATGTTGCAAACGCTGTGGCTTTCTTTTTTGAGACAGAGTCTCGCTTTGTTGCCCAGGCTAGAGTGAGTGCCGTGGCGTCAGCCTAGCTCACAGCAACCTCAAACTCCTGGGCTCAAGCAATCCTCCTGCCTCAGCCTCCCAAGTAGCTGGGACTACAGGCATGTGCCACCATGCCCGGCTAATTTTTTCTATATATATTAATTGGCCGATTAATTAGTAGGGACGGGGGTCTCCTTCTTGTTCAGGCTGGTTTCGAACTCCTGACCTCGAGCAATCCGCCCACTTCGGCCTCCCAGAGTGCTAGGATTACGGCCTGCTGTGACTTTCTAAATCAAATGGTTGGCCACACCATTACAGAACAGCTGTTTAATACAGACCGTCTCATACAATCCCTGCTGATATGGAGACTTCCAGCATACCTTCTCTACTATCCCAAGCTGTTATTGCTATACTTAGTGTAATCCTGCAGTCCCTAGGTTTTTACTCCTTTAATTAGCCCTTTTAAAATTCTACCTCTGTTAGAAGCAGAAACAGTTTGATTTTAGGGAGTCCATGGGGATTCTTTCAGGTCCTAGCCCACATCATGCTTGATACACTACAGTTCAGCCACATCCCCACATTAACTATAATTTTACAGTAAAAATGCTGAAAGTATATTTATAAATTTGCTTTGAAATTACTTGTCTGTTACACAAAACTAAGGGAAGTTATTAACAGAATAACATAACAAATAATCTTTAAATAGAACCAAGTGACCAAGAAATAAAGTGACAATAGATTAAACAAATAGTAGAATGGATATGTTTGCTTAATTAATTACTAATTTGGAATATCAGATTGACAACTGTCCCAGAAAGGAACAGGGAAAGATAACAAAAAAATAGAAATACAAAAATAAAATGATATGGAAAACAGAAGTAGAACTGCTAATATCCAGAGAATAGCATTTCTAAAAGAAGAGAAAAATCAAAATAGAAGAAAATATGTAAAGGGATAATGGAAAAAGTTTCTGTAAATTTAAAAATTTACAGAATTGTAAATTATCTGTAAGAGAATAACCTTAGATTGGAAAGGACCCAGAGACTAAGAATTGGGCATGGAAAAGAAAAATATAAAATAAAACACACCTGAAATTTAAAATGACAGCAAGGAGAAAATTCTAAAATCTTCCAGAGGAAAAGAACAGATCACCTACCAAGGAACAGATCAGATCAACATTAATAGTCATACTGGAGGCATAAAATCAGTGGGTTCTTATTATTAAAATGTTGACTGTGAACAGAACTTAGGAACATTTTTCAAGTGTTAAGACACAATTTAAAAAATGTTCTCCAGTATGTAAGTTTGAAAGGTTTGCCATAAAGATCCATATTGGAAAGGCATTTCATAGAAGTAACCACGCAGGGAAACAGGAGATGCTATTAAGTGGCATCAGAAGTAATAATAATAAACTATCTTTAAAAGTTTACATGTAAGAAAAAAATACCAAATCAAATAATAAGAGCATATATTTCTAATACCCAGAATAATATTTTTAAACAATATTACTATAATGGGAGGGATGGAAAGGGGAGATGCCAAGTAATAATCTCAGTTTGAAATATTTTAACATCTATTTATATATCTAAATAGCTATAAAATATATCACCAAAAATTGATAGGAATATAGGGGAAAATTGACAAAAGTATCATCAGAGTTGGAGATTAAAGCACATCTCTTATGTTAATAATTATATTGATAAGTCAAGCAGACAAAATTTAATGAAATATATATGTGTGAATTGGATGGCAAAGAAGCCTGATCTATTAGACATTTGTACAATCCTAAATCAACTATAAAGAACACACATTCTTCCCAACCACCCAAGGAACATTTACAAAATGATCATATCCTTGGTCTTAAAAATATTTCAACCAATTCTAAAGAATAAGCACATAGTTGAGTTTATATTTGTTTCCAGTTATATTGATAATCACTTCATACTAATTGGACCATTATTCAATTTAAAATTAAGGCATTATTGATATATTTGGGCTGTAATATATCATCTTACTGACATCTGACTTTCTATTTGCTCTACCTTTTTATGTTTTTCTCTACATTCTTGCCTTCTTTTGATTAATCATTCTTTATATGACAGCTATGTAGTTTTAAAATTTTTCTTTTAGTGGTCACCTTAGAATTTTAGCATCTGCTCAGGATAATCTCCCTATCTCTATGTCTGCTATTAACCTTAATTACATTTGCATGGTTCCCTCACAGAAATACCTACTTTGGTTTTTCATTGAATAATTACAGAATAGGAATCTTGGAAAGATATCTTTAGAATTCTGCCTAGAGGAATGTCCCCAAGTCCTCTGGGTCCTGATCAAAGAGATTTGGACATGATCCTTCAGGTGTCATTCTTTGAGAATGAGGTGGTATGATGTTTTAGCAGGTCTTTGAGAGAGTATCAAAGTACAGTCTCCCTGATTCTGCCATAGCGTATACTCACTTTAACCTTCTGTTGCTAGGTGTTCATTCTACTTCTGTCAAAACAGAATGGCTTACAAAGTTCACTGAGTCCTTCCTCAACCCAAGATGCCTAAGCTGAATTGGATCATGTTCAACCTGAAAAGTTATATGAGGAGATGAGAGCGCCGTTGAAATGATGAGCAAGGTTCATCTCTCCACACAAGAAATAGCTAACATCCTGAAACTTCACCTATGAGGCACTCTTCTCTGTCCTTAGAGCTGCTACATGATTAAGGGATGGCTCCACCACCCTCACCTCCAAACGACTAAGAAGTCAACCACATAAAACAGCCTCTTAGTGTAGGCTCGAAGTGAAGGGTGAAGGAGCCCATGTCAAGTAAGCGGAATTGAAGACAATACTCATCAAATTCATCCGGACCCCATAGTTCCATCAAGATGTTCCTTCCAGAGTTCTATTACTTGTCTGCACCTAATAGTTTAGTGAACTTGTCTGGCATTCTAATGGTTGGAGAAATGTGACCAGCATAGAATTTAGCAAGTTCCTATATGTTCAAGTTTCCTATATGTTCAAGTTCCTATACGTTCAAGTTTTTCATTTCAGACTGAATTGAAACACTAACTTTCCATGTCAATGTTCACCAAACTCCTAGTGTACATTGACACCAAACCATGCTGTTGATGTGAAGACAAAGCCTACAGACTCTCCGACACATCAAACCCTGAAAGCAATTAAGTGAGGGAGTGAATAAAATGGACATGAAGAAAAGGATATTGCCTGTGTGTGGGTCCAGGCCAGGGGGATTCCTATGACAGCAGGAGAATACCTTTCAGTAGCTCGTAAGTATGAAGTTAGCTACAAATTAGCTCTTGCCCCAGGCACCCTACTGACCCTTCCTGTTACTGGCAGATTGCAATGGGCCACTCCCTATCCTCACTTCAGCTAATTCTCACTCGGTTTATGCAGATGGCAAACTCTTCTTTCGGTAGCTACATTATCTGTGATGCTGTAGTACTTGCTCAGAAAACACATTTTTGCCCCTGCTGTCTTTGAAGAGGGCATATTCATAGATGAGGTTAGCAGAGCTGGACCAAGGGGCTAGGCAGTTCAGCTGGATTCAGAAAGTGCACATGCATTCTATTACATAAGACAATAAACTGGAGAGGGAGACGTGGAAATGTAGTGACTGGAAAAACCACAACTCCTCTGTCCAATTCCTCCTGGAGCTGACCTACTTCAAATAGTGTTCTTACTAGCTGAAATGCATTGTATTATAGACATGCACTAGCTGCATACGGTGTTCTATGTGAAATAACTCTTCATATGTGTCCACAGAGAAGAATGTGTAAGAAAACAAAGGAAGCATAAATAAATAGAAACATATCATGTTAACAGATTGGAAGATTTAATATTTTTAAATGACAGTACTACCAAAAGCTATCTACAGGTTCACTGCAGTCCCTGAGAGTCAAAATCTCAAAGGCGGTTTGTTGTTTTTTTTTTGCAGAAATAGAAAAATCTATCCAAAATTCTACTTGAATCTTTCAGGATTTCTCCAAACAAGTTAAAATTTAAACCAAATATACTGACTCTATTAAGGATTGTGAAGAAGCTACTTCTATAATATGTTAGTTAAATACTCAGATCCCATAAGCAGAATCTTCTGTCACCCTTAAATTATAGAGAGAAATAATTTGTAAAACTGATGGAAACATAACAGACCAATATGTGAAAAGTTTATCTTAGATTTTCATAATTTAAAGATAGGATTGAACAGATTCTTGCAGAAAGCATTTTTGGGACTAGATAGACCAGCATAGAACTGGACAGAAAGGATTCTGATCAGCTCTACAGCCTGCCAATGAGCATCCAAAAACACTTAAAAAGAATGTGAGGCTCTTGGCCATTTTTTTGAACTTATGAAAAGAAGAAAAAATATTGGATATTATGAAATTATGAAGCTCACCAGATCTCTAGAGTTATGTAAACCATAAGCAAACACCCTCAGAATATGTATCACATGTCTAAGAAGTTACTCATGGGAGTCTTTATCAATTGCAAAGAACACAGTCCTCCTGAGAATGAATACTACACATCTGCCTACATAAACTCTTCTTCACTAAAATTAAGGAAGATGAATTGACAATTATTTTCTTATCTTTATTAAAAACCAATTAGTATATTTACTGGATAGTGGTTTCATTTTAAAACAAAATCGAAGACCATATGTTGAAAATAATTGCATCCTGTTACAATTAGCACTTTCAAAAAAGAAACATTCTAGTCACAAAATATTCCTATGAAATAGATTAAAATACATTTATTATTAATATAAATTTTTTGTGGCATTGCCATTTGCTGAATATTCAGTAATGATCATCTAATAATAGATAATAAAACAATGATTTGGGGGATCAAGACAAAATTACCAGACCATGAATGTTTTTATTTTGTTAATGAAATATAAAAGTTTATTTCTATTCTGTTCTGGAGTAATTTAAGTAAGGGAAACAAGACAAAAGTTCTCAAAAACATGAAATAGGTAGATTTGAGGTACTATTAACATTTTACATATTTTATAAATGTTTGCATAGGTGAGGAGCTTTGAGCAATTCTCAATAATTCACTTCCCAAAATTTAATTCGCTTCCCACAGTTTAATAGGAAGTTTATACATTATCTATATGTCAATTCTTACTTATTTTTCCAATAAATAGGAAACCATTTCAACATCTTTAAACACAAAAAATATCACCTTACTGGTATCTAAATCCCCAACGAAGAATAACAATACAACTTAATACTTAAGTACATCGGAAATGGTTTCTAAAGATGCATCATATCAGATCTGCTTGTATCCTGTTTTTGTTTCTTTTTAATGGTCCTATGGTCTGAATGCACCCCCAAAATGTATATGTTGAAAACTCAATCCTCGATACAACAGTGTTGAAAGGTGGGGCCTTTTAGAGCTGTTTATGTCATGAGGATTCTGCCCTCAGGAATGCATTGGTGCCACTGTAAAAAGGGTTATGACAGAGGGAGTTTGGTCCTTTTATCACCCCTTCCATACCTTATGCCATGTGAGGACACGGCATTCCTCCCCATCAGAAGATGCAGGATCAAGGTGCCATTTTAGAAACAGAGAGCAGCATTCACCAGATAACCAAACATGCCAGAATCTTGATCTTGGACTTTCCAGCCTCCAGAACCGTGAGAAAATAAATTTCTGTTCTTTCTAAATTACCCATTCTTAGATATTTTCTTATGTAGGCACTAGTGGACTAAAACGGAAATCGGTTCCACAGAAATGGGGTGTTGCTAGAACAAGTACCTAAAAATGTGAAGGCCGCTTTGGAACTGGGTAATGGGCAGAAGCTGGAACAGTTTTGAAGTGAATGCTAGAAGAGGCCTATGTTGTCGTAAATGGAGCATTACAGACAATTCTGGTGAGGGTTCAGAAGAGAAAAGTAGTATAGAAAGTCTGTTCTTAGAGGTTACTTTAGTGGTCATGAATGGAATGCCCCTAGAAATACTGAAGCAAGGCCCACACACCTTTCGCCTCTCACCAAAATCGACTCACGCTGGGTAACAGACTTGAAGCTTAGGTGTGAAGCTGTTAGAATGCTAGAGGAAAACGTTGGAAATACCCTTCTAGACACTGGCCTAGGCAAAGAATTTTATGAAGAAGACCCCAAAGGCAATCACAGCAGCAACAAAAATAAACAGACGGGACCTGATCGAATTAAAAAATTTAGCACTGAAGCTTGGTCCTGTGGACAGCACGTGTTAGGCTTTCTTCCCTGGCACATCGGAGCGACTGAGATGATCTCTTTGCCTTCCCACCTAAACATTTCAGTTATGAGGACTTTTTCTCTGCCCTTCGCCGGCATGCAGCCTGCGGGAAGGTAGTGATCCTTGGTGATGTAATTCGATTTAGGCTTTTCGAGAAAAGGACTCAAGTGACTCTGATGTTTACAAAGCATCTATGAAGCCCTGTATACACCTCGTTCATAATCCTCATAATTTATCGACAAACACAAAAAAGTGCCTTGCTTGGGAGTGAGTGTGTGCTTGTGTGTGTGCATGTGAATAAACATATTAGTGGGGGAAGTGTTGGAGAAGGAAATATAAAGACCTACAACCTTGAGCAAATGGCATTATTTTAGGGGCGAACATTTCAGGTTTGGAGTCTTCGGTCCCAACTGCCTCCCTGTTTTTGTGGGGAGGAGGGCTGATTAGAGCTGTTCTGGTTGTTGGGGCAGGGGAATGATTTTAGTTCAGTGCTTCCTAGTAACCAAATTTTAATTTTTAAGAACAATGTATTGAGTTATTAAATGGAAGCATTCTGAGTTTGAGGGAGCTCCAGAAGAATGGAGTTCTGCGTTGGTCATATGTTAAGAGCTTGCTCACTTTCGGAGCAGAGGGAGTACCTGTCTTCAGATATCCGTCCATTTTCATCTCTTCATTATAGTCAAATAATTGAGAGTATTGCTCTGGTGTCAGTGTTCTGGGTTGTGAAGATCATTTCAAAAAGAATTACTACATTGAAATGCAGAATTTTAGAAATTTAAATATTGGATAGTAAAAAAAAAGGGTGAATAAGTTGTAAGGTTAAAAGTAAAGCTGGAAAATTTCTTACGAAAGGAAAGAATGTTTTGATTTCCTTTTTTGTTTGGTGGGCAGTATGCTATATCATACCCAAAGTTGGTTTAAAAAATATTTCCATTAGCTATTTTTATTTAATATAAGTATTTGAGGGAAGTTGCCAAGGCAGGTCTTTTCCTCAAAAGTTACCTGTTCCTCTTTGGAATAGCACTTTCAGGGCCATGTTAATACCTGGGATTTTTACTCAGTAAATCCCGATGGTTACTTTGCATAAAAGATCTTTAAGTAGGATTGAGGCCTGTGTAGGGAATAAAAGACTACCAAAGTATATAAAAATAATTTAAATTAATTTTATATGTTCTCTTTTATGACAGAGAACAGCACAGTACTGGTTCTGTTATTTTTAAAATGAATAAATGATTTCTTGATATGTGTTTAATATTTCTTCCCACACTGCTGATCCTTGGGTAGAAAACTATTCTTTATATTTTGATAGACTTTTCAGAAAACTCTCTTATGAGCATGTGTACAATAGTTATCTAAAATTGTACATTTAGATGGAGTAGTTCAAATATTAGATTTCAGAAGTATGAAAAAGCAAAGAAGACTAGATTTGGAATTGCTTGTCAAATTCTGAACCTATGAAGAGTAAATGTTTCAACTTTGGATTACAAAACCCCATTCATGATTTTAAAATATAATTGAAATAAAAATGATTAAATTAAAAAAGAAATCTTCTGCACAGCCAAATAAACTGTCAAGAGAGCAAACAACCCACAGAATGGGAGAAAACTTTCGCAAGCTATACATCTAATAAAAGGCTGATAACTAGAATCTATTTAGAACTCAGGGAAATTAGCAAGGAAAAAAAAATCACAAAACCCTATCAAAAAGTGGGCAAAGGACATGAACAGAAACTTTTCAAAAGAAGACAGAATAATGGCCAACAAACATATGAAAAAATACTCAACATCTCCAATCAGCAAGGAAATGCAAATCAAAACTGCAATGAGATATCACTTATCTCCAGTAAGAATGGTCTTTATCCAAAAATCCCCAAACAATAAATGTTGGCATGGATGCAGAGAGATAGGAACACTCCTACACTACTGGTGGGACTGCAAACTAGTTCAACATCTGTGGAAAGCAATATCGAGATACCTTAAAGCAATACGAGTAGATCTACCATTTGATCCAACAATCCCATTCCTGGGCATCTACCCAAAAGATCCAATGACACTCTACAAAAAAGACACCTGCACTCGAATGTTTATAGCAGCACAATTTACAATTGCAAGGTTGTGGAAACAACTCAAGTGTCCATCGATACATGAGTGGATTAATAAAATGTGGTATATGTATATCATGGAGTACTATTCAGCTATAAGAAACAATGGTGATATAGCACCTCTTGTATTTTCCTGGATAGAGCTGGAACCCATTCTATTCAGTGAAGTATCCCAAGAATGGAAAAATAAGCACCACATGTACTCACCAGCAAATTGGTATTAACTGATCAACACCTAAGGGACATATAGAAATAACATTTATCGGGTGTCAGGCAGGTGGGAGGAAGGAGGAAGGGATGGGTATATACATGCATAATGAGTGAGATGTGCACCATCTGGGGGATGGTCACGCTTGAAGCTCTGACTCAAGGTGGGAGGGGGAGGCATGGGCAATATATGAAACCTTAACATTTGTACCCCCATAATATGCTGAAATAAAAAAAAAAAAAGATTCTCATAAGGAACGTGCAACCTAGATTCCTCACATGCACAGTTTACAGTAGGGTTTGCGCTCCTGTGAGAATCCAATGCTGCTGATAATCTGACAGGAAGCAGAGCTTGTGCAGTGATGCTAGTGATGGGAAGTAGCTATAAATACAGCTGAAGTTTCCACTCCCTTGCCCACTGTTCACCTCCCGCCGTGTGGCCCAGTTTCTAATAGGCCACAGACCCCTACCTATCTGTATGGAGTTGCGGACCATAGTCCTATGAAAAAGAGTATGGATATTTCTCAAAATACTAAAAATAGAATTACCATTTGATTCAGAAATATCACCACTGGGTAATCTATCCAGGGTAAAAGAAGTCATCACATCAAAAAGTTATCTGCACTCCTATGTTTATCACAGCACTATTCACAGTGGCAAAGATATGGAATCAACCTAACTGTCCATTGACAGATGATTAAAGAAAATGTGGTATGGATACATAATGAAATACTATACTCAGCCATAAAAAGAATGAAATCCCCCATTTCTTTTGCAGTAATATGGATGGAACTGGAGGTCATTATCTTAAATGAAACAACCTAGGCACTGAAAGACAAATATCACATGTCCTTACTTATAAGTAGGGGCTAAATAATCTGCGTGCATGGACATACAATGTGGAATGATGAACAATGGAAATTCAGAAGAGGGTGGTAGAGGGTTGGATGAAATTGCTTAATGGGTACAATGTATGGTATTCAGGTAACAGATACTCTAACAGTTTTGACTTCACCAGTGCACAATCTATGGATGTAACAAAATTACACTTGTACCCCATAAATTTATACAAATAAAAAATAAAAAAAGAAATATTGATAGTGAAGACTAGTTTGATGAGGTCTCAGACAAAAATGAGAAACAAGGTATTGGAAACTATTTGATTTTTCTTTAATATATCTATCTGTTTAGTAAATGTTATGTTTATTTCCTGAAATATTTTTCTGGTTTCATTAAATAAATTTTCCTTTTACTCTTGGATCTCATTGAGCTTCCTTATGATTCCTATTTGGAACTCTTTATCTGTCATTTCAGTATTTTCATTTTAGTTGGGATCCAATGCTAAAGAGCTTGTGTGCTCCTTTGGAAGAGTCCTTTCACTCTGATTTTTCATACTTCCAGAGTTCTTGTGCTGATCTAGAGCACTGTCACTTCTTGTTTTGGGATTTTCTTTTGTCTAGATGGTACTTTCCCCCCCACCCCCTTAAGGATGTACCTGTAGCATATGTTGGGTAAAGACTTTGGCTTTGCTTATGGGTACTTTGATGGGTATCTAGGTTCTGGATTGATGCCTTTTTTTACAGATATCCTTAGTGTGCTGGTATTCTTAACTGCTAGTGATTTGTAAGCTGTAGAGGTAGTGTACTGTGGGGTGGGGTGGGGGTGGGGCAGAATTCCTGTCTCTTTTTGACAAGGGGAAATGGAGGGCTTTAAAAAAAATTCTCTTTTCCCAGCCCTGTGGTCTTCTTAACACTACAAATTATATGGGATACTCAATTTAATCTCAGTGTCAATAGGTGATGCTTACAGGTAAGAGTCAACCACACCCTATATGACTGAATCAGTAAATGCTGTAATGGACTGTACAAGCTGTCCTCCCTGCCAGTAGGTGGAGCTTGCAGGAAAGAACCAGCTGCAGTGGTGTTTTTGGGAACCTGTGATGGGCTCTAGACCCTCAGGAGAAGTGTTTGAATGGCCCAGGTGGTAGGCAGGGCCCCTGAGCTCCCTAGGGAGTCCTTACTCTCCACCACAGCAGATGCAAGTGAGGAATAAGAGGAGTAAGACTGGGTGGGGCTGGGTTGGGTGAGCCTGCCTTCAGTTTCCACAAAGGTAGGCTCGAGAGCTGTCTTGGCAGGGGTCAAGAATCAGCTCCTAGGCCACCGGGGAAAGCCACCAGGGAGGGGCTGAAGCTCCACAAAGACAGAAAGTCTACTCATGTAGGAAGGGAAGTATGGGATTCACAGTCTGGCTGTTGGGAGTGAGTTTTACTCTTCTCCCTCTCCCCTTGCTGAGAGGATCTCCTTCTGATGTCTTGCTGCAAGCAACAACCCAAACTAGCTGAGCTCACTAGCAATGGCACCACAGGGTAGGAGCTTCTCTGGCCAAGATCCTGCCTCAGACTAAAAGCATGGCTTTCCTGTGGGCAAAGGGGTGCTTTGTGAGTGCCCTGCCACTCAGACACACACTGCCCTCTTCTCTCAGTTCCGCCCAAGATTAGTTCACAAGCTTTCTCTTTGTGCTACTGAGCAACACAATTGAGTCCTAGAGGTAAAGGATCCAGCCCGGAGGCCTGTCCCCTGATCCCCCAAGTTTAATCCCTGATCATGCCAGGGAGAAGCATGGTGGTACTGAGATGCCTAAGGCACACTCAAGCAGACTTAATGTCCCTTCACTTTGGAGTATGCCCTGCTCTGCTGGGCAGGTAAGCCAAGCAAGCAGCATCAGGGAGGGCAAGCAGACAGGGAACTTACAGTCTGAGCACTCCTTGGTCTGCTGCAGGTCTTTGAGAGATAGGAGACCCCACTCTCTGTGGGAGCCTTGGTGTAGTGGACATGCCAACACAGGGGAAGCAGCCACTCCTCAGAGTCTTGGCTCAGTTGTCCCTTGGGGCATTCATGTTACTCAGCAGCAGTAGTGGGAGTGGGAGGGGAAGGGCAGGAAAAGAGTCTGAATGGAGGAGAACTGGAACTATGGTCTCCTTTGTCCCTCTCCCCAGAAGTCAGCCCACCTGGAATGTCCAAGCTCTGGGGTCACACAGTTCCCCTTCCACCACCCTTTCCCCCACCACAGCCCCCTTGTGGCCACTGCAGTTTGGGAAGGAGTTGGAAAATGTTTGTGTGGGGACCAGTGATATGAAAAGTGAAGGGCTGAAGCTCCCTGGGTGGGGACAAAGGCACACAGTTGGAGGAGAAGCAGTATGGCACCTGCCATTTCGGCTCGCCTGTGGTGATGAGGAGCAACCCTGAGAAGGCTGACAGCCCAGGGCTTTGTTTGCAGGAAACTCCCAGTTCACCAGTAGCAGCAGCTTTGGGGCTTGTGAGGGTAGAAAAGCTCTCAAGCAGCTCAGGAGCCTGCTGACTGCCAGAGGTGTGAGGGAAGGAGCAACAAAAGGCCCACCTACCCTTTCCACTGCAACACAAGTTTCTCAGGGGTTGATCTCTGCCAATATCTTGCTTCTTCTCGTTTTGCTTTGCAACTTCTTCCCATGGAATCTCTGGTGGGTTCTGGCACTTTTCCCTGAGAATTACATCTGAGCTATGTTTTTTTTTTTTTCATCTAAAACTTTTTCTTCTTTCTGAGACAATCTGGCAACCAGTGTCTCTAGTCAGTCATCTTGTCCCCTATTCTTGTATTTGTGTGTTTCAAGAGTGTTTTTAATCACTTGCTGAAGAATTTTTATAATAGTTGCTAAATATCCTTTTCTGAAAATTTCAATAGCTATTGTCTTTTCAGATTTAATGTTGATTGTCTTTTTCTCATTCAAGTTGGAATTTTCCTGGATCTTGGTATAACATAATTTTGGACCATGTTTTGGACATCTTGAATCTGTGTTTTAAGACTCTGGTTCCTATTTTTACCTTTTGTTTTAGCAAGTAGTTAACATGTTTATATTTGGATGATATGTCCTGGCTCACTTTTGTTGGCTGCGGTCAAACGTCAATTTAGTTTATAAAAACTGTTAGCCATAACTGCTCCATTCATGTGCTACTTAAATGGCAGGTCTCCTGTCCACCATCTTTGCAGCATTAACTGTAAAAGCTAAGAGGTTCAGTTCATTATCAGAGCCTTTGTACGGAGGCTAGTGTTTCACCCATGGACTTAACAAAGGGATCGCCTTGTTACTGGAGAAACATGGAGATAGAAATCAGAGTTTCACGCACAGGCTCTGTAAAAGGAGGGGCATTTCCTTGACTATCACGAGAGTTGAAATAAGATCTCACCCCCTGGGTCTAGTGCTGCAATACTTGGTATGGTGGAGATGTGCTTCTTTTGCCATGTGGTATTTATCTTTTAAAAAGACAGTCATGGTTACAACATTTATGACCTGCTGGGCTGCTACTTTCTTTGTCCTTTGTATAGAAAGAGCAAGCTTTTGTTGGAGCTATTTTTAGTATGTGCCCATTGGTATTTCCAAGTTGTCAGTTTTTTAATTGCTCAAACCAAGATATATAGGAAGAAGGCAAAAAGCCACAGGGAACTTATTTTTCGCTCAATCCCATAGTCTCTAACCAAGAAGAAGAAAGTCTCTACTTTCCTTTCTTCACCTTTCAGAGCCTTCTGATAGTTGAAATATATTCTCCCCAGACTTTTTATGACTAGGAGAATGAGTAAAACAGAATGTGTTTCCTTGACATTTTCTGTAACTAGAAATACAAAGCCATTTTAGAGGCAGTCTGCCACAGTACATTATGTGTTTTTGTAAATCCCACTAGAGTTGATTTTTATGAGAGGTGAGAGTGTGTACCCTGTTTCAGTCTTCTAAATGTGACTATTCAATTGTCCCAGAACCATTTATTACATAGGGATTCTTTTCCCCAGTGTATGTTTATATGTTTTTTCAAAGATCAGATGGCTATATGAGGATGGTTTCATATCTGGGTTCTCTGCTCTTTTTCATTTGTCTATATCTCTATTCTTGTGCCACGTACCATGCTGTTTTGTTTATGATAGCCTTGTAGTGTAGCTTGAAGTCTGGTAAATTTATCCCTCCCATTTATTCTTTTTGCATAAGGTTGCTGTAGCTTTATGGGGTATTCTCTGGTTCCATACAGAACATAGAATTATTTTTTCTAGATGGTTGAAAAATGATGATTTTAATAGTGATTGCATTGAATCTGTACATCACTTTGGGTAGTATAGACATTTTGTCAATGTTGATTCTGCCCATCCACAAGCATGGTATGGTTTTCAACTGTTTATATCTGGTGCTATTTCCTCCCTCAGTGTTTCATAGTTCTCCCTATAGAGGTCTTTCACATCTTTAGTTAAATATAGTCCTAGGTATTTTATTTTCTTTGTTGCTATTGTGAAAAGTATTGAGTCTTTAATTTGGTACTCAGTTTGACTGTTGTCGGCATATATGAATGCTACTGAATTGTGTACATTGGCTTTGTAACCTGAGACTTTCCTGAACTTACTTATTTCCAGTAGTCTCTTGGCAAAATCTTTGGGGTTTTCTAGATATGAGATCATATCGCAAGCAAAGAATGACAGTTTGACCTCTTCTGCCACCATTTGTATATCCTTGATTTCTTTCGTCTGATTGCTCTGGCTAGGACTTCTAGCACTACGTTGAATAGAAGTGTTGATAGTGGGCAACTTTGGTTCCAGTTCTAAGAAGGAATGCTTTCAATTTTTCCCCATTCAGTATGATGTTAGCTGTAGGTTTGTCATATATGGCTTTTATCATTTTGAGATAATTCCCTTCTAAGCCTATTTTATTAAGAGTTCTTATCATAAAAGGGCATTGAATTTTGTCAGATGCTTTTTATGCATCTATTGAAAGGTTCATACGGTCTTTGTTTTTACTTCTGTTTATGTGGTGAGTTACATTCATGGATTTGCATATGTTGAACCATCACTCCATCTCTGGGATGAAGCCCACTTGGTCATGATGGATAATTTGTTTTTTTTATGAGAAGCTCAATTAAATATACTAGGATTTTATTGAAAATTTTTGCATATATATTCATAAGGGATATTGATCTGTAGCTTTCTTTTTCTGTTGAGTCATTTCATGGCTTTGGTATCAGGGTGATGTTGGCTTCATAAAATGTGTTGGATAGGAATCTTCCTTCTCGATGTTGTGGAATAATTTCTGCAGGGATAGGTACCAGTTCTTTGTAGGTCTGATAAATTTGGTTGTGAAACCATCTTGTCCAGGACATTTTTTTTAGAAAGGTTTTATTTCTGCCTCAATGTCAGTACTTGATATTGGTCTCTTCAGGAATTCTACTTCTTCCTAATTGAGCCAAGGGAACTGTGTAATTTTAAGAATTTGTCCATTTCCTCCATGTTTTCAAGTTTATGTGCCTAGAGATTTTTATAGTATACAGAGATGAGATTTTATATTTCCATTATGTCAGCTGTAATTCCTCCTTTTTCATTCCTGATTGAGTTCATTAGAGCCCTGTCAGGTGCTTTAGAAAAGAAAATGTAAAATCAGTGATCTAAATTTTCATGTCAAGATGCTAGGAAAAGAGCAAATTAATAAAAAGTGCAACCAGTGGAATAGAGAAAACTAATGCAACAGAGAAAAGCAATAGCAGCCAGCCAAGCCTGTTGAGCAGGAGCAGGAGGAGGAACATGGCCCACTGGCCACAGCTGGTCCTAAATGAGGCTGAGCAAGGACCTGATGCATCTGGGGCCCCAAGCAGTCAACCAAAAGGGGGTGTTGTTAGGGGCAAAGCAAGAGTGGGAAGAGCTCAGGGAATCAAGTGGGGATGGAGATTCCTGAGTTTGGATGCTTTCTGTTAAGGGCCTTGAAGTGGCAGAACCGCAGCCCTAGGGGCTGCATTCCGAGGGAGAGGAGGGAGAGATAAAAACAGACACACAGGCACATAAACTGGTCTTCACTTGGTTTATTGTTTCCTTCAGCTGTGACCACAGGAGCAAAAGCAGAACTTTCATTTCTCAGTGCCCATTGCCTTCCGAGGGTATTACTAGTTACTGCGGAAGAAAACAAAAGCACACACGCTCAAGGTCTGGTAGCAAATTCTCTTCCACTGCAATGCATACAGATAGTTGGGGTACTGCCATGTGTAAAATTCATTTGGCAGAAAAAAGAATTCTTGAAAGAATGGTAAAGTTTGCTTATGAAATTATTTGGCCATGAGTAACTTATATACTTCATGATTCTCTGCGATTTCTAAGGAACCAAAATATTTAATCAGAAGTACTTGCAAATGAGAAAATTTAACATTTTTCAAATTTAATGAAATGTTTATGAATATAACAATTAATATTTTTACTATTTCTTAGAAATTGAACACCATATTAATTTTACTTTTTTCCATACATTGCAGCCAATTATTTTTGGTTTTTCATGCTATAAACCGTTTTGTGGGGCTCTTAAAAACTCATAGCATTCAAGCATTGTGCCTAATGGATAAAATGGCCCTGATTATGAATTTGTTTAATAAACTAATTTACAGATATTATATCTTATTGGCTGTAACTCTTTCATTCCATTCTATCAACAGTAGTAAGTTCTCAACAAATTTAAGGGAACTTTACTAAACTGAAGAAAAAATAGATTAAGTAATTTAAATATTCATTAATAATAAGGTTATAAAGATTGGTAGGTTATTAACTGGTGTAGTATTTTACCAATTCATTTACCCAATAAATACTTAGGAATTAACTGTAGATTATCAATTTCATTTAATTTCAAACATATATTTATTTTAAGAAACACCTCCTGATATACTTACCTACTGCTATGTGTTTGGGCACTGCTATTTGCTTTCCTGTGATTTGGATCTAAATATATAAGGAAATAACGTTTTTAGGTTGATATGATTCAATCTTTCAAAGTTATGTCATGTTTATTTTTACAGAATTTTTTTCCACTTTCCTTTCAAAGTTGTGTTAGAAATATTTGCCAAATTTCTATTTTTATACTAATTTTTACCAAATTCAAAATCAAAATTCTTGGGCATCTTTTGTGTTCTCTATAGCCACAGATTCCTTATCCCCCAACTAAAAGAATGGGAGAGAAAAGAATGAATTGAAGACAAATTAATCAGGATTAATTCACAGATAAGATACTATAGTTAGTAAGATTAGTGAGAGAACTCAGTGATAACAGTGGCATCATTTTACACCCCCCATCCTTTCCCTACCTCTTCTATTTTATACCTTCAAAACTTATAGTTGATTTTTCCTATTATTCTGGCCATGAACAATTCCTATTTAAATACAGTTCATTCTCCTCAAAGCCAATAAAGGGATTTATATATATGGACTAGTGAGTCTACTGACATATATATACACATAAGATTTTTGGCATTTAAAAAAAAAATTCTTGTTCTGTTTACCCAAGGAGTTGGCTCTACCAAGATCCTCCACTGGCTTTCCAATAGAAAAATAACAATGACAATAATAATGTAAAAAGAACAGAAGTACAAGAAAATATACTAAGTGTTATAATAGTAAGGCACATAAAGTATGTCTGCTTAGCCTATTAAATTTAAATGAAAGAATAATCAAAGAATGCCTTTCTGGTGTACGCCAAACACAAGGCTAGACTTAGGGCTTAACACTGAAAATTATAGTCTTCAAATGCAATGTACACTGTCCTCTGGGTGATGCCCTGTCTATCCTTCAATCTAGCTGAACACCACTTCTAGAAGAGGATGCTTATGTGAGTGGCATATTCTTTGAGGAGAGACAATGTGAGGGGACAACTGGAGTCGTTACAATACTAATTAGCTGTGCATATGTGAAGTTCAAGAGTAATCACTCATTTGTTAAATGAGTATTTATTGAATATTTACTCTGCTAGGTGCTGACTATATATAGGTCAGCAAGATAAACATGTTCATTACCCTCAAGTGATTTCAGAGTACAAAGGGAGGGTAATGCTTCTAGGCGGGCAAAGGGTTGGGAGAACTGCAGTGTTTAGCACTCTATCTCAACTCCCTTGGTGACAGTGACAGAGTGGGGACAACAAAGAAAATCAGCTTTTTTCCCCTCATACTTAGCTTAGAGAAAGTAACTAATGTCTCCAAAAGAGTGACTATGTTAGGAGACATCCAGAAGAGAGAATACTAGATACAGAAATATTATAGCTTTCCTAATGAAAGGAGTGACTTCATCAGGGAAGACAAAAACTATGCAATGTTGTGGTGTTGTGGTGTAGCCTACAAAACTTTACTTGTAGGTATAAAGGATACTCTGCAATAGCAGTGGGTTGAACGTAACTAAAAGAGGTCACTTTAAGGAAAAATACTAGACGGCAGAAGAAAATGAAAACTCTACAAGGGAGAAAGAACGATGAACAGACGAGTAAATATTTGATAGTTTCATAAGAGTCACAAAGCCACAGCTGTGAAGCACGGGAAACTAAAAACTTAAAAAAAATTCAGAGAACCCTGGTTGACACAATTGTGGGATGTTGAAGGCCTATCAGAACTGTAGGATTTTAGTGTATTTATGATACTGCCTCTTAAATAAACTCCTCCTGAATACACTCAGTTGTTCATATTGAATTTTGGGGTGTAAATAAAATCCAAAGAAAGAAGTGATATTTCTCTTTATGTATCCCAGCATAAAGGATGCAAAAATGCTCAGCTTATGAATTAGTTTTACAAACTGATTATAAGTATCTTGTTTCTTATTAAATTTCACTAGTTTTTTTCCTATGTACCACAAGAGTATGCAATCAAAAAAAAATTAGTCAACTGAAAGAAAAAAAAAAGATTGAGTTTAACACTTATTCCTGGAATAGGGAATATTAATATATTAGTTTTGGTGCAGACTTTATCAGGTGTGGCTGCTCAAAAACTACTGAGCAATTAGCTGTGAATTATCAACTTTTTCATTCTTATTTTTCATTCTTATTTAGGAGAGTCTTGTGAAGACTCTCCTAAATATAGACATTTCCAATAGAGAAAAGAGAAAGAATTGGAAGAGTCAATAATTGAAGAGATAATGACTGAACGTTTTTTTAAGAATTAATGAATATTTATTTATGGATAATACTTCATAAATTGTTTACCTGTTGGTATTTCCTTGGGCACTACCTTCTGACTTGGATCTAAGAGAAATAAAAATAATGTCTGAAAGCTAATATTAAGAAACTTGCGTACTTTGAGAATTAAAAGCAGACAATTTTATATGAAAACTAACTCTTTAAACACTTAGGGCATGCAAATAAATAGCATTCTTATTTACCCAAACACCAAGTGCAACATATAGTACAAAATTTAAATTCTCCAATGGGGAATCAAGATAACAGAGAATTTTTTCTCCTGATTTTTAATCACTGAATATAAATTTGACCCTAAATTTCTAAATCTGTCATTCAGGCTCCAAGTTAAGTTTTTATTTGTTGATACATAAATTACCACATTTTGTAAATTACAGCTTCCCCTTTCTATTCCACAAAGACAAAAATGCCGAATAGCACAAAAATGTAATAGATAACTGAGATCGACAGCCAGAAAAGGCTTTTTCTTCTATCAGTAAAAAAAATAAATGAATAAGTAAATTAGAAGTTTAGAGGGAAAGTAGGAGCTAAAGCTGAATTACTCATGCCCTAAAAGATGCGGTTTTCATAACCCTAACTTGGAAGGAGTTGAGGGCATGGATCTCTATGTGTTGGAAAGCTGGAATGAAGCTGCTTCTGTAAGTCTGGTAGTCATGAGTGGAGATAATAAAAGGTATAATCACCGGACTTGAAAATGCAACAGGCAAATTGTCTCAGCCATGGGGAACGGAAAAGGATCCCCTAGAGGTGCAGGAGCCCCAGGCCTGTACCGTGTCGCATGGCAGGGCCTCAACTGCTCAAGTCCACTACCCGCAAGTCTGAACGCCAGCGAGTATAGAAAATATTACAACATTAATATTCCAGGGGAGACAAACCTGAAACACCCTCCTCCCCCCAGTATGCGCCTCTACAACTCAGGGCAGGCAGCATTCTCATGAGAACAACCATTGCCTCTGAGGATGAGCTTGCAAATCTAAAATTACAAACTACTGTATGTTAATGTCTACAGCCACAGTAAAATTTTAAAAAATACACACATCAAGATCAACAGATAATATAAAAGCCTTTAAAATAGAAATGTCTGGGATCTCCACAGAGATCAAGGCAGGAATAAGGCAAGAAAATGACAGCTGTTAAGTGGATGGATAATTTGGAAACTGATAGGAGGAAATCAAATAATGCCAGAGAGGTGAAAAACCATAGTATATGAACAGCCCAGTTAAGAAATATTGAGGCTAAAATGTGAAGACTCTCCTAAATATAGACATTTCCAATAGAGAGAAGAGAAAGAATTGGAAGAGTCAATAATTGAAGAGATAATGACTGAACGTTTTTTTAAGAATTAATGACCTGAGTCCTCATATCACAAGCTACATTAAATCTAGAGCTGGGTAAATAAAAACAAATTATATTGGAACATATAATAGGAAAATAAAATATTCAGGACAAAAAAGAAACTTTAGAAGCCACTTAGAAAAAAACACACATTAATCGGGAGACAATAAATAGGTTAATAAGACTGACAACTGAGGTCTCATCAATGATAGTAAATTGACATTACAACAACAGAATATTTTAAAAGAGTTTCAGAAAAGTGACTCTCAACTAGGAGTCTATAACCATTTAATCTATTATTCAAAAGTGGGTGTGGAAAAAAGCATGCTCAGGCTTTTAACACATGGACACTAACTGAAACTAGAAGGGCTGTACATCAGAAAAAAGGATATCGAACCCATAATGAAAAATAAATGGATTCAAGAATGAAGAGTGAGCAAAGCAATCATGTAAATGTTTTTGAATACTAGTGAGTATTCTTTTAATGAAAAAATGATAATAATACAGTGACTAATGAAAGGTATGGTCTTGTCAGTAAAAACCTGGAAGAAGCTAAAAGCCAAATGACAATAATATAGGAGATTAGTATTTAGAATTTGCTATTAAGTGGCCTAAGATCCTTGTTTAGGAAAAGACTGGAAATATTGATAGCATTTAGACATTTTAAATTAATTATACTAAAGCAGTACTAATATAACCCATGCTGGGATTCATTCTGCCTCTCTGCCTGCTTTTGGCTTCAACAGCATTTCCCACTGACTTTCCACCAGTTAAAAACTACTCCAAAGAGAGATGACCCCAAAACTACTGTGGATGTTAGATCCTAAAGCACAGCAACAATATCAAGTCATATTGTTAAAATTTAAAGGAATAATTATTCTAAAAATGTTTCTATGGTGCACACTAAGCCAGAGGCTAGACCAAGAGAATAACATTCCAAATTCAACTATTCCAATTGAAATGTACATTCATTTTCCTATGGGTGATGCTGTCATCCTTCACACAATGTAGGTAAAGAAAATCCTAGGAGAGATATTAATTATGTTAACAGGGTTTCAGGATGAGGGATGATATGATGAAAGAGGAAGAAGTAGGGGAAGTTACAACTTCAGATACACAGATGCGTGTGTATGCATGCATGCACTCACACATGTTCAGATTTGTCTATGTACCTTTACATCTGTGTTTTTGTTTGACTGTGTGTACATGAAGATCAAAGATAATTATTTATTCATTCAACAAATATTCATTTATCACTTATTCTAAGCGATGCATTCTGCTACATGCTGGCTATACAATGTTGAGCAAGATAAACATGGCCTTTATCATCATCTGAGATGACAGAGTATAATTAGACATATGTCCCAAGGTGAGGAAAAAGGAACTGAGACTTGCTGTGTTTGAGCACTTTATGATAACTCCCTTGGTCACAATAACAAAAGAGAATATGATAACAGAAATCAACTCTTTTTAGTTTGCTGATACTAACTCCTGACTCCAAAGTAGGAAAGGAAAGAAGAGATTGACTTATTAGACAAATACTCACTAGTTACAGATACTAACAGGTTGTTTTCAGGTGCCATACTTTACCAATTGTGACTTCTCAATCATAGCAATGAATTGTCAATTATTGATTTGTTCATCTTGATTTTTAACACACACTTATTATAAGAAATATTTGCTAATTTACTTACCTGCTAGTATCTGCTTGGGTGCCACTTTCTGATCTGGTTCTAAATGAGAGTAAAAAAATATGCTAAAAAAAGTGCCTCTAAACAAATGAATGAATATCATATCATTTTATAACCTGCATTCATTCTTTTATACCAACATTAATGAATAATTACAAAATATTGCTAAATTAGTGTATGCAAACAACTGAAAGTCTTAATTACTCATATACCACGGCCATAAAGAGTCTAAATTTCAAATCTTCAACTAGGGAGACAAACTAGAAAACAGAGATTTATTTGCCCCCTTTCATTTTCCAGCACAAAATATCTGCTTGATTTTAAATGCCGATTCTGGCCTTCATGTTCCAACCTAATGTTTCCCCAATTGATAAATAAATCACTACAGATTGTGATTCAAAACCCACACTAGACACAACAAAAAAAGAAAACTACAGACCAATATCCCTCATAAACAAAGATGCAAACATCCTCAACAAATTATAAGCAAAAAAAAAATCCAACAGCACATAAAAAAATAATTCATCACAATCAAGTGGGAGTCATGCAGGCCTGCAATGAATGGTTGAACATACACAAAAAACCAATGTGATCCACCACATAAAAAGAATTAAAAACAAAAAACATTATCATCTCAATAAATGCAGAAAAAGCATTTGATAAAATCCAGTACCCCTTCATGATAAAAACCCTTACATACTAGGCATAGAAGGAACATACCTCAAAATAACCAAAGTCATATATGACAAATCCACCACCAACATCATACCAAATGGGGTAAGGTTGAAAGCATTACCCCTAAGCAGTGTAACAAGACAAGGATCTCTACTTTCCCCACTTCTACTAAACATAGTATAAAAGTCCTAGCCAAAGCAGTAAGGCAAGAGAAAGAAATAAAGAACATCCAAATTGGAAAAAAGAAGGTCAAACTATCCCTGTTTGCTGATTATATATGATCTTATATCTAGAAAACCTGAAAGAGTCCTCCAAAAGACTCCAAGAATTGATAAATAAATTCAGTAAAATCCTAGGTTACAAAATTAATGTACACAAATCAGTAGCATTTCTATACACTAATAGCAGATAACTGGTAATCAAATCAACACAATACCATTTACAATAACTGCGAAAAATAAATAAATGAAACATCTAGGAATATACTTAACAAAGGACATGAAGGATCTCTACAAGGAGAACTGCAAAACACTAATGACAGAAATCACAGATGATACAAACAAATAGAAAAATATTCCATGCTCATGTCTTGGAAGAACCAATATTGTTAAAATATCTATATTGCCCAAAGTGATTTACAGATTCAGTGCAATTCCCATCAAAATACCAACGTCATTTTTCACAGAATTAGAAAAAAAAATCCTAAAATTCATATGGAATCAAAAAAGAGCCTGAATAGACAAAGCAATCCTAAGCAAAAATAACAAATCTGGAGGCATCACATTACCAAACTTCAAATCATAGTGAAAGGTGAGAGCAACCAAGATAGCATGGTACCAGTATAGACATACAGATACAACTGAATAGACTAGAGAATCCAGAAATAAAACCAAACACCAACAACCGACTGACTGTTGACAAAGCAGACAAAAAATACACTGGGGAAATGATTACCCTATTTAATAAATGGTACTGGGAAAACTGGAGAGCCACACATAGAAGAATGAAACTGGATCACTGTCTCTTACAATACACAAAAATTAACTCAAGAGGGATTAAAGACTTAAATATAAGACCTGATACCATAAAAGTTCCATAAGAAAACTTACAAAAAACTCTTCAGAACATTGGCCTATGCAAAGAACTTATGACTAAAACTCCAAAAGCAAAAACAACAAATATAAAGATAAATAAATGGAACTTAATTAGACTAAAAAGTTTCTGCACTGCAAAATAAATAACCAACAGAGTAAATAGACAACCTACGGAATGGGAAAATATTCACAAACTATTTATCTCACAAAGGAGTGATATCTAGAATCACCAAGGAACTCAAACATATCAGGCCAGAAACAAGCAAATAACCCCATTAAAAAGTGGGCAATAGACATGAACAGACATTTTTCAAAAGAAGATATACAAATGGCCAACAAACATGAAAAAATGCTCAACAACACTAATCATCAGGGAAATACAAATTAAAACCACAATGAGGTATCACCTTACCCATCAGAATGGCTATTTTTAAAAAGTCAAAAAACAATAGATATTGGCATAGATGTGGTAAAAAAAAAAAAAAAAGGATTGCTGATATAGTGTTAGTGGGAATGTAAATTAGTACAATGTTTATGGAAAAGAGTATGGAGATACCTCAAAGAACTAAAAGTAGACCTACCATTCAATCCAGCAATTCCACTACTGGGTATCTACCCAGAGGAAAATAAGTCATTATATAAAAAAGACACCTGCACTCATATGTTTATCACAGCACAATTTACAATTGCAAAGATATAGAATCAACCTAACTGCTCACCGACTAATGAATGTATAAATAAAATGTGATATATATACATCGTGGAGTACTACTCAGCCATAAAAAGGGATGTGATAATGCTTTTCACAGCAACTTGGATGAAACGGAGCCATAATCCTAAGTGAAATATCTCAGGAATGGAAAAACAAAGATTGCATCGACTGACTTATAACTGGGAGCTAAACAATGGGTACACATGATCATACAGAGTGGTATAATGGACTTGGAGACTCAGAAGGGTGCTGAGGGGTCAACAATTACCTATTGGGTACAATCTTATTATTTGAGTAAGGGTACACTAAAATTCATGACTTCAGCACTTTACCATGCATCCATGTAACATAAAACCACTTCTACACCCTAAATCTACAGAAATAGTAATAAATAAAAATGCAATTCCCCAAAAGTAAAATAAAATAAAATAAAACCCACACTAATATCCAATAATCAAGCAATCCCATTGGGTTGATGGGATAATTTCTCCTCCTATCCCACACATGGAGAAATGGCGAAAAAAATAACCCAAAATACTAACTAAAATTTTAAGAAAGGGACATTTCCAGTAACAGTTAAAAAAAAAAAAATTGAACATGCAAAAGGCAAGTAGAAACTGAAGCTGAATGGCCCCAGACGTACATGAATCGGGTACACACATTAGCTTACAAGGAGCTGGGACCTCTTGGAAAGCTAGAGCTGACCTCCTCCCGTAAGCCTGGGGGCCATGAAAGGCCACGCCATCTATGAGAGGGGGACAGTAAAACTTGTTTCCACTAGACATTGAGACGTATCAGGGAATTTGCTTCTTAAGAAGTATAGACGGCAAACGAACACCTAAAGAAACAGGAACCCTAGGCACTTAAATTGGCTTAGAGATTCAGATGGAAGAAACATCACATAAACAAGTATAAGCCTTAAGCCTTTTACCCAGTACAGGATCAGAACATCAATTCATGATTCCCTTGAAACCTGTATCTCCAAGTGTTAACAATTGTAAAATTTATCACATAGGAGGGCAAAACATAACCTCCACAAGGAGGCTTCTGCAAAGCAGGATATGCAGAATTCCCATGAGACAATCATTGCCACTTAACATAACCTTACAAAGAAAAAAGCCAATAAGAGGAGATGTCAACAGCCAAAGCAATCTAAAAAATATAGAGATAATAGAAAAACTTTTGAAAATAATCCTAGAATTTTCATAGAGGGTAAAAAAGGAACAGAATTCATTAAAGAATAAATAACCAAGCTGAAAAAAAGATTTGCTTATTTTTAAATTGTTTAGGGAAACTACCCAAAATACTAGATAAACAGAATAATGACATATAAAAGACAAGTTAGGAAATAAACATGAAGGAATTGAGAAACAGAAGATTTCGAATGGGGGAGAGTCAATATTTGAAGAGACAGGACATTTCGAAAATTGAAAAAAGGCAGGGTTTTCACACTGAAAGAGAATACTGAGTCCACTTCACAGTATGTTGAGACAGTGAGAACTAAGTTCACAGTTAAGAAACATCAATAGTGACACGATGCTTCTTACTGATGACAAAAATAAAGGAACAAATAGGTCAATGTAATTAGCTCTCCCCAACCCATAATTATTATATAAATGTATACATCTAGATTCACGAGCTCTGTCCTAATCTATAAAATGTCATACATTTGCTTATTTATCCAAGAAGTGTTCTATTACAGTCATGAGTTGCTTCATGATTGGGATACATTATTAGGTGAATGAATGCATTGTTAGGTGATTTGGTCATTGTGCAAACATCACAGAATATACTTAAACCTGGATGGTATAGCCTACTACACACCTAGGCTATATGGTGTAGCCTATTGCTCCTAGGCTACAAACAGGTACAGAATGTTACTGTATTGAATACTGTAGAGAAGTGTAACACAATGGTAGGTATTTGTATATCTAAATATAGAAAAGGTATAGGAAAAAATCACAGTATAAAAGATAAAAAAAAAATGGCACACCTATATTAGGGCACTTTCCATGAATGGAGCTTGCAGGACTGGAAATTGTTCTGGGTGAGTCAGTGAGTGAGTGGCAAGTGAATGTGAAGACCTATGAAATCACTATACACTACTGTAGAATTTGTAAATAGTATACACTAAACCTGCACTAAATTTAAAAATATTTTGCTTTCTTCAATAAAAAAATTAACTTTAGCCAACTGTAAAGTTTTTACTTTAATACATTTAATTTTTTAACTTTTTGACTATTTTTTAATAACACTTAGCTTAAAACATAAAGTCATACAGCTGTACAAAAATATTTTCTATCTTTATATCCTTAGAGGTTTTTTCCTCTTTTAAAAATTTTTTTGAACAATGAATAATTTATTTTTCTACTTTATACTGAAGTGGAGAAAGAGAAAGAAGGTTAACATTCACTGAAATTTACCTGACATATGATACTTCATACACATTATTTACTTGGTGTTAGAGAGGTTCCTAACCAACTAAAATCAAAATTCCAATCATTTTGCAATATCTCCAAATCACTGTTCAAATTATAGCAAACATTAGAATTAGAAAACAATTTTAGTGTCTAAAGTTTTTTTATTTCATCATATTATGGGGGTACAAATGTTGTTAAGGTTACATATATTGCCCCTGCTCCTCCCACCCCCACCCCCACCCCCACGCCAAGTCAGAGCTTCTAGCGGGTCCATCCTCCTGGTGGTGCCATGGCACTCATTATGTAAGTATACACCCATGCCCTCCTCCCCCTCCCACCCGCCCCACACTTGATAAATCGGTTTTGTTTGTTTGTTTGTTTTTGGTTTTGTTTTTTACATTTTGGTTACATTTTATATCTTTGCCTCAAATCTTTTATGTTTTTCCTTTAAACGTTTTTTATTAAAAATAAAAACTAAGACACAAAAACACAGATTAGCCTAGGCATACACAGGGTGAAGATAGTAAAATGTCACTGCCTTCAACCTCCACATCTTGTTTTTTCATATATTTATTGGACATTTGTCTTTCTTCTTTTGAAAAGCTTCTGTTCATGTCTTTTGCCTACTTTTCAATACGGTTGTTTGTTTGTTTGTTTCCTTGTTGATTTGTTTGAATTCTTTGTAAATTTTGGATGTGTAGCTTGCAAATATTTTCTCCCATTCTGTAGGTTGTCTGTTTGCTCTGTTGATTGTTTCTTAGCTGTGCAGAAGCTTTTCAGTTTACTCAAATGCATTTCTCTATGATGTTATGATGGCTACATCATTAGTCAATTTTTCAGTTACATTACTCTCTTGTGGGACCACCATCACATATATGGTCTGTCACTGAATGAAACGTTATTATGCAGCGCATGACTATATAACCCACGTTGGGTAACTTCCAGGTACTATATATGTTTTTTCTCACTAATTATACATATCCTCTCTCTCATTAGACTCAGCTATTTTACTTCTTGTTTCCTTAGCAGTAGATGCCTAATAAACATTTATTAAATGAAAAAAGGAATAATTAGAAACTCAATTAGTATATATTAGTAGTCTAATTTTCAGTGCATTGCTTTACCAATTCATATTAAGAAAAATATTTATGTATGAATTGTGATTTATCAATTAATTCTTAATTTTCTACATGTATCTTAAAAACATATCTAACCCACTTACGTGCTGGCATACGTGTGAGTGCTTTCTTCTGATCTGGATCTAAAAAAAATTGAAAATAATGTCTCAAGTAAGTACTAAGAAAGCTTGTCAACTACATAAATAAAAATCAGGACATTTTATAAGTAGTATTATCTCTTTTACAAGACTGGTTACCAATAAATAAAATAATTTCTTTCTAAAGGTCATTGGCCAAAGATTCAAATAAGTAACATTCTTATTTGCCTATATACATGATTCACAAAAAGTCCAAAAATAAACTCCTGCAGTGAAGAGAACATCAAAAATGTGCAGATTTGCTTTTTCCTTTTATCCCTTCTAAACACAGAGTATAGGTTTGACCCTGAATGTCTGATTCTGATCTTCAGACCCCAACTTTTAGCTTTTTATTCATTGTTAAAGAAATATCACATTTTGTAAATTAAAATCTATGATTTGTAGACAGTATGGAAGAGTGGTCTTGGCAAAGAAGTTTCCCCTTTTTATTCCTCACATAGAGGAGTGCTGAAAAGAAAATGATGCAAATATTTAGTGCACAACTGAGGCTAACAACAAGGAAATACTTCTGGTACAATAAAAATGATAAAACTGAGAGCTCACAGGGAAAACAGAAGCTATGACTGAATGACTGCAGAGTATCTAAACCATTTATGCATCTTTGAGGCTAGAGAGTTAATAGCCCTGTCTTAGAAAGAGGTGAGGTTCCAGGCCTTTGGATGTGAAAAAACTGTAAGTGAATGCTTAACTAAACCTGGGAGCCAGAAGGGGCTATATCAACAATGAAACAAGAATACTAAAAATTCTGACCATTGTGGCCTTTAGAATGCAGCAGGGAAATGGGCATATATAGGTGGAAATATGCATTACCATGAAAAGAAAGAATCCCAAGCCTCCAAAAAGTGGTTTTAGGACCCAGTTTATAATTACCACAATTCTTGAATGCCACACTCTGCAATTATTTAAAATATTTTTGCTTTAATAGAATAAAAAACCAAACAACCTACATGTCTGTCTCTACAACATAGCACACGCAGAATGCTCATGGGAAAATCATACAGACTAAAGATAAAAGAGACTAAGATTACAAACCACTAAGTGTTAAAGTCAACGCCAGAGTAAAACAATGAATTCACACACCAAGAACTACAAATGATTTGTTTAAAGACACTTTAACATAAGAATATTAAGAATCCCCATAAATATCTTTTCAGGAATAGAATCCATAAGTCTAGAAAAGGACAGAAATGAAGAAAGAATTGGAGAAATGGAAGAAAGATCTGGGAAAATAAAACAGAATGCTTACATTATGCAGAGATTAAAAATAATATGTGAGGCCGGGCGCGGTGGCTCACGCCTGTAATCCTAGCTCTCTGGGAGGCCAAGGCACGCGGATTGCTCGAGGTCAGGAGTTCGAAACCAGCCTGAGCAAGAGCGAGACCCTGTCTCTACTATAAATAGAAAGAAATTAATTGGCCAACTAATATATATAGAAAAAATTAGCCGGGCATGGTGGCGCATGCCTGTAGTCCCAGCTACTCGGGAGGCTGAGGCAGGAGGATCGCTTGAGCCCAGGAGTTTGAGGTTGCTGTGAGCTAGTCTGATGCCATGGCACTCACTTTAGCCTAGGCAACACAGCGAGACTGTGTCTCAAGAATAATAATAATAATAATAATAAAATGTGAAAATATAATACAAGTGATAAAGGCATACTTCCAATTCTGGCCAAGATGGAGTAGTGAACTGAGTTAAATAAGGTGAGCCCTAGGGCTGAATCTTCTTATGCCTGGAGAGAGTTTACAGGCCATAGAGCAACAAGGGGGCAAAGCCCAGCAGGTCCCCTGCTGTGGAGGTGACAGAGTTGTCAGTCCAGGGAGGCCAAGACAGCTGGAGTACACAGGGCAGAACACCAGAGAGGACAGGTGGTAATCTCAACAAAGCTGGTAATCTCTTACACTCACACAGGGACAGGAATAGCTTGAGGTCCCACTACCTAAGTTAAAAAATCTCACAGTTCTGAGTGAAACAGGTAACTCAAAGTAGTGTTGTATAGAAAAGTTTTTGGATGATAAATCTATTCTGTATTTTATTGTGCTAGTGAGTGGTATATGTACATATTTGTTAAACTCATAAAATTGCACACTAAAAATGATGACATTCACTGTACATAAGTTATATCTCAGTTTTAAAAAGTCCTATTCCAGTCTCAAAAGAAAAAAAAGGGAGGAAAGGAAGAGAAGATAGAGAAAGAAAAGAACCACCACCACCATCACCAACATGGAGGCCAGAATGGATACCCTAAAATGTAGGGATTCCATAAGGAGAAAAAAGACAGAATGGATAAGAACACTGAAACTATTAAAAAATTGATGAAAGAAATTGAAGAAGACACAAATAAATAGAACTATATCCTGTACTTGTAGATTGAAAAAATTAATATTGCAAAAATGTCCATACTACCTAAAGGTATCTACATATTCAATGCAATCTCTATCAAAACCCCAATGACATTTTTCATAGAAATAGAAAAAGCAATACCAAAATTAGTATGGAACCACAAAAGACTCTCAATCACTAATGCAATATTAAGAAAAAAGAACAAAGCTGGAGGCATCACCTTCTTGAATTCAAATTATGTTATGGAACATATGGTACTGGCATAAAAACAGATATATAAACCAATGAAACAGGTTAAAAAGTCCTCACGGAATAGAAATAAATCCACAGTTGTACAGTCCACTAATATGAGATAAAGGTGCCCAGATATGCAATGGAACACAGTCTCTTAAATAAATGGTGTTGAAAAAACTGGGTGGCCACTGTCGAAATATAATAAAATTGGACCCTTATAATATACACAAAAATAAGCTCAAATAAAGACTTAAAACATAAAGCTTAAAACCATAAAAATCCTAGAAATATGCATATTAATAGTCCCTTGACATTGGTCTTGGCAATGATTTGTTTGGATATGACACCAAAAGCATGGTAACAAAAGTGAAAGTAAACTATATCAAATAAAACATTTCTGCACAGCAAAGGAAACAATCAATAAATCAAAAGGGCAACCTACAGAATGGGAGAAAATATTCAGAAACCATTTATCCAATAAGAGGTAATAATCAAGAGATATATAAGAAACTCATGCAACTTAACAGCAAAAAACTAAATAACCTGATTAAAAAATGGGCAAAGAACCTAAATACACATTTCTCCAAGGAAGATATACAAATGGACAACAGGTATGTGTAAAGGTGCTCAACATCACTAATCATCATGGAAATGCAAATCAAAAGCACATGAGTTATCCTCTCATGAGTCATTGTCTCAAACCTATTAGGATGGCTATGAACAGAGGGAAAGAGAGAGAGAGAGAACCGAGAACTACTGTTGGCAAGAATGTAGAGAACATGGAACATCTGTATGCTGTTAGTGAAAGCACAGATTGGTACAGATGTTACGGAAAACAGTAGGGAGGTTCCTCAGAAAATTAAAAACATAACTATCTAGCAATCCCACTTTAAGGTATATATCCAAAGAAATTGAAATCAGAATCTCAAAGACATACCTGCATTCTGATGTTTATTGAAGCCTTATTCACAATAGCTAAGATATGGAAGTAGCATGAATGTCCATCAACACATTAATGGATGGATACATATATATCATGACAGAGTATTATTCAGTCTTAAAAAAAGAAGGAAATCCTGCATTTGTGGCAACAGTGATGAACCTGGAGAATATTATGCTAAGTGAAATAAGGCAGACACAGAAAGACAAACATGCCATGATCTAATTTATATCTGGAATCCAAAAATATCAAACTCCTAGAAACAAGAGAACACAAAAGTGGTCACCAGGCTTGGATATGGGGAAAATGGAGAGATATTGGTCAAAAGGTACAAATGTTTAGTCAGAGCTTCAAGCGTCACCATCCCCCAAACGTTGCACATCTCACTCATTGTGTTTGTATATACCATTCCCTCCTCCCCCCTCCCACCCGCCCCACACTGGAACAATACCTCAGTGGACATATAGGAATAACATTTATTGGATGTCGGGCAAGTGGGAAGGGGAAGGAGGGGGTGGGTGTACACAAACACAAGAGTGAAATGTGCAATGTTTGGGGGATGGTCATGCTTAGGCTCTGACCCAAGGGGGGAGGGGGGCCATGGGCAATATACATAACCTTAACACTTGTACCCCCATAATACGCTAAAATAAAACAAGATAAAAAAAAAAGACATCTGCACTCGAATGTTTATAGCAGCATAATTTACAATTGCAAAGATGTGGAAACAACCCAAGTGCCCATCAATCCATGAGTGGATTAATAAAATGTGGTATATGTATACCAAGGAGTATTATTCGGCTACAAGAAACAATGGTGATATAGCATCTCTTATATTATCCTGGACAGAGCTGAAACCTGATCCACTAAGTTAAATATGCCAAGAATGGAAAAATAAGCACCACATGTACTCACCAGCAAAGTGGTATTAACCGATCAACATCTAAGTGGACATAGAGGAGTAACATTTATTGGGTATTGGGCAGATGGGGGGGATGGGTATATAGAAACATAATTAGTGCGATGTGCATCATCTGGGGGAGTGGACTTACTTGAAGCTCTGACTCGGGGGAGGCGGGGACAAGGCAATATACGTAACCTAAACATTTGTACCCCATAATATGCTGAAATTTAAAAAAAAAGAAATTTAAGAACACAGTTGTGTCCCCGCAAAAAAAAAAAAAAAATCAATACTAGATATGGCACATGGATGCTGCTTGCTATATGTAGCATATACGTAGGATACACCAAACTTTTGTTATAGACATTCTCTGCACGGAGGAAGAAGTATCATGCTAGAAGGAACTGCAGCTGAAAAAGCAATGGTTTATTTCATAAAATGAACAAGAAAACTAGTAACATTTGTGTATTTCCACTAGCAGGCATGTAGATTTCTGTTGCCTTCTCTCTTAGTATTTGAATTATTTCTTTAAAAATAAAAATGTTGTAGGATATATTATAAATTTGCCTTTTGAAAATTTTACCCAGAGAATATCTTTTAATTTGTTACTTATATGAGGTAGCAATGTGAATTGAAATATTTCATCTATGGTAGGGCACATAAATCTGCATTTTTAATAAATACCTCTAGTACTTCTTTTGTGGGTGACAGAGATCACCCTTTGATAATCTCCAGGGTATTTGAAAGCAACAGACATGGATATACTTGAGTCCTTCCTCTCTCCATTAACAGTATAATGACTTTGAAAGATTCTTGAAACTACACTTCCAAATCTTTGTATATTTAAAATGGGAATATTCACAACTATCTCACAAAATTAACTGACATGTTGATGTAATACTCAAACTCCTGCAAAATGTAAAGTATTATGGCTGGTCATGATATAGCTTACATGTGACTAGATTCAAATGGTACTAAGTTTAACTTCAGAACACAAATTCAATTTACCTGCTACTTAGAGATTCCTCTTCCTTGGTGAACCTCTTTTTCAAACGATTCCATGCCAGAGCTACAATGGTTGGTACAATGATTATAGGAAGAAAAATGTAGAAACCTAGAAGCCATCTCTTTTTACTCTTCCCAGAATGTTTTTCTGTTATTAAACCTAAAAATAAAAATACATTTAAAAAATCAAAAAATTAAACTCTACTTTTACTTTCAAGTTGCAACAAAATCATTAAAATTTTCCATATCTTTATTATTATTCAAGGAACATGGAAAAAGAATTATGGAATCATAATCCTTGGACTATCTCTACAAGCTTTCATTCTAAAAGCTTGGAAAAAAAAGTTTTAGAAAGTTCAAAAGTATTCTGCATTTTACAGTAAATAGAAAAATATCACTAGAACACTATAAGTGGGGACAAAAGAGTTCAATGATACATAATGTGGGATTGTGTAATTGCAAGGTTGTCCAAATTTGTATTGTCACAAAGTGCATTATCAAAGGATTTCAGTGTATTTGTGAATATCTTATTTTTCTTTAGTAGACTCTTGTATTTGACATTAGAGATCTATGTTTATCATTACAGTGCTAATAAAGGACACAAGCATAAAAATCAGGAGACTGGATTCCTAATCCTGCTTCTGCCACTTGTTAGCACTGGGTATATAGACTTAAAACGTATTTTCTAATCTCCATGAGAACATTTTCTTTTCTCACTCCTCATCCCAGTGGCTAGATCACCACCTGGCATATATTAAGAGTGAAATAAATATTTACTAATAAAATGAATGAATGACAGAAACTAAAGCCATGGTAAAGAAACAGAAAATTGTGCCAGCATCCCTTCTGTCATGGCTTAAGTAGCAATTTATAGATTTTTCTCATTTAACCTATAAACTCTTTCAGAGTAAAAGCTTGTCGTCTCTTTCTTTCCTTCCAAAACAGAAACAGAGTAACAGTACTAGGCAGAGAGTAAATGTTGTTTGTTTAGACATGAAATCACAGGATCAATCATAAAAGTGGGGAGAGGTTGAAAACTATTCTAAAAGAAAATGTCAATGGTACTAGTAAAGAGAAATTTGTTTAAATATTCCATTTAAATCATGATATTTTAACGTTAGAAAAGAGCAAAGTTAAGAAGGCATATTTGGTTTCCATTTTTGAGAGAAGTCTGATTACCTTTTCATTACAAATATTGGTCTCCTTTGAAGTGGGAAAATCTAACTTTTTAAGTTACGATAAACAATTAGAGAATTTTATTAAATGAATTTCTAAACAGATAGATACTTACCCTTTCCCACAGGAGGCATAGAACGAGTTGCCCCACGAAGTGACTCACAAGTTGGAGGCAAGTAGCCACCAGTACAATTGCATTCCCCCAAGGAGTTGCACACCTAGGGTCATTTAAAAAAAAAGAAAAAAAACGATTACTTTAAAATACCTTCTCAAAGAAAGTAAAATTATGAGATGGATCATCAAGCTTACTTTTGTATAGTATTCTGGTATAATTTTGTTTATTTGAGAGAGATAACCCCAAGTATAAAATGCTTGGTTTCTTAGATTAAAATATACCCTCAAAACAGCAAGAACAAAAAGAGCTATAAAGTAAGGCTCATGATATTTGCATCAAGAAAATTTAACACCTTCAAATGTTTACCTGCAAATATAATGTACAATTTCAAAAATGCATACTTAAATTCTAATGAAAATGTGACCCTTACACCAGTGTTCTGGAGCCATCTAGTACCAGCTCCCAGAGCTGATCGTGTTCATCTCTTTCCACCTCCCCCTTCAGTGACTTCATGTTGGTAACTTGAAGTATGTGCCCTACTAACGAGGCTTTTACCCTCCCCAGGCAAGCTGCTAAACATTTACCAGCTTAATAATGCCTTTACCAGGATGGGTTTTGTTTCGTTTGCTTTTGTTTTGTCCATGGAAAACCCAAACAGTAAAACATTTCAAAGAGGTTTATCTCCGCCAATGTGAGTGGCCATGCCCTGATGGAAACACAGACCCAAAAGATTTTAGTAAGTGACCGTAAGGCTGTTAGAATGTAACCCTGCTTTATACATTTCAGGGAAGCAGAAGTTACATGCAAAGGCATAAATCAATACCTGGAGGTTACACACTGATTTGGCCTAAAAAGATGGGATATCTTGAAGCAGGTCATAGGTGGATGCAGAGATTGTTCAATTTACAATTGGTGAAAGAAGTAAGGATTTGTCTAAAAAATTGAAGTTAGCAGAAAAGAATGTTTCAGTTAACATTAGGAAATCTGGTAATCATCATGTGATACTATGTCAGAGCCAGATTATGGGAGCAAGCCACAATATACTGGGTCAAAGTGACCTGTTTAGCAAAATTGATGGTCTACAGATGTGACTTAACCATTACCTGGCATGGCCTTAGATCTTGTTTATAATTTGGTATCTTACTGCCACAAAGAGTCTGCTCTGTCAATTTTATGATCTCTATTTTAACATTTATGCTGGTCAGTTGTTGTTTCTATACTGTAAAATGGAGGGGGTACAATAAGGTGTTCCTCACCTCTTGTCCTGTCATGGCAAGGTTCTCAGTTTTAAGATTTCTCTGGGGTCCCCTTAGACAAGAGCGGGTCTGTTCAGTCATTTGTGGGAGCTTAGGATTTTATTTTTAATTTACAGTTTGATTCTCAAGCAAAAGATTTTGTATTTCAAGAGAGCATCAGATACATAGATATGGCATGATAGCAGGAATTGCTGATATGATATTTTTTTCTGGGTTGACAAAAAAAATCACCAATCTAGAGTTATCTTTCAATAATGAGAAAAAAACAAAGACTTCCTCAGGAAAAAAAAAAAATTAGAGCATTTATCAACCAATAGACCTGCCTTTCAAATATATGCTAAAGGAGTTTTTCAGAGAAAAGGAAAACTATACAGGTCAGAAAAATCTGATTTATATAAAGAAAGAAAAGCAAAACCTTAGAGAAAGAATTAACTTAAACTAAAAACTGTTTTTAATTCCTAATTGATCTAAAAGATAATAGTTTGTTCAGATGGTTTTAGTACTGAATTCTACCAAGTATTTAAGGAAGAAATTATACCAACTTTCTATAATACCAAAATCAGAGAAAGATATTAAAAGAAATGGATACTTCAGACTATATCTCTCATGAACATAGATGCAACTCCCCCCAAAATATTAGCAAATAGAATTCAACAACATATAAAAGGAATTAAACACCACAACTAAATGAGATTTATCCCAGGTATGCAAGAATGGTTCACCATTATAAAATCAGTTGATGTAATTCATCACACACCAGCAGATTAAAGAAAAAAAAATCACATTTATAATATCAATAGATACAGAAAAAGTATTCAAGAAATAAAATCCAAGTTGCATTCATGACTTAAATAAAACTATCAGCAAACTAGGAATACAGGAAAACTTTTTCAAGGAGATAAAGAATATCTAACAAAAAACCTATAGCTAACATAATATTTAATCGTGAGAAATTAGATACTTTCCCACTGAGATGAGAAACAATACAAGGATATTCCCTCTCACCACTCCTACTGCAGCATCAAACTGGAAGTTCTAGCTAATACAGTAAGACCAGAAAAGGAAATAAAGATATAATAAATGGGAGGAAAGAGTAAAACTGTCATTGTTTGCATGCATAATCATCTATGTAGAAAATCTAAAAAGAACTGAAGGAAAAGAAACTTGGAACTACGTGATTATGGCAAGTTTGCAAGATACAATGTTAAATGTACAAAAGCCAATCATTTCCTTACTGGATCAACAATGAACAAATGAAATTTTAAATTTAAAACATACTATCCTTTATATTATCACCCCCCAAATGAAGTATTAGCTATAAATCTAACAAAATATGTATATGATCAACATGAGAAAAACTACAAAACACTGATGAAAGAATTATTTAGAAAAAGAACTAAATACATGAGGAGATATTACATGTTAATGGATAGGAAGACTTATTATTGTCAGATATCAATTCTTCCTAACTTCATCTATAGATTGAATGCAATTCCACCCATAATCCCTGCAGGTTATTTTGCATAAATCAACAAATTGAATGTAAAGTTTATTTGAAGACACAAAAGACTCAAAGTAGCCAACTCAATATTGAAAGGAAAAGAACAAAGTCAGAAGAGTTCGCCTCAACATACTATAAATCTATGCATTCAAGTTAGTATATTATGGAAGAAAGAATAATCTAAAAGGTAAATGAAACAGGATAGAGGGTCCACAAATAAATATATGTAAATCCAGTCATCTGGTCTTAGAGGAAGGCAAAAAAGCAATATGGTAGAGAACAGAAAGCCTTTTCAACAAGTGGTGCTGGAATAACTGGACATTCACATAGAAAAAAATAATCTAGACACATACCCTACAACCTTCAAAATATTAACCCAAAATGGATCCTAGACATAAGTATAAATTGTAAAACTAGATGAAAACTCCTAGAAGATAACTTAGGAAATAACCTAGATGACTTCAGGTATGGCATAGACTTTTTAAATACAATACCAGAGGCACAGTCCATGAAAGAAAGAATTAAGAAGCTGATCTCATTAAATTAAAATTTTCTCCTGTGTGAAAAACACTGTCAAGAGAATGAAAAGATAAGTCACAGACTTGGAGAAAATATTTGCAACAGACACATCAGATACAGGACTGTTATCCAAAATATACAAATAACACTGAAAGCTCAACAATAAGAAAATAAACAGACTCATTTAAAAATGGGCAAAATACACCCTCATCAAAAAATATATAGAGATGGTAAACACGTATATGAACAGATGCTCCACATTATATTTCATCATGAAATTGCAAATTAAAACAATAATGAGATACCACAACATACCTATTAGAATGGCCAAAACCCAAAACACTGACATTAGATGTTCGCTTGGATTTGGAGCAAAAGGGACCCTCATTCATTGCTCATGGGAATGCAAAATAGTACTGCCACTTTGGAAGATATTTTGGCAGTTTCTTACAAAACTAAGCATACTCTTAGCATGTGATCCAGCAATGGCAACCCTTGGTATTTACCCATAAGAGTTGAAAATTTATGTCCACACAGAAACCTGCATAAGGATGTTTATAGCAGCTTTATTCATAGTACCAAATGTGGAAGCAACCAAGATTCTTCAGTAGGTGAATGGATTAAAAAACTGTACATCCAGACAATGGAATATTATTTAAGACCAAATATAAATGAGTTATCAAGCAATGAAAAGACATGGGGAAACTTTAAATGTATATGAATGAGTGAAAGAAAGCAATCTGAAAAGGCTATATACTGTACAATTCCAATAATATGACAATCTGGAAAAGGAAACACTATGGAAATAGTAAAATTATTACTGGTTGTCAGGGATTGGGGTGAAAAGAACAGGATAAAAAGGCAGAATGCAGAGAATTTCTAGAGCAGTTAAAATACTCTGTATCATATTATAATGATAAATACATGTCATTTTATATTTTCTAAAACCCATGGAATGTACAACACCAAGAGTGAACCCTAAGGTTAACTATGGACTTTGGGAATTAATGATGTATCCATGTAGGTTTATCCATTGTAACAAATATATCACTGTGGTAGGTGATGGAAGAAGCTTAATTGCATATCAGTAACCCAAACAAGCCAATCTGAAAATCCTACATACTATATGATTCCAATAAAATGACATTCTACAAAAGGAAAAACTATGTAGTGAGCAAAAACCATCAGTGGATGCTAGGAGTTAGGGGAGAGGGAAGAATGAATTGATGGAGCACAGAAGATTTTTAGGGTAGTGAAAATACTCTATGTGGTAGTATAATGATAAATATACATCATTTTAATTTGTAAGGACCCCATAAAATGTAAGAGTAAACCATGATGTAAACTATGGACTTTGGGTGATTATGATGTGTCCACATGGATCATCAATTGTAACAAATGTACCACTGTGGTGTATGATGTTAAAATTGAGGAAGCTTGTGTGGATATGGGATGAATGGTTATACGGAAAATCTCTGCATTTTACACTAAAACTTCTGTGAACCTAAAGCTTCTCTAAAAAATAAAGTCTACTTTTTAAAAGAGAGAGAAAACCAGTTGTTTTCCATGACTTCATGTATCCACAGATACAGAAGTTGTGGCTTAATTATCTGCCCTTTGTGAACAGGTCAATGTATTTACTGGAAAATGTAAACACATTCTGTAAAGTATCCAACTATAACAATAAATTTTTTAGGTCATCAGTAATTTAATTCTACTCAAAGTGTTCTCTAAAACTAATTATGGCTGCTGAATTTAAAAACTTAATTCAGCTCTAAATTGAAAATAAATGCAACAAGATCTGGCATATACCAACAATCAAATAAATATTGATAAATTAAGGAGTGATGCTAAAACGTGTCCAACATAAATATGATTCAGGGAAACATGTGCTTACTTACTCCACGTCCATTGCATTTTTCTGTACATTCATCTGCAGGATTAGTAAGCAACTCTGTATTCTCACATACACGCTTCGAACTACAAACCTAAGAAAAACACAGAGAAAAATGTTTCTAAACAAGTAGCTCCAGCAATTACATTACAATTAGTAATTCTATAACATAAAATCATAACAATTCAATGTTATAAATTTCACTCTAAGTACTGCTTTTGCTGCATTCCAGAAATTTGATAAGGTGTATTTTCATTTTCATGTAATTCACATATTTAAAAATTTCTCTTGAAAATTTTTCCTTGACCCATGTGTTATTTAGAAATTTGTTATTTAATTTACAATAATTTGGAAATTTTTCAGGTAACCCTAATGTGAACTATGACCTTTGGGTGATAATGATGTGCCAATGTAAGCTCATCAATTATAACAAAAGTACCATATCAGTGAGGGTTCTGCATAGTGGGAGAGGTTGTATGTGGGGAGGCAATAGGGGATGAGGTGCAAATAGGAACACTGTATCTTCCACTCAATTTTTCTGTGAACCTAAAACTGCACTAAAACATAAAGTCTATTTTTAAAAATCAATAATTTTTTAAATGATTCAGGCAGGGGAGTAGGGAATATCAATGAAATAAACTTTGCTATTCATAAAAAAACCGTATAAACAAAGAACCATTTTTCATTACCATAACATGAAATATAACAAAACTATTCCTGAGCACATAGTTAAAATCATACCATATATTAATTGCACATATCAAAACAGTTTTCATAAAATAGGAGCCATTATCAGAGTTCCATAGGTATTTAATAAAGGTAATGAAAATTTTCATTAAAATATGCTAGAGTTGTCTAGCATTCTATCATGGAATGTATCAAAAATCCAGATATAATTTTTTAACTTTAAGGTATAATACTTTAAGTCTATAGAGGAACCAAAAACAGTATGGCATTGCTACAAAAATAGAGACATAGACCAATGAAACAAAACAGAGAACCCAGGTATAAAACCATCTCCCAACAATGAACTGATCTTCAACAAAGCAGACAACAATATGGACTGGGTATAGCCCTATTCAATAAATACTGCTGGCTAAAGAACTGGATAGCATAAGGAAGGATATAATAAAACTTGAACAAATTAAATAGTCATTTAGGGAATTTCAAAATACAGCAGATAGCTACAGCAAAAGATTAAACCAAGGAGAAAAAAGAATCTCAGAGCTTGAAAACAAGGCTCTAAAGCTAACCCAGTCATTTAAAGATGCAGAGAAGAGAATAAAAAGGGCAAAGCAATCACCTATAAAGATATGGACCTATGTGAAGTGAACTAACATAACAATTGTAGGTATCCCTGAGGAAGAAGAAGAAAAGACTAAAACCATGCAGAATCGCTTTGAGGGAATTATTGAGAAAAACTTCCCTGGTATCATTGGAGATCCAGACATCCAAATACAGGATAGTCATCAAACACTGGGAAGGATTCATAGCAAATAGGACATCTATAATAGAAATAGAAATCAACCTGTCCAAAGTCAAAATGAAGGGGAAAATACTACAGTCAATTACATGAAAGCAACAACTGACCTACAAAAGAAAGCCCATCAGGCTAACAGCAGGCTTCTCAGCAGAAACTTTACAAGCCAGAAGGATATGGAGTCCTATATCCAATCTTCTTAATAGAACAACTGCCAGCCTAGAATTTTGTATATTTCAAAACTAAGTTTCACAATTGATGGAGAAATTAATTAAATTCTAGAAAAGCAAACACTGAGGGAATTTGTCAAGACCACATCTGAACTGCAGAAAAACTGTATTATAATGAATCAGCATAATAGATGCCCACCAGTGTAATATCACTCAAAAAAGCAAAAGCTCACAACTCCTATAAAACAATAGCACAAAAGGGAAAACTAAGCAATATGGTACTACCCAAAATAATGAACAGACAATATCCCACATATCAATTATATTCCTTAATTTAATGGTTTAAATGAGCCACTCAAAAGACACAGGCTGGCTGAATGGATTAAAATATACAACCCAAATATTTTCTGTCTCCAGAAACACATCTAAACCACAAGGATGCAAACAGGCTCGATCTGAAAGGATGGAAAAAGTATTCCACACAATTGAAAACCAAAGGCTATTCTCACATCAGACAAAACTGACTTTAAATCAACAAGGGTAAAGAAAAAGACAGTCATTAGTCATTATATAATGGTAAAGGGAGCAATTCAACAAGAAGACATAACAATCTGAAATATATATGCACCTAACACAGAAACTCCCAGATACATAAAACAAATTCTAGAACAACTAAGCAATAAAATAAATACTAGCATCATAATTGCTAGGGACTTCAATACCCACTGTCAGAGCTCAACAAATTCTCCAAGCACAAAATAAACAAACACTGGACTTAAATGGGACCTTATAACAAATGGACTTAACAGACATTTATAGAAAATTCTACTAAAGAAAATTAATGAATACACATTCTTTTCATCAGCACATGGAACTTTCTCCAAGATGGCTCATATCTTAGGCCAAAGGCATGCCTCAACAAACTCTAAAAAATCATATCACACCATGTATCCTCCCAGACCACAGTAAAATAAAACTAGAAATAAATTGCAAGAATATAATTCAATTATACACAGGATCATGGAAATTAAACAACCTGCTGCTGAACAATTAGTGGCTCAATGATGAAATTAAGAAGGAAATCAAAGGATTCCTTAAACTTAATGGCAAAGGGGACACAAGCTATCAAAATTTATGAGATTCAGCAAAAGCATTCCTAATGGGAAAATTCATAGCCTTAAATTTCCACAACCAAAAGTCCCTATAGAGTAAATGCTATTTACTCCACTTTATATATTGCTGATGTATCTCAGATTGGCTAGGTAATCTGCAAAATGTGAAACACTAAGAAGTAAAGATTTGATTCTAAATAGCCTCATCTAAGTTATGCTCTTAGATGACAGAGAAGAAAAACCACCAACCAGAGTGTTTCTGCAAGAAAGATAGATTTTAGAAGAAAGTGAAAAAATAAATAAACATGCAGACAAACATAGATTGGATGAGGGTCAGAAGGAAGGATGCCTGAAACTATAGGAGACTCCACTGGAAGAAGCTGCAGAGGAGAACTGGAAGAAAAAAGGCCACCAAGAGACTTGTAGAAAAGTGTCAAGGGTAGGTAGAGCAGTTAAATTTCCCCTCTTCTAACTCAGGCCGCTGGTGGCCTCATCAATGGTTAAAGCAACCTGCGAACACAAGCCCAGATGGCTGCTGCCAATGAGCGGTGGTGACCCTCTGCAGGGAGGACACCAGGCTTCCAGCTCCCTGAGGCAACTCCTGGCCCACAGACCCAAGCTGATTATCAGGTGCCATACTGCTTCATTCTCCCTTCCCCCTTCCATACCTGCAGCTTCTGAGAAAGACAATTCAGTCACCAGCAGAGGCATCTGAAGGGAATGGGACATTTCCTTTTGGGGCACTACAGTTCACTAAGGGACACTCACCCTATGAGCTCCCTACCTGCCAGCCCTCCCAGGTGCTGCGAGCCTGGTGACTCCAGAGATCAGGGCAAATTCCGAGGCAGAGAGACATTGATCCACCTTCGGCACCCCATGGGTGGCTTGAGACTTACACTCCTCTCCGTGGCACAGTCATGGATTGCTCTCTGGGACCCAGGGGACAGGCCTGCAGACAAGATCCCATACACTCAGGTATCCATTGCATTGCCCAGGTGCACAGAGGGGATCATTGTGAATAAGCCTACCGAGGTGTGTGTGCATTCAGGGACAGATCACTGTGTTGAGGGGAAAGCCTCCTCCCATGGGAGGGCAATGTTCCTAGCTCAGGCTGCAATCCTTGGCAGAAAACCTCCTGGCCCTCATCACAGCCAGGGGAGATCTGCTGGCTTGCAGTCCTGATAGCTGGCAAAGGCCCGGGGGAAATCACAGAATAGGGGAGGGTAAAAGGAGCGAGGTCTGCTCCAGATTGCAGGTCTCAGAAAACCCCAGCCACACATACAGATTTTTTGGCTGAGTAGAGCCATTTCAGGACCTCACTGGCAGCTTGGCCCAGAAGCAGAGAATGGACCTTTGACCCCTGCTAACAGAATCTGTGGAGCTTGAAGGCTGACACAACCCAGCTGCACCCAGCCTTACACACCTGGAAGTCCCAGAGCCTGACCCACCACCTGAGGCACTAGAGTGCCACTTCAAGGATCAAAGGCTGGTTACAGGACCCAAAAACAACACTGCAGCCTGTTCCTCCCAGAAAGTGCCACCTACTGGCAAGAAGCTCATTCAGCACACCCTTTTACTGCATCTACTGACTCATCATACAAGGTGTGGTCAAAATGTCACCCCAAAACACCACCTACTGGCTGAGAGACTAAACAGGGCATGTCATTATGTAAATGAAAACCTAAAGGTTACAACCAATAGCCAAACCAGATAGAAAGGAATCAGAAAAAAACTCTGGAAGTATGAATAACCAAATCAACAGCACACCCCCAAAGGGGAACACCAGCACTCTAGCAATGGATATCAACCAAATTCACAACACTAAAGTAACAGAAGAGTTCTGAACAAGGATTATAAAAAAAACTCAATGATATGCAAGAAAAAATGGATAACCAACACAAAGAAACCACACACACAAAAAAATCCAGGACCTAGAAGAAAAATTCACTAAAGAAATTGAAGTATTAATGAGAAATCAAACTATTAATGAGAAATCATTCTTCTGGAAATGAAGAATTTATTCAAGGAATTATAAAACACAGTGGAAAGCCTCAAGAACAGGGTATATCAAATAGAAGAAAGAATCTCAGAGATGGAAGATAACCCCTTCAATTAAATAAGACAGTCACAAAGACAGAGCAGAAAAATATGAGAAAAGAGCAAAGCCTACAAAACATGTGGGATTATGTGAAGAGGCCTAACATGAGAATTATATAAATCCCTGTGGGTGAAGAAGAAAATACACAAGGGTTGGATAAGCTATTTGAGGCTATGATAGAGGAAAATTTCCCATGCCTTGATAAATTTCTACATATTCAGTTACAAGAAGCTCCAAGGACTCCTGGAAGATTGATCACAAACAGGAAGACACCATGACACTGAGTCATAAGAATGACAAAAATAAACACCAAAGAGGTCCTCCTATAAGTTTTAAGGTGAAGGAAGCAGAAAATCTACAAAGAAAAACCCATCAGAATAACAGCAGACTTCTCAACTGAGACCTTACAAGCAAGAAGAGACTGGGGCCCTGTTCTCACTCTTCTCAAACAGAATAATGCCCAGCCTGGAATCTTGTGCCCTGCAAAATTAAGTTTCCCATACAAAGGAGAAATAAAGACTTTTACAAACAAGCAAATACTGAGGGAATTCATCAATACAAAACTTGCCCTCTAGGAAGTACTCAAAACAGTGTTACACATGGATGAATACAATAAACACACACCAGTGAAAAGTCATCCAAAAGCTAAAGGTCAAAGGCTAGGTATAAAAATGGTTCAAGAGAGAAAACAAAGCAACAAAGTTGAACTCAATAAGATGAACAGACATCTGCCCACTTATCAATTCTTTCACTGAGGAATGACATACGAGAGGAATTAAACAGGTGAAAAACCATACCATGCTCATGACTTGGTATAATCAACATTGTTAAAGGTCTATACTACCCAAAGTGATCTACAGATTCAATAAAATCCCTATTAAAATTCCAAAATAATTTAAAATTCCAAAATAATTCTATGCTTTGTGTGGAACCATAGAAGACTCCATATAGCAAAAGCAATCTTAAACAAAAAGAAGAAATTGGGAGGCATCAGTATACCAGACTGCAAGCTATACTACAAGGCTATTGTAACTAAAACAGCATTGTATTGGCAAAACAGAAACACAGACCAATGGAACAGAACTGAGAACCCAGATATAAAACCATCCTCATATAACCAACCATCTAATATTTAACAAAGCCAACAAAAACATACACTGGGGAAAGAATCCTTATTCAATAAATGGTGGTGGTAAGAGTGGATAACCACATGTAGAAGACTGAAACAGGATCCACACTTTTCACAAAATCAATACATGATGGATAACAGACTTAAACCTAAGGCATGAAACTATAAGAATTCTGGAAGAAAATGTTGGAAAAACTCTTATAGACTTCTGGCTAGGCAAAAAATTTATGTAGAAGACCCAAAGGCAACCACGGCAACAACAAAAATAAATAAATGAGACCTGATCAAATTAGAATGCTTCTGCACAGCCAATGAAACTATCACGAGAGCAAAGAGACAACCTAAAAAATCAGAGGAAATATTCACATGTTACACATCTGATAAAGGGTTGATAATTAGAATTTATTTAGGACTCAGGAAAATCAGCAAGAAAAAAATCAAACAATCCTATCAAAAAGCAGGCAAAGGACATGAACAGAAACTTTCCAAAAGAATATAGACTAATGGCCAACAAACATATGAAAAAATGTTCAACATATCTAATCACCAGGGAATGCAAATAAAAACCAAATGATATATCACTCATATCCAGTGAGAATGGCCTTTATCAAAAAGTTCCAAAACAATATATCTTGGCATGAATGTGGAGAGATAAGAACACACATACACTACTAGTGGGACTGCAAATTAGTACAACCTCTGTGGAAAGTAATATGGAGATACCTCAAAGGGATACAAGTAGAACTATCATTTGACCCAGTAATCCCATTACTGGGCATCTACCAAAAAGAACAGAAGATATTCTATAAAAAAGACATCTGTACTAGAATGTTTATAGCAGCACAATTCACAATTGCAAAGCTGTGGAAACAACCCAAGTGCCCATCAATACATGAGTTGATTAATAAAATGTAGTATATGTATACCCTGGAGTTCTACTAAGCCACAAAAGCACCTCTTCTATTATCCTGAATAGAGCTGGAACCCTTTCTACTAAGTAACGTATCACAAGAATGGAAAAATAAGCACCATATGTACTCACCATCAAGTTGGTATTAACTAATTTAACTGACCAACACTTAAGTGCACATATAGAAGTAACATTCACTGGGTGTCAGGCAGGTGGGGGGGGGCAAGGAGGGTATGTGTATATTCAAACCTAATTGGTGCAATGCACACCATCTGGGGGATGAACATGCTTAAAGCTCTGACTTGGGTGGGGCACAAGCAATATACTTAACCTAAACATTTGTAACCCCATAATATGCTGAAATATAAAAGTTTTTTTTAAATTGTGCTCTTATTGATGAAGCCACAAAGAGACATATATTCATAAGTGGAATTTCTTCCTTCTTGTTCTCCTGAGAAGTAAAGCAAGTTTCCATGCTATGGAGTACCTCACCACAATATATTTCCAAGGTCTCTTCCCTTCTCACTCTAGACCCCAAACACTTGGAGCCTTCTTGCTCATAACATTGAAATTCTGAAGGGAATGAAACCAATCACATTTTTCTCTTACTATTTGGAGACCAATTTAAGCTTATTAATCTTCTCCTGTAAACATTTTAAAGTTATATAATACTAGAAATTAAAATTTAATATTTAAGTGAAAACATTTAGTGAAGCAATGAATAAAACTATATTTTTTAAAATTAGATTTAAAATTATTTACCCTTCCAAAATCACAAGCACTGCCAATTTGAATAGTCAGTGGATCTTCCATGCCGGGATGCAATCTGGGGTCTAGACTTATACATAAATGATTTCGTACATAAGCATAAATCACATCACCATTATCTTGCTGGAAAGGAGTTTGATGAGGAAAGGTACAAACTACTCTTCCACATAAAATATTCCTGCAAACATAATAAAATTATATTATTATGTATTAGCCATTTATTGGAGTGCTTTCGATTTGCTTTCTTTGACTAGAGAGAGAGAAAGATGATAAAAAAGACTAGGAGGAGGAGAGGTAGAGGGAGGAAGAAGAGGAAAAAGAAAGGAAGGAAAGAAGGAAGAAAGGAAGGAAGGAAGGTAGGCTGGTTCTTCATTTCTTCATTTATGGCAATGTACCTGAGGAAAATGTAATGCTTTAAATACTAACATTTAAATTAAAAAGTAAAAAAAAAAAGGATAAATACATTGATACAAGCTTATCTTTCAATGGTATTAATGGTCTTTTATTCACTGTGAAAATTATATATTTACAGTCAAATAATCAGTTCACTCCAACATTTTATATCCCCTTACAAAAGGAAAGAAAGATGAAAAAGTTGTAAGCTCTATTCTCAAAAATAAGATAGTCTAATACTCTTACTATGGCTTATGATACAAATACAACTGAAATTCTACTAAAAACTGATACAAGTGAAATTAACAAAACCTCACAGAAATTTAAGATGTGGACACATTCTAATTTAACAGTTAGAGAAGACTTCATAGAGAATATGCCACCTGAGATAAACCTCACAAATTTAGTAAGCTTTTAAAAGAAAGAGTGAGGTATTTCTAAACAAAACTAACAGCATAATCAAATCAAGAAAGCATAAAACTACATACTGTGTTTTTGAGTCTGTAAATTCCATGAGGGTAGGAGTATGATTTGGTATCTAGTATTTAGCCCAGTATCTGGCACATAGTATCTTCCTAATAAATGCTGTTTTAAAATAAATTAATCAAAAATCTAGCTCTTCAGATGTAATGGAAATTCAACTTTATTTTGCAGATACTGGACACTCTTTATATGGAACAAGTTATCAAAGTCGATGGGAATACAATTTTAAAAGAAGTGAACAGATTTGGAGAGAAATGGTATAATGATTATGAGAAGTTTACCATTTTGCATTGGATTTAGGAATCTAATGATGATTCATATGTAAATATTTAAAAATAAGATGAAATTTTAACCTATAGCACAAGAAAGATATCAGGGCTAGAGATTTGGGTCTGAGATTCACTTCCATGCAAATGTAATACTTTAAAACACTGGAATGAATGACATATACTAAAGGGAGAGAAAAATTGAAAAAAAAAAAATAGAAAAGGAGTATCGTTTATATTTGTATAACATACCTCCATCCACAGAATATATATTTGTTTGCGCTATTCTTACCGCAGTTCCCAAATCTATCTGTGTGAATTTGAATTTCTTCATAGCAGAAAGTTGGAGCATTGTGGGAACCTGTCAAAGTTAGAAATAAATATATTGGGATTAAGCATATGTTGGTTTTTCACCTTCCTCCATTTCTTAGTATGTTATATGCTCTCCCTGCCTATTTCTCCACTATTATCTAATTCAAAGGTTTTCCTAGCGAGATTGTAAGGAAAGAGAAAAATGTAAGGTGAAAGGCAATGGTCATGGTTATTCCTTCTTTTGCTTCATTTTCATTCATTTTCATCACAAAAGATAATATGGGGAGGGGAGAGTTATAGACATGTAAATTAAAAGAGGATTCTGTGGAAGAAGGCAATAGAGAGATAATACTATACTGTTTTTCTAGACGGTGAGTGGGAATTTATAAAAAGCCAGATGTATAACAAAATCAATGAGATTTCCTCAATGAGAAGGTGCTTTTTTATTTGTTTATTTTATTTCAGCATAATATGGGGGTACAAACGTTAAGGTTACGTACATTGCTCTTGCCTTCCTTCCCCCTGGATTTAGAGCTTCAAGCGTGTCCAGCCCCCAGACAGTTCACATCACATATATATATTATTTTATATATACACACACACACACACACACACACACACACGTTCCCTCCTCCCTCCCTCCCACCTGCCCAACACTCAACAATTTTTTTTAACATTTTAGTTATATTTTATATCTTTGCCTTTCCCTAGCAATGGTTAGAGGTATGGCCTTCCCCTCCACACTGTTCACCACATCCCTCAGATGTGGATCTACCGCCCCAAACCCCAGAATCCCTGGTGGACATTACCACCCTTTGAGCATCATAGTGATAATCATTCAGTGCCAATTTGATGGCAAGTACATGTGGAGCCCATTTTTCTGATCTTGTGTCACCTCACTTTGGATAATGGGCTTAAGCTCAATCCAGGACAATATAAGCAGTGCTAGCTTGCTGTCATTTCTTAGAATTGAGTAACATTCCATTGTAAACATATGCCAAATTTTAATAATCCAGTCATGAAATGACAGGCACTTGGGTTGTTTCCACATCCTTGCAATAGTGAATTGAGCTGCCAAATAATGCTATTTCTGGGTTAAATGGTATTTCTATTTTTAGTTGTTTGAGTTATCTCCAAATTATTTTCCACAAAGGTTATACTAATTTGCAGTCCCACCAGCAGTGTAAGAGTGTTCCTGTCTCTCCACATCCTCGCCAGCATTTGTTGTTTGGGGATTTCTTGATAAAGGCCATTCTCACTGGGGTTAGGTGGTATCTCATTGTGGTTTTGATTTGCATTTCTCTAATGATTAGAGATGTTGAGCATTTTTTTATGTTTGGAGGCCATTATTCTGTCTTGTTTATAAACGTTTCTATTCATTTCCGTTGCCCATTTCTTGATGGGGTTGATTTTTTCTTCTTAATTCATTTGAATTCTAGATAGATTCTTGTTATCAGACCTTTTCGGAAGCGTAGAGAGCAAATACTATCTCCCATTCTGAAGGTTGTCTATTCGCTCTAATGATAGTTTCCTTGGCTGTACAGAAGCTTTTTAATTTGATCAGATCCCATTTGTTTATTTTTGATGCTGTGGTGATTGCTTTGGGGGTCTTCTTCAAGAATTCTTCACCTAGGCCAATGTTTGAAAGGGTTTTCCCAACATCTTCTTCTAGGATTCTTAAGGTTTCATGCCTTGGGTTTTTTAAGTCTGTTATCCATCTTGAGTGGATTTTTGTGAGAGGTGAGAGGTAGGGATCCTGATTCATTCTTCTGCATGTAGTTATCCAGTTTTCCCAGCACTGTTTATTGAAGAGATTCTTTTCCCCAATGTATATTTTTGTGTGTTTTATCAAAGATTAGGTTACCGTATGTAGATGGTTTCATTTCTGGAATCTGAGTCCTAACATCAATGCTTCTGTTCTTGTGCCAGTACCAGGCTTATTTAACTATTATTGCTTTATAGTATAGCTTGAAGTCAGAATGACTGATGCCTCCCAGTTTGTTCTTTTTACTTAAGATTGCTTTGGCTATATGTATTTTTTTCTGTTTCCATACAAAGCAAAGAATTATTTTTTCTAGATGTGTAAAGAATGATGGTGGTATTTTGATGGGGATTGCACTAATTCTGTAGATGACTTTGGGTAATATTGACATTTTACAATATTGATTCTACCAATCCATGAACAAGGTAGATTTTTGCATCTGTTTACATCTTCTACAATTTCCTTTTTTAGCATTTCATAGTTCTCCTTGTATAAGTCTTTCATATCTTTCATTAAATATACTCCTAGATATTTTTCTTTGAGGCTATAGTAAAAGGTATTGCATTTTTTATTTGAGTTTCTGCTTGATGGTTCTTGGTATATATGAATGCCTCTGATTTGTGTATATTGATTTTGTAACCTGAGACTTTACCGAATTCATTCATCTAGGAGTCTCTTGGACGAATTCATGGGGTTTTATAGGTATAATATCGTATCATCTGCAAAGAGTGAGAGTTTGATCTCATCTGTGTGTTGTATGAAAGGAGAAGATACTTTATCATATCTTCAGGTAGCCTAAACTAAATAGACCAAAATTAACAACTATGTATTTATCTGTTTTTTCCTTCATTGCTATTTTTTTAAAAAAAACTCTGTAAAATATTGCCAAGACTTAGAAGTTTAAAACTACACCCATGTATTAAGTCCCAGTTTCTGCAGGTCAGAAGTTCAGTAAGGCATGGTGGGTTCTCTGCTCAGGGTCTCACTATGCTGAAGTCAAGGTCTTGGTAGGGGCTGTAGTGTGATCTGGAGTTGGAGTCTCCTTCAGAGTTCACTGGCTCTTGGTAGGATTCAGTTTTTTGCAAGTGCAGGACTGAGGCCCCCATTTTCTTGCTAGCTATCTGCCAGGGATTGTTCGTCTCTTAAGAAGTACCCTCAGGTCCTGGTCTTATAACTGTCCCACAACACAATAGCTTCCTTCTTCCAAACAAGAAGAATCATCATTCTGACATCTCCCATCTTTTATGGGCTCACATGATTAGTTTAGCCCCACACTTTATCATATCAAAGTTGACTAATTATGGGCCTTAATTATATCCTCAGAATTCCTTTGAATTCACTATATAACCTAATCACAGGAATGATATTCCATCATATATTCCCTGGTTCTGCTTCAACCCAAATCGGGGAACCATCCACAATGTATATGCATCAGAAGAAATTTAGAGGTCATCTTAGGATTCTGCCTAGTACAGTTACCTTCTCCAAAGTGAACCTCTCTAAGCCTAACTGTCTGATCTGTAAAAGCCTACTTCCATTAATGTCTTACCTCCATTAACTGTTATGATAATTAATCATTCTTATGTTTATTTAGCCACTGTTGTTAATGCCCATCTAATCCCTCTCCATTCTCATTTCCAATCAAGAGGGTTTCTCCTGTTTACCTGCCCATTCTATGCTTTACATTTTTTTCTTTCCACTATTCTTTTCAAATTCTTTACCTTCCAGAAATCCTCGTACTTTCGACCATTTCTAGACATTGGTCCATCCATCAAACAAGACTGTATGGATTCTATCAGTACAGGCAATGTTAGTTCTGGGTAGTCACAATGTTTTGGGATCTTGCAGCAAATGGAGAGGTACTCAAAACTGTGAGCTCCCAGACCGCTGGCCCCTCTGGTGCTGTTTGCCCAGTAGCCCCACCAGAGTAGGACATACCCTGAGACAGAAGGACAATTGAACCAGCCTGGGCAACCTGTGTTTGTCTGGTGACCAGCACGAATCTCTCTGGAATTGTCAGAGATTTATCTCTACGACCCTTGGATGAGCCTACAAGCAAATCCCATGCCCCCAGGTCTTGATCGCCTTGCCTGGAGACACAGAGGGGATATTTGCAAATTAGTCTTCAGAGGTGCAGGTCCCTGCAGGAGCAGATCAGGGGGGAGTGCAGTGTGGGTCCCAGATGCAGTGTGCACATGGGGCATCCGTCCTCCCATAGGAAGGCCACGCTCCCAGATGAGGCCAGATTCCCAAGCAGGGAACCTGCCAGTCTACATCACAGAAGTAGGAGAGCTCGACTGGATGGAGAGCCTGTCTGCCAACAGACACCCATGGAAAATTGAGGAATGAGCAAGGGTGGAAAGGAGCATGGCCTGCTCTAGGCTGCCGAGGTCTCAGACAGCCCTGCTTCCACATGCAGATATTCTGGTTGAATGGGGCCAAAACATGTCTCAACAAATTTTAAAAAAACAGAAATTACACCAAGCATCTTCTCAGGACACAGTGGAATAAAATTAGAAATCAACTCCAACAGAAACACACATCTCTACACAGAGTCATGAAAACTAAACAGCCTATACTGCTCAATGATAGTCAAATCAAGGAGGAAATTCAGATGGAAATCAAAAGATACTTTGAGCTAAATGATAAAGATGATGTAAGTTATCAAAATCTATGGGATACAGGTACAGCAGTCCTGAGAATAAAGGTCATAGCCATAAATGCATACATCCAAATGACAGAAAGACTACAAATCGACAACCCAATGAATTGTCTCAAAGAACTGGAAAAGAATGAACAAACCAATTCAAAACCCAGCAGAAGAAAAGAAATACCAAAGATTTATGCAGAACTACATGAAATCAATAACAAAAGAACTGTATCAAATATTAATGAAACAAAAAGTTGGCTCTTTGATAATATCAACAAAATTTACAAGCCTCTCACTAGGTTAACCAAAAGCAGAAAAGAAAGGACTCTATAAGGTCACCCAGGAATGAAAAAAGAGAAATCACAACTGATTTCAGTGAAATACAAAATATCATCACTGAATACTATAGAAATCTCTGTGCACACAAAATTGAAAATGTGAAGGCAATGAACAAATTCTTAGACACACACAGCCTCCATAGGCTCAACCAGGAAGAAATATAATTCCTGAACAGATCAATATCAAGAAATGAAATGGAAGCAGTAATAAAAAGCCTTCCAACAAAAAGTCTCAGACCAGATGGTTTTATACCAGAATTTTATCAGACCTACAAAGATTGGGGCATATCTTGCAGAAATTATTCCACTATACAGAGAAGGAAGAAATCTTTACCAATATATTTTGCAAAGCCAACATCACCTTGATACCAGAGCCAGGAACAGACTTAACAAAGAAAGAAACCTAGCAACAAATATCCCTTATGAATATAGATGCAAAATTCTCAGTAAAATCCTAGCAAATGGAATTCAGCCTGTCATCAAAATAATAATTCATCATTACCAGTGGGCTTCATTTTAGAGATGCAAAAATGCTTCAACATATGCACATCTATAAATGTAACTCAACACATACAGAGAAGTAAAAACAAAGACCATTTGATCATCTCAATAGACACACAATAAAGCATTTGACGAAATTCAGCATGCTTTCATGATAAGAAAACTTAACAAAATAGCATAGATGGAACTTCCCTCAAAGTGATAAAAACCATATATAACAAATCCACACACATCATACTGAACAGGGTAAAAACTGAAAGCATTCCCACTTAGACTGGAACCAGACAAGGCTACCCTCCATCACAACTTCTATTCAACATAGTGCTGGAAATCATAGACAGAGCAGTCAAACAAGAGAAGGAAAACAAGGGTATACAAATAGGTGAAGTAAAGGTCAAACTATCACTCCTTGCTGAAAATATATTCTTATACTTGGAAAATCAAACAATGCTGCCAAAAGATTACTAGAATTGATAAATAAATTCAGCAAACTCTCAGTTACTGAATTAATGTACAGAAATCAGTAGCATTCATATTCGCCAACAATCAAGCTGAGAACCAAATTAAACACTACATAACTTTCACAAAAGCAAGCAGGAAAATAAAATGCCTTTGACTATATTTAACCAAGGGGGTGAAAGACCTCTACAGGGAGGACTTAGAAACACTGAGGAAGGAAACAGTAGAGGACATAAACAGGTTGAAAACCATACCATGCTCATGGATTGGCAGAATCAACATTGTTAAAATGTCTATGCTACCCAAAGTGATCTACATTTTCAATGCAATCCCTACTAAAATACCCAAATCATTCGTCATATATCTTTAAAAATGATTCTACACCTTGTATCTAACCAAAGAAGACCCTGTATAACTAAAGCAAACTTAAACAAAAAGAACAAATTGGTAGGCATAAATTTACCAGACTTCAAGTTATATTACAAGACTGTAGTAATCAAACAGCATGATACTGGTACAAAAACAAGAGGCATAAACCAGTGGAACAGGACTGAGAACCCACATCTAAAAATCATCCTCACATGGGCATCTGATCTTTGACAAAGCAGACAAAAGCATACAGTGAGGGAAAGAATCACTACTAAATAAATGGTACTGGAAAAATTGGATAGCCATATGTAGAAGAATATATCAGGATGCACAACTCTCACCTCTCACAAGAATCAATTCACGATGGATAACAGACATAAATCTAAGGCATAAAACCATAAGATTCTAGAAGAAAATGTTGGAAAAACTCTTATAGACATAAGCCTAGACAAAGAATTTATGAAGACCCCCAAAGCAATCACAGCAACAACAAAAATAAATAAATAAATGAAAAGGTTTCTTCACAGCCAAGGAAAAAATCATTAGAGTGAACAGACAACCTACAGAATGGGAGAAAACATTTGCATATTACACATCCAATAAAGGGCTGATAACTACAATCTGTATAGAACTCAGGAAAATTAACAAGAAAAAAATCAAACAATCCCATTAAAAACTGGGCAAAGAATGTGAACAGAAACTTTTCAAAATAAGACTAATGGTGAACAAACATATGAAAAATAGCTCAACATCTATAATAACAAGGGAAATGCAAATCAAAACCACAATGAAATATCACCTAACTCCAGTGAGAATGGCTTTTATCAAAAAGTCCCAAAACAACAAATGTTGGCATGGTTGTGGAGACAATAGGAACACTCATACACCGCTGGTGGGACTGAAAATTAGTATAAACTCATGGAAAGTAGTATGGAGACACCTCAAAGATCCAAAAGTAGAACTACCATTTAATCCAGCAATCCCACTACTGGGTATTTATCCAAAGAAAAAAAGACACCTGCATTGGAATGTTTATAAAAGCACAATTCACAATTGCAATGATGTGGAAATGATCCAAGTGTCCATCAATACACGAGCAGATTAATAAAATGTGGTATATGCAAAGCATGGAGTACAACTCAGCCATAAAAAATGGTGAAGTAATACCTCTTGTATTATTCTGGGTGGAAGTAGAGCCCATTCTTTGAAGTGAAATTATCACAAGAATAGAAAAACAAGCACCACATGTACTCACCATTAAATTGCACCTAGGTGCACATATGGAAGTAACATTCATCAGGTATTGCCCAGGAGCAAGGGGGGATTAGGGGATGGGTAAATTCACATGTAATGTGGGCCAGGTGCACTTTCTGAGGGATGGGCATGCTTGTAGCTCCGACTCAGGTGTTACAAAGTCAATATATGTAACTGAAGTATTTGTACCCCCCATAATATTCTGAAATAAGAAGAAACAATAGATGACACAAACTAATGAAATAATATTGCATGTTCATGGACTTGAAGGAACAATAGTGTGAAAATGACCATACTGCCCAAAGCATAGATTCAATGCAATTCCTATCAAAATACCAACATAATTTTTCTCAATAATTATAAAATTCACATGGAACCAAAATAGAGCCCATATATCCAAAGCAATCCTAAACAAATAGAACAAAACCATAGTTTATCATGTTGCCTGACTTGAAATTATACTACAAGATAATAGTAAATAGAAGAGTGCAGTACTGATATGGAAAATAGGCACAGATCAATGGAGCAGAAGAAGGAACCCAGAAACAAAGCCACACACCTACAGCAAACTGATCTTTGACTAATTTGAAAAGAACATACACTGGGAAAAAAATAAACCTTTTCAATGAATGGTGATGAAAAAATTGGATAGTCACATGGAGAAGAATGAAACAGATCTCTGTCTCTCATCATGTACAAAAATTAAATTGAGATGGATTAAAGACTTAAATATAAGACCTGAATCAATAAAAATCCTAGGAAAACCTCTTCTGGATACTGGCATAGGCAAGGAATTTATGACTAAGACTTCAAAAACAAATTCAATAAAAATGAAAATAGACAAATGGAACTCAATTAAACTAAAAAGATTCTGAACAGCAAAGGAAATAAAAGAGCAAAAAGACATTTTACAGAATGGGAGAAAATATTCACAAGCTATTTTTCAAACAAAAATCTAATATCCAAAAATCTACAAGGAACTTAAAAATCGCAGCAGGATGAAAACAAACCACCCTCTTAAAACATGGCCAAATGACATTAAAAGTCGTTTTTCAAAAGGAGATACAGAAATTGTCATAAAATGTATAAAAAATACTCAACTTCACTAAACACCAGGGAAATGGAAATTGTAACCACAATAATGTGCCATCTTATACCAGCTAAAATTACCATTATTAAAAAGTCAAAAACTGTACATGTTAGCACTGATGTGGTCAAAAGGAAATGTTTAAAACTGCTGGTGGTAAAGTAAATTAGTACAACTTCCTTGGAGAGCTGTATAGATATTTCTCAAAGAACTAAAAGTAGATCTACCATTTGATCCTGCAATCCCACTTCTGAGTATCTTCCTAGAGGAAAAGAAATCATACTATCAAAAATATTTCTGTAATGGATGAAGAAACAAGGACTCACACAGACTCAATGTCAAGGGATGGAAAAAATATACCACCAAATGGAGACCAAAAAAGAGCAGCCATGGCCATTCTCATATCAGATAAAATAGACTTTAAATCAACAATGGTAAACAAAGACAAAGATGGTCACTATATAATGGTAAAGAGAGTAATTACATAAGAAGTCATAACAATCCTAAATATATATGCACCTAACACAGGCGACTCCAGATTCATAAAGCAAATCCTGCTAGATATTAGAAAAGATATGAACACTAGCATCATAAACTGCTGGTGACTTTAACACTGAACTGACAGTGATGGACAGATCAAAGCAGAAAATCAATAAATACTGGACTTAAATGGGACTCTAGAACCAATGGAATGGACAGACATTTACAGAACATTCTACCCCCAAACTAATGAATTTACATTCTTTTCATCAATACATGGACATTCTCCAACATTTATCACAACCTAGGCCACAAAACAGTCTCCACAAATGCAAACAAATCAAAATCATACCATGTATATTCTCAGACAATGGTGGAATAAAACTCAAAACAATTTCAAGAGAAACACTCAAACATATGCAAAGTCATAGAAATTAAACAACCTGCTTCTGAAAGATGCTTGGATCACTGATGAAGTTAAAATGTAAATTAAAAGATTCCTCGAACATAATGTCAATAAGGACAGAAGCTATCAAATCTATAGGATATAGTGAAAGCAGTCCTGAGGGGAAAATTCATAGCCTTAAATGCCTATATCAAAAACACAGAAAGATCACAAATTAACAACCTAACATCATTTATCAAACAACCAGAAAAAGAAGAGCAAAACAAACCCAAGGCCAGAATAAGAAAAGAAAGAACAAAGCTCAGAGCAGAACTAAAAAATGGGGGAAAAAACAACAAAAATCAATGAAAAAGTTGGTTCTTTATAAAGATAAACAAAATCAATAGAACTCTTGCCAGATTAACTGGAAACAGAAAAGAAAGAACCCAAACAAAATCAATCATAAATGAAAAGGGAAATATTACAACTAATACCACAGAAATACAAACTATCATCTGTGAATATAATGAAAATCTTTATGCCCATAAATTGTAAAGTGTAGAGGAGATGGACAAGTTCTTGGAAACACAGAAGCTCCCAAGACTCAATCAGGAAGAAAGAGAAATCCTGGACAGACTAATAACAAGCAGTGAGAATAAAGCAGTAATAAAATATCCCTCAACCAAAAAAAGCCCCGGAACATATGGATTCAAAGCCAAATTCTATCAGATCTACAAAGAATGACTGGTACCAATCCAATAGAAATTATTCCATAACATGGAGAAGTAGGGAACTCTCTCTAAGTCATACCATAAAGGCCATATGAAGCCTGTATTACCCTTGATACCAAAGGCAGGAAAGTACACTACAAAAAAACAAAAAACTAAAGACCGATATTCCTTGTGAATGTAGATATAAAAATGCTCAAGAAAATACTAACAAACCAAATTCAAGAGAACATAAAAAAATAATTAACCATGATCAAGAGGGCTTGATCCCAGGGATGCAAGGATGATTAAACATAGGTAAATCAATAAATATGATTCACCACATAAACAGAAGCAAAAACAAAGACCATATGATCATCTCAATAGATGCAGACATGGTATTCAACAAAGTCCAGCACACTTTCATGAAAAAAACTCTCAACAAACTAAGTCATAGAAGGAACATATCCAAAAATTATAAAATCTGTATATTGACAAACTCACAGCCAACAACATACTGAATGGGGAATAGTTGAAAGCATTCCCCCCAAGAACTGGAACAAGATAAGTGTGCCTGCTGTCACCACTTCTATTCATCATAGTACTGGAAGTCCTAGCTAGAGCAACCAGGCAAGAAAAAGAAATAAAGGATATCCAAATTGTATAAAAAGAAGTAAAAGTATCACTTTTTGCTGATGATGTGATCTTGTATCTAGAAAATACCAAATACTCCATATGAAGAGACTCCTGGAATTGATAAATAGTTTCAGCAAAGTTTCAGGTTATAAAAACAATGTATACAAATCAGTGGCATTTCTGTATGTCAATAACAATCAAGCTTAGAGTCAAATCAAAGACTCAGTACCATTCACAATAACTATAAAATAATAAACTACTTAGGAATATATTTAACCAAGGAGGTGAAAGATGCCTATAAGCAAAACTATGAAATATTGATGAAAGAAATTTCAGATGACACAACAGATAGAAAAACATCTCATGCTCATGGATTGGTAGAAACAACATTGTTAAATGTCCATGCTGCCCAAAGTGATTTGTAGATTCAATGTAATCCCTATCAAAATATCAATGTCATATTTCACCAATCTAAAAATTAATCCTATGCTTTATTAGGAACCATAAAGAGCCCAAATATCCAAAGCAATCTTAAGCAAATAGAACAAATCTGGAGGCATCACAATACCAGACACCAAATTATAACACACTGCAAAATTATAGTAATCAAACACAACATGATACTGGTAAAAATTAGAGACATAGACCAATGGAACAGAATAGAGAACCCAGAAATAAAACCATATGAGTATGATCAACTGATTTTTGACAAAGTGTACAAAAACATACATTGGAGAAATGATGCCCTATTCAATAAATTGTCCTGGAAAATTGGATGACCATGTGTAGAAAGAAGCAGGAAATTTATCTCTTACTATATACAAAAATTAACTCAAGACAAATTTTAGACTTAAATGTAAGATTTTAAATCATAAATATTCTAAAACAAAATGAGGAAAAACTATTCCAGACATCAACCTATGCAAAGAATTTATGATGAATTCCCCAAAGGCAAATACAATAACAACAAAAATAAGTAAATGAGGCTTAATTTAAAAAGTTTCTATTCAGCAATGGAAACAATCACCAGAGTAAATAATCAACCTATACAATGGGAGAAAATATCCACAAAGTATACATCCAACAAAGGACTAATATCCAGAATCTATAAAGAAATTAACAATAAAAAAATTAATGAACCCATTAAAAATGGACAAAAGACATGAACAGAATTCTTTTCAAAAGATAGACAAATGGTCAATAAACACATGAAAAATTTCTCAATATCACTAATCATCGAGGCAACAAAAATCAAAGTCACAGAAAGATACCACCTTATCTCTATCAGAATGATCATTATTAAAAAATCAAAAAACAACAGATTTTGGTGTGCATGTAGTGAAAAAGGAATGCTTATATACACTGTTGATGGAACTTAAATTAGAGCAACCTCTATGGGAAACAGTGTGAAGATTACTCAAAAAACTAAAACTATCATTCAATCCAGCAATCCCACTACTGGGTACCCACCATAAGAAAGAGAATCAATATATCAAAAAGATAACTGCACTCCTATGTATATAATAGCACAGTTCACAATTGCAAAGATGTGGAATCAACCTAAGTGCCCATCAATTGATGAATGGATAGAGAAATTTTGGGATATATATATTTCTATATATAGAGAAATTTTGGGGTACATCTATATATAGATACACACACCCCTACATACATCATGGAGTACTAGTCAGCCATAAAAAGGAATGTAACGATGTCTTTTTGCAGCATCTTGGATGAAACTGGATAACATTATCCTAAGTGAAGTATCTCTCAGGAATGGAAAAACACCACATTTTCTCACTATTCAGTGGGAAATAAATGATGGGTATATATGGTCATATAGTGTTGCAAAGGACATTGGAAACTAAGAACTGGGGAGGTAGGGGGGGGAGAATAAAAACTACTGAGTAGGTAAATTGTGTACTACTCTGTTGACAGGAACACTAAAAGCCAAGAATTCAAGATTATACAAGTCAGCCATGTAACAAAAACACTTGTAACCCCCCTTAATATTTTGAAATAAAAAATTAAAATAAAAGCATACAATTTTTATTTGTCAATTATTCTTCAATAAAGATGGGAAAATGTTAATATTGATATTAAATAAGAAAGATTATATATGTAATATGTACATATTTGTATATATATAAAATATCGGAGGGCCAATTATTTAGATGTAACAAAAAAGACATTACCTGCTCCAAATATGGATTCACAAAGTGCATCAGGATCAGCACAGGCTCCAGCATAACACAGAAACCTACGATTTTTGCATCTATTCCCATTTTGTATAGTTACATCAGGAGCACATTCTGATGAAGTTCCATTACAAAACTCACTGAGGTCACAATCAGGATGCCTTGAAGGCCTACATTCAAAACCCGCAGCTTGAATCTAATAGAAATTAGATCATAAAAAATAAATCATTACATATACAATTATTGTTTTCATCAATATTTACTTCAAAATTGTAGTTATTCACTTCAAAATCTAGTTATTCATTAATGTCAATTAGTTTTTTGTATAAATTATTATGCTAATACTATTAAAGTATAAATTGAATGTTATCAACTAAAACAGGTAATAACACATATGTATGAGAAAAAGTATATCAAAACACTAATGTGAAAGCCAAAGATTTATTTGTATTTCAAGTGTAAGGGAGAAAAGAAAACTTTTGGCTTAGAAAAATTACTTCTTTCAGGGATGGGTGAAATCATACCTAATGGATACAGTGTACACTTTCTGGGTGATAGGCACACTTATAGCTTTGACTCAAGCACTACAAAAGCAATCCAGGTAACCAAAACATTTGTACCCTCATAATATTCTGAAATTTTTAAAAAATGGAAAAAATATATATTTCTTTTCAGTAAAAATATTGTAATTTATTCAATTTCAAATAAAATATACTTATTTAAATCATAGTTTATAAGTGTGGAATACTTTTAAATTCTATGACAAATATGAAACATAAATAACTGCAGAGAGATTCAGAAAGGTAATTAAAGATGCAGTTCAACTACAGGAGCCTTAGGAGAGAAAGGAACCCAATTGTAATCTTTCTCCTGAATTACATTATAGTTAATTAATTCATCCATAAATAGAATTCTGAAAAGTTATATAAAGAATATTAAAGGGACACCTATCTCGTATTTCTTAATTGATGACTTATAGTTGATACTAAAAAGATTACAGAGGTAAAAATGTAACTACAGGATAAGATTTTAGAAAACAACATAAAACTGTGTGGGTCGAGGACAGTTAAGAAGATAGAATGCATGACAGAGAGTTCAACAGAGGTCTTCTTATATGATAAACTTTTACAAATATATAGGAAGACCTGAAAAGGAAAACAGAGAAGTCAACATCTTCACTATCTTTCAGTCAAACCATCTTTTTTCTTTCTTTTTTTTTTTTTTCTTGAGACCGAGTCTCATTCTGTTGCCTGGGCTAGAGGGCAGTGGTGTTATCATAGCTTACTGCAACCTCAGACTCCTGGGCTCAAGCTATCCTCCTGCCTCAGCCTCTCAAGTACCTGGGACTACCGGCATGAGCCACCATGCTCAGCTAATTTTTCTACTTTTTTGTAAAGATGAGGTCTTGCTATATTGCTCAGACTGGTCTCAAACTGCTGGACTGAAGCAATCCTCCCACCTGTGCCTCTCAAAGTGATGGGATAACAGGCATGAGCCATTGGACTTGGTCTGGGTTTTCTTGTAACCATCTTTGAATAATAAGTTCCAAGTTTAAATTTTGTGCTACATGTACCATTTAGAAAATGTTACTTCTAGTGAGTTTCATTCCTTATACATTTATGGAAAACTGTTACACCTTTCAACTACATACATATAAATACTTAACCTAGTAATAGCATTTTTATTTATACTAATATATTAGATGCAGTAAATGAATAACAATACCTTTTCAATGGACATATGAATTTAAGAATTCTATAATAGTTTTCAATCAAGGTTTACAAAACAGCAGAATCAAATTAGTGAGAATATTGACATTAGAAGGAGGCCTGAACACCCAGGAAAAGTTCACAAAATCAGAAATTTCATTCTGAATTTATTGCCTTTTAGCTTATGGGGGAAAACCATATTGTAACTTACAGCTATAGGTCTAAATGTTCTAAAGTGTCCGGTGTATGATTCGCTATGTATCTGAAATATGTTAATAAACAAAAATCTTACTTGACAGTCCCTGCAACATGCTCCTCGATGACATTGTGCTCCATCTTTCAGGTTACAAGTTGCAGGATCACAACAGTTATTCGGTCCACATTGCTATAAATGAACAAAATGTACAAGTAAAACTACATCCTGACAATAATAAAAACTGTACCAGAAGCTATATTATTGATGGACTTAATTTTTGACACTTAGAAAAGAATACAAATGCTGCTGACAGTTATAGCTTTTAGCATCTCTAAATATTAATATTTAAAATACTAATGTAGGTCCTTTACTTCAGGTCATGATAGAGTAACTGGAAGGAAACCTACCTTCCTATCCAACTACAAAATATGGAAACACAGATGAATCTACTTCTTCCAGAAATTATATAACAGGCAAAGCAGAACTATGATCCCTTAGAGAAGGGGTCCTCAAACTTTTTAAATAGGGGGCCAGTTCATTGTCTCTCAGACCGTTGGAGAGTGCACACTGTGGGCCCAGGACAAGTCGGGTGCTAAGCAAAACAGGCAATGGCAGCAAAAACACCCAGTGGGCGGGATAAATATCCTAGGCAGGCAGCATGTGGCCCACAGGCCGTAGTTTGAGGATGTCTGCCTTAGAGAATAGAAACAATAAGGTAAGCCCTAAGTTACCAGTTTTCTTCCTAGAGGTATTTTTTCAGGCAGAGAATGATGTTCTCATTGAGTTAAAAGATATAGATGGAGTCAGATCAGGGGAAAATGGTGTTCAGACCTCAGTCCAAAAATTGTGTGCCTATGGATGTAAAGAAAAGCCCAGGTGTTGAGGGAAGGAAGATGGCGGACAAGAAAAACCACCAGCCAGAGTGTCTCTGCAAAAAAAGACAGATATGAAAAGAAAGTGGAAGAAATAAGCAAGCAGACAAGCATACATCAGACAAGGGTCAGAAGGAGGGGTACCTGAGACTACAGGAGACTCCACGGGAGGAGGCTGCAGAGGAGAAGTGGAAGAAGAGAGCTCCCGAGAAGCTTGGAGACAAGGGACACCCCAGTGACAAGGGAAGAGAAAGCGGTTAAATTTCCCCTCCCATGCATCTAGGACTGCTGGTGGGCTCCCCAGCACTTGGAGAGACCTGCAGATACCAGCCCAGAGACGGCCACTACAAGTGAGTGGTAAGCCTATTATGGACATGGCACCAGCCTCCCCACTCCCTCCAAGCACCTCCCTGTGCAGAGACCTGAGCCGCTCGGCAGGCGCCATATTGCTTCATTCTCCCCTCACCCTTCCCTTTCCACGGCTGCCAAGAGAGACAATATAGCCACCACCCGGAGACATCTCCAGGGAACAGGACCTTCCTTTTTGGGGCCCCACAGAGGACACAAGGGTACTAAGACAGTGAGCTCTCTACCCGTCAGGCCACCCAGGTGCGGCTTGCAATGTGACTCTAGGAAAACGGGGCAGATCCTGAGGCTGAGAGACATTGACCCAGCTTGGGCAATGCATGGGTGAATTAGGACTGGCACTCCTCTCCCTGGTGGGGTCAGGGATTAAATTCCGGGGCCCAGAGGTCAGACCTGCAGACCAATTCCCATGTGCCCAGGTTTCTCATTGCCCCAGGGCACAGAAGGGATATTTGTGAATTAGCCTACTAAGGTGTGTGTGCCTTCAGGTACAGATCAGCGTGCTTGAGGGCAACCCTCCTCCCAGGGAGGGCCGAGTGCCCAGCCCAGGCAGCAACCCTGCACAGGAAACCTCACGGCCCGCATCACAGCCAGGGGAACCTGCTGGCAGGGGGCAGAGTGAAGCCATGGAGTTGGGGAGGGTGGAAAGGAGCGAGGCCTGCTCCAGACTGCAGGTCTCAGACAGTCCCACCACGACACACAGACTTTCCGGCTGAGTGGGGCCATTCCAGCCCCTCCCTGACAGCTTTTCCCAGAAGCAGAGAAAAGACCTTTGACCCCTGCTAACAGCATTTGAGGTGCTTGACAGCAGGCTTCCCCAACCCAGCCCCACCCAGACTCATTCCTAGACATGCCCTCACTGAGGTGAAGAATAAGGACACACCTGGAAGATCCAGGGCACCACTCACCACGTGAGGCACTACAGTGTCTCTCCAGAGGAACAAGAGCTGGTTACAGGACGCAAAAACAATACTGTAGCCTGCTCTACCCAGCAAGCGCCACCTACTGACAGTGAGGTCATTCTGCACATACTTTTAGGTCATCTACTGACTCATCATAAAAGGTGTGGATGAATCTCACCCACAAACACCACCTACTGGCTCAGAGATTAAACAGGGCGTGGCATTATCCAAACAAAAATCTAAAGGTAAGAAGCAACAACTGATCCAGATGGGAAGAAATCAGCAAAAGAACTCTGGAAGTATGAAGACTCAAACAGAAAGCACACCCCCAAGAGGAACACCAGCACTTAGAAATGGACATCAACAAAAATCAGAACACTAAAATGACAGAAGAAGAATTTCGAACATGGATTGTAAGAAAACTAATTGATATGCAAGAAAAAATGCATAAACAACAAAAAGAAGCCACAAAAAAATTACAGGACCTGGAAGAAAAATTCACTAAAAAAAATTAAAATAATAAAGAAAAATCACACTAAACTCCTAGAAATGAAGAATCTATTCAGGAATTAAAAAACACATGGAAAGCAATAAACAAGGTAGGTCAAACAGAAGAAAGAATCTCAGAAATGGAAGATAACACCTTCCAATTAAATAAGTCAGTCACAGAGATAGAGCAGAGAAACAAGAGAAAAGACCAAAGCCTATAATAAATGTGGGATTATGTGAAGAAACCTAATGTGAGGGTTATAAGGATTCCAGAAGGGGAAGAAGGAAAAACACAAGGTTTGGATAAGCTATTTGAAGATATAATAGAGGAAAATTTCTCAGGCCTTGGTAAAAATCTAGATATCCAAGTACAAGAAGCTCAAAGGACTCCTGGGAGATTCAATGCAAACAGGAAGACACCACAACATGCAGTCATCAGACTGACAAAAATATCAACTAAAGAGGCCCTTCTATGAGTTGTAAGGCAAAAGAAGCAAGTCACATACAAAGGAAAGCCAATCCAAATAACGCCAGACTTGTCTACTGAAACCTTACAAGCCAGGAGAGACAGGGACCCCATTTTCACTCTTCTGAAACAGAATAATGCCCAGCCTAGAATCTTGAACCATGCAAAACTAAGTTTTATATACGAAGGAGAAATAAAGACATTCTCAGATAAGCAAAGACTGAGGGAATTCACCAAGACAAGACCAGCCCTCCAAGAAGTACTCAAAACAGTGTTACCTACAGATCAGTACAATAAACACTCATGAATGTAAATCTACTCAAAAGCTAAATATCAGGCCGGGCGCGGTGGCTCACGCCTGTAATCCTAGCTCTCTGGGAGGCCGAGGCGGGCGGATTGCTCAAGGTCAGGAGTTCAAAACCAGCCTGAGCAAGAGCGAGACCCCGTCTCTACTATAGAAAGAAATTAATTGGCCAACTGATATACATATAAAAAAAATTAGCTGGGCATGGTGGCGCATGCCTGTAGTCCCAGCTACTCGGGAGGCTGAGGCAGAAGGATCACTCGAGCCCAGGAGTTTGAGGTTGCTGTGAGCTAGGCTGATGCCACGGCACTCACTCTAGCCTGGACAACAAAGCGAGACTCTGTCTCAAAAAAAAAAAAAAAAAAAAAAAGCTAAATATCAAAGGCCAGATACCACAATGGCTCAAGAGAGAAAACAAAGCAACAAAGTTCAACCCAACAGAATGAACAGAAATCTGGCCCACTTATCAGTTCTCTGGATAAATGTGAATGGCTTGAACTCCCTACTCAAGAGACATAGGCTGCTGCCTAAATGGATAAAAAAAATACAAGCCAAGTATCTGCCACCTTCAGGAAACACATCTAACCTGCAAGGATGTATTTAGTTTAAAGGTAAAGGGGTAAAGAACAATATTTCCAGCAAACAGAAGCCACAAAAGGGCTGGTATGGTGGTTTTGATTTCAGATAACTTAGTTTTTAAATCATCAATAGACAAAGAAGGTCACTATATAATAGTGAAGAGTACTGTTCAACAAGAAGACATAACAATTTTGAATATGTATGCACCCAACTTAGGTGCACCCAGATTCATAAAGCAAACTCTACTTGATCTAAACAAATTGATAGACAGCAACACCATAATAGCCAAAGACTTCAACACCCCACTGACAGCACAGGAAAGATCCTCCAAACAGAAATTTAACAAAAAAATAATGGACTTAAACAGAACTCTAGAACAAATGGTCTTGACTGACATTTACAGGACATTCTATCCAAAAACCACTAAATATATGCTCTTCTCATCAGCTCATGGGATGTTCTTTGAAATTGACCATGTCCTAGGAGACAAAGCATGTCTCAAAAAATTTAAAGTAATAGAAGTTATACCATGTATCTTCTCAGTTCACATTGGAATAAAAGTAGAAATCAACCCTAACAGAAACCCATTTCTACACAAAGTTGTGAAAACTAAACAACCTTATGCTTAATGATTACTGCATAAATGAGGAAATCAAGACGGATATCAAATGATTATGTGAACTAAATGACAAAGGAGACACAAGTTATCAAACTCCGTGGGACACAGCAAAAGCGGTCCTGAGAAGAAAGTTTATTTCCATAAATGCCTATATCCAAAAGTCAGAAAGATCACAAATAGACAACCTAATGAATTTACTCAAAAAGCTATATAAAGAAGAACAGACTGACACCAAAACCAGCAGCAGAAGAAAAATTAATAGGATAAAAACAGAACTAAATGAAATTGACAACAGGAAACTTTACAGAAGAGCAATAAAACAAAAAGTTGAGGCTGGGCATTGTGGCTCACACCTGTAATCCTAGCACTCTGGGAGGCCAAGGTGGGCGGATTTTTCGGGTCAGGAGTTCGAAACCAACCTGAGCAAGAGCGAGACCCCATCTCTACTATAAATAGAAAGAAATTGATTGGTCAACTAATATATATAGACAAAATTAGCCAGGCATGGTGGCGCATGCCTGTAGTCTCATCTACTTGGGAGGTTGAGGCAGTAGGATTGCTTAAGCCCAGGAGTTTGAGATTGCTGTGAGCTAGGCTGATGCCATAGCACTCACTCTAGCCTGGGCAACTAAGCGAGACTCTGTCTCAAAAAAAAAAAAAAAAAAAAAAGTTGGTTCTTTGAAAAATATATACAAAATTGACAGAGCTTTGCCTAGACTAATGAAAACCAGAAAAGAAAAATCTCTAATAAGCTCCATCAGGAACAATAAAGGAGAAATTACAACTGATGCCACAGAGATACAAGATACAATTTATGAATACTACAAAAATCTTTATGTACACAAACTGGAAAATGTGGAGGGAATGGACAATTTCTTAGAAACACATAGCCTCCCTAAGTTCAACCAGGAAGAAATAGAATCCCTGAACAGACCAGTATCAAGTACTGAAATTAAAACTGCAATAAAAAACCGTCCTAAAAAGTCCCGGACCAAATGGTTTGACATCCGAATTTTACTACACCTACAAAGAAGAATTGGTGCCTATCCTGCAGAAATTATTCCACAACATAGAGAAGGATGAATCCTCCCCAACACATTTTATGAAGCCAAAATAACCCTGATACCAAAACCAGAAAGAGATGCAATAAAAAAGAAAACTACAGACAAATATCCCTTAGGAATATAGATTCAAAAATTCTCAAAAAATCCTACCAACTGAATCCAGGTGCTTATCAAGAAAATAATCCATCACAACTAAGTGGGGTTCATCCCACAGATGCACAGATTATTCAACATACAAAAATCTATAAATGTAATTCACCAAATAGTAGCAAAAACAAAGACCATATGATCCTCTTAATAGATGCAGAAACAGCATTTAACTAAATTCAACACCCTGTTATGATAAGAATGCTTAACAAAATAGGTGTAGACAGGGCTTACCTAAAAATGATACAAGGCATATGTGACAAACCCACAGCCAACATCATACTGAATGTAGAAAAACTGAAAGCATTCCCCCTTAGAACTAGAACAAAGCAATGTTGCCCACTGTCTCCACTTCTACTCAACATAGTGCTGGAAGTCCTTGCTATAGCAATCAGACAAGATAGCGGAATTAAGGGCGTCCAAATGGAAGCAGAAGAGACAATCTCTCACTCTTTCCTGATCACATGATATTATACCTAGAAAACCCCAAAGATTCAACCAAGAGACTCCTTGAATTGATAAATGAATTCAGTAAAGTCTTAGGATACAAAATCAATACACACAAATCAGAGGCATTCATAAATGCCTGTAACAGTCAAACTGAGATTGATGCAGAAAATGGCATATTAGGGGTGACTTCTCGGCTGTCTACTCTCAGAGTAAGAGGTAAAGAATGTGGACAAACATGTGAGTGAATTGAACTACCACAGGATCAACTTCGTGAGCCTGCAGAGAAGCAGTGAGGGACAAGCAGTGCTGGGTAAAAAAGGTGAATCGGAGAATCTACTGCAAAGCCCAGAGTTTCCAAAATATACAATAGGGACTGGAGCGTGGGACTGCCATGCCCATCAGCCAGCCAGCCGACAGGGCAGTGCCATCTCGCCCAGAGGGGGATGACTCTTCCTCGACCGACCTCCACATCCACGTAGGCAGGGAGGAGCCTGAAGTCAGTACAAAGTGGGAGCGTGGGCTGACAGGCTGTGTAGAGTAGAGATAGAAGTGGGAAACATTTTGAAGTCTCCTGTGTGCTCCGCTGAGTCAGCTTAGGAGAGGGGAGGGTCTGGACTGAGCAGACACTTCCCAGTTCCACAGGAGAAGCCTGCTTGGTGGCAGGCATATTTCACTTCAGGAAGCTACCAGGACCAAAACAAGGGTGGTGAACACCTTAGAGGCTCTGCCTCTGATCAAACTAAAAAGCTCTGATCTGATCAAACTAAAAAGCTTCTGCACAGCCAAAGAAACTGTCACTAGAGCAAACAGACAACCTACGGAATGGAAGAAAATTTTCGCAAGCTACACATCCAATAAAGGGCTGATAATTAGAATCTATTTAGAACTCAGGAAAATCAGCAAGAAAAAATCAAGCAGCCCTATCAAAAAGTGGGCTAAGGACATGACCAGAAACTTTTTGAAAGAAGACAGAATAATGGCCAACAAACATATGAAAAAATGCTCAACATCTCTAGTCATCAGGGAAATGCAAATCAAAACTACAATAATATATCACTTATCTCCAGTGAGAATGGCCTTTATCAAAAAGTCCCCAAACAATAAATGTTAGTATAGATGCGAAGAGATAGGAACACTCCTACACTGCTGGTGGGACTGAAAACTAGTGCAACCTCAGTGGAAAGCAATATGGAGATATCTTAAGGTGATACAAGTAGATCTACCATTTGATCCAGCAATCCCATTACTGGGCATCTACCCAAAAGAACAAAAGACATTCTATAAAAATGACATCTGCACTCGAATGTTTATAGCAGCACAATTCACAATTGCAAAGATGTGGAAACAACCCAAGTGCCCATCAGTACAGGAGTGGATTAATAAAATGTGGTATATGTCTACCATGGAGTACTACTCAGCTATAAGAAACAATGGTGGTATTGCACCTCTTGCTTTTTCCTGGATAGAGTTAGAACACATTCTACTAAGTGAAGTACCCCAAAAATGTAAAAATAAGCACCACATGTACTCACCAGCAAATTGGTTTCACTGATTAACACCTAAGTGCACATATAGGAATAATATTTATTGGGCATTGGGCAGATAGGAGGGGGGAGGAAGGCATGGGTATATACATACATAATGAATGCAATGCACTTCACCTGGGAGATGGTCACGCTTGACGCTCTGACTCTGGGGGGCAAGGGAGGCAGGCAACATACGTAACCTAAACATTTGTACCCCCATAATATGCTGAAATAAAATAAATAGATAGAAAAATAAAACTACAGAAACCTGTTAAGATTAAAGATACAACAATATGCAACATACAAAGATATACACAAAAAGTCAAAATGTAGGGGGATCAAGTTAAAAATGTAGAATTATTGGTTTTCCCTTTGATTCTTTCATTTATGTGACTAAAGTTAAATTGTCATCTGTTTAAAATAACTTGTTACATCTATGAGAAGTTTTATGTATGCTGCATCATTACCACAAGGCAAAAACCTGTAACAGATACATGAAAAAAAAAATTTTTAATGAATTAAAATAAACTACCAGAGAAAATTACTTAAAAACAAAAGAAGGATGAAACAAAGAGAGAAGATATAAGAAATCCACAAAACAAGTTCAAAAACTGACAGTAGTAAGTCCTTATATATTAACAATAATATTGAATGCAAAAGGACTAAATTCTATAATTAAAAGTCAGACTAGTAGAATGGATAAAAAATAAGACCAACTATATGCTGCCTACAAAAACTCACTTCACCTATAAAGGCTGATAGTGAATGAATGGAAAAATATATTACATGCATATGGAAACAGAAAATAGTAGGTACAACTACATCTAGATTAAATAGACTTCAAGTCAAAGCCTGTAAAAAAAGACAAAGATGGTCTCTATTTAATGATACAGGGTTTAATTCAGAAGAAAATATAATAATCCCTTTTATTTTGGCTAACGGAAGTTTATTGTAAGAATCTGTAAGTTTTCACTAACACCAAGTCTTACATGCTATCATTATGTGGACTCAGGAGTCTTTCATTGTTTTTGTTACTTCTAATACCTCTGATTAATTAAATCTTCTCTCCTTCTACCTCATGGCTTCGGCTTATTTGCATCTCTTATTGCCTCATTGTTTTTGCTTAATGCCTTTCCTCTCCATGAGTTATTTTATTTTTGTCTTGTTTTTCAGTTTTGACATCAGTCCATAGCCCATACCTCACTCTTTGTTTTAGTTTTGTTGTTTTTTTTACTTTAAAGTTTTTATAGGGTTACAAACATTTAGGTTACATATATTGCATTTTCATTGCCTGAGACAGAGCTACAGGCATGCCCATCCCAGACAGTGCACACGGCACCCATTAGGTGTGAATTTACCCATCCCTTCCTCCTCTCTCCCACCTGCCCAATCCCCAATGAATGTTACTTCCATATGTTCACAAAAATGTTGATGAATTAGTACCAATTTGACAGTGAGCATATGTGGTGCTTGTTTTTACATTCTTGTGATACTTCACTTAGTAGAATGGGCTCCAGTTATACCCAGCATAATACAAGAAGTGCTAGATCTTCTAAGTGCATAGACACCTCACATCCATGAATTCAAATATACAAAGCAAATATCATATATATAAAGAGAGAGACCAAACTGCATTACAATAATAGTAGGATACTCTATCGTGCCAATCTTAGTAATGGACATATGACCCAGAAAAAAAATCAAGAAAATTCATCAGAGTTAAATTATACTCTATAACAAATGAAATTAATTTTTACAGAACATTTCACACAACAGCCACAGAATACACATGCTTTTCATCATCATATGGAACACTCTCCAGGAGAGACCATATGTTAGGTCACAAAACAGTTCTCAACTATATCAAGTATCCTTTTTGTCCACATGAAATAAAATTAGAAATCAGTAACAAAAAGAATTTTGGAAGCTACACAAATATATGGATCTTGAACAATATGCATCTGAATTTTCAATGGGCTGATAAAGAAATTAAGAAGGAAATTTTAAGATTTCTTAAAACAAATGCAAATAGAAAAAAATACCAAAACCTATTTCATGCAGCAAACGCAGCACTAAGAGTAAACTTTATAGCAATAAATTTCAACATCAAAAAAGTAGAAAAATTTCAAACAAGCAACCTAATGATGTCTCAAAGAATGAGAAAAGAAAGAACAACCCAAACATGAAATTAGGAAAAGGAAAGAAATAATATAGATTAGAGTAGAAATAAAAAAAAAATTGAGACTAAAAATAATACAAAAGATCAACAAAATGAAAAGTTTCTTTAAAAAATCAACAAAGCTTTAGCTAGAGTAACTGTGAAAAAGAGCAAAATAAATAAAAGCAAAAACAAAAGGGAAGACGTAACAACTGATACCACAGAAATACAAAGTATTATTAGAGGCTATGATAAACCAAAAAGCTAAAATACATAGAAGAAATTGATACATTACTGGAGACATACAAACTATAAAGATTATATCATGAGTAGAAAACTTGTATAGACAAATAATGAGTAATGAGACCAAAGCAGTAATAAAAAGTCTCCCATATAAACTGTAACCCAGCCACAAAGAAAAAGAAAAAAAAAAAAAAGTCTCCCATAAAAGAAAAGTTCATGACCTGATATCATCACTACCAAATTCTACCAAATATTAAAGAAGTAATTACAATTTTGCTAAAACTATTCCGAAAAATTGAAGAGGAAGGAATACTTCCAAACTCAATCTATGGGCTAACATTACCCTGATACGAACATGAGACAAGAACATAATAAAAAAGAAAGAGTAATAGCCAATATCCCTGATAAACACGGATGCAAAAATCCTCAACCCAATTCTACCAAATCAAATACTATCTGTTAAAAAGATCATTTCCCATGATCAAGTGTGCTTGACCCAAATGTCATAAGAATGGTTCAGTATAGACAAAACAATAAATGTGATACATCACATTAAGAGACTCAAGAACAAAAAGCATATAATAATTTAAATAGATGCTGGAAAAGGATCACACATAGTTCAATACCCATTTAGGATAAAAAAAAAAAAACTCTCAAAAAACTAAGTATAGAAGAAATGTACCTCAAAACAATAAAGACCATATATGACATACCACAGCTAACTTACAAAAAAGGGAAAAAAAACTAAAAGCCTTTCATCTAAGATATGGAACAATACAAGGATGCCCACTCTCATTACTCTTATTCACCATAGTGGAAGTTCTAGCCAGAGCAATTAGGCAAGAGAAACAAATAAAGTTTATCTAATTGTAAAAGAAGACATCAAATTATCCTTGTTTGCAGATGCCATGGTATTTTACTAAGAAAAACCTAATGTCTCCACCAAAATACTATTATAATTGATAAACAATGTCAATAGAGTTACAGAATACACAATAAACATGCAAAATATTTGAATACATGATATACATATATTAATAATTTTGTATGTTTTGTGTGTGCATGTATATTGACAGTGAACTAAAAAAAAAAAACAAAAAAAAAACACGAAGCAGCAGTCCCATTTACAATAGCTACAAAAACCAAAAACAACATGGGATACTTTTCCCTCACAAGAAGTGGTCCAAAGCCTGGAAGAAGTTGGTAGTCTATTGGTACAAGGTCTGGTGAATATGGTGGATGACAGAGAATTTCCAAGTACAGTTTCTGTAGTTTGAATAGAGTTGTTTTTTTGCAACATATGGTATTGCAAGAGGATTGACCTATCTCTATTCACCAATCTTGGCTGCTTAATTGCAAACATACTCATCATTTCATCCAACTGGTTGCAGTAGAAAATCTGCTGTAATCAACTGACCAGGTTTCATGAACCTATAGAGGATAAAACCAGTGCTGGACCACCAAACAGACACCTCTGGCTTTTTTTGATGAATATTTGGTTTGGGGCTATGTTTCAGCACTTCATCTTTATATAACCATTGTGCCAAATGCTTGTGATTCTCAAAAAGGATCAATTTCTCATCACACATAACAATATGGTATAGAAATGGTTCGCCTTTATGTTGTGACTGCAAAGAAAGGCGAGCTTTGAGACAATTTCTCTTCTGATGCTCATTTAATTCATGTGGTACCAATCTGTTCAACTTTTTTACCTTGCCCATTTGTTTCAAATGGTTCAATATTGTTGGAATAATGTGAAAACTTGCTAATTCACGCAAAAGTTGAGATAGATTAGCTTACACTACAGCTCTCAGCTCATTATCCACCTTGGTTTCAGGTCACCCACATGGCTCATTTTCACAATTAAAATCACAAGAATGGAACTTCTCAAGTCATTGATGTAGTGCATTCATTAGCCATATCCTTCCCAAATACTTCCTTGGTATTTCAAGCTATCTGAGCTGCACTGGTTCCATGATGGAACTCATACTCAAAAATAACATGAATCCTTTACTTATCCCTGGTTTCACAAAAGTTGCTCTAAAAAATTTGAAACATAATCACAAGTCAAAACATGCATTTGAAAGAATGAGGACATACCTGCACAACAACAACAAAAGAAAAACAAGAAGTGTGAAAGTAAAATGTCAGGGATATCAATTCCAAACTTAGTACTTAAGGAAATTGGACATTCCATACTTAATAACTTAATTAAAAGCTTCTGTACAGCCAAGGACACAATCAATAGAGCAAATAGACAACCTACAGAAAGGGTGAAAATATTTGCATGTTATACATCTGATAAAGGGCTCATAACCAAAATCTACAAAGAACTCTAGCAAATCAGCAAGAAAAAATCAAACAACCCCATTAAAAAATGGGCTAGAGACATGAAAAGACAAAAGAAGATAGACTAATGACTAACACACGCATGAAAAAATGCTCTACTTCTCTAATCATCAAGCAAATGCAAATCAAAACCACAATGAGACATCACCTAACTCCAGTGAGAATAGATTTTATCAAAAAGTCCCAAAACAACAGATGCTGGCGAGGATGCAGAGAGAAAGGTACACTCATACACTGTTGGTGAGACTGCAAACTAGTACAACCTCTATGGAAAGTAGTACGGAGACACCACAAAGATCTAAAAGTAAATCTACCATCTGATTCAGCAATACCACTACTAGGTATTTACTGAAAGGAAAAAAAGACATTTTATTAAAGACACTTGCATTTCAGTGCTTATAGCAGCACAATTTGCAATTGCAAAGATGTGGAATCAACTCAACTGTCCATCAATACATGAGTGGATTAATAAAATGTGGTGTATATATACAATGGAGTACTACTCAGCTATGAGAAAATGGTGATCTAGTATTTTTTGTATCAACCTGAATGGAACCAGAGGCCATTCTTCTGAGTGCAGTATCACAAGAATGGAAAAACAAACACCACATGTACTCAATACTAAATTGGAACTAATCAATCAACACTTACATGCACACATGGAAGCAAAACTCAAGGGAAATCAAGTAGGCAATGGGTAAATTCATACCTGACAGGTAAATTGCACACGGACTAGGTAAAGGGCATGCTTTTGTAGAGACTGTATTCGATCTATACAAAAGCAAATATGTAACCAAAACATGTGTACTCACATAAAATCCTAAAAATAAATAAATAAAACTAAATATGGGCAAATAATCTAAATAGATTATTTCTCAACTGAAGACATATAAATGGCGAAGGCCTATGTGAAGAAATGCTCAAAACACTAATCACCAAGGAAATGCAAATCAAAACCATAATGAGATATCATCTCACCCCAGTTAGGATAGCTATTGTCACAAAGACAAAACATAATATATGCTGTCAAGGATATGAAGAAAATGGAATTCTTTTTTTTCATTATTAGTTTTATTTTATTTTATCATATTATGGGGGTACAAATATTGTTAGGGTTATATATATTGCCCATGCCGTTCCTCCCCCCACCCCCTGCCTTACCAAAACATCAAGGGTGCCTTCCCCCAGGTGGTGCGCATCGCACCTATTTTGTAAGTGTAAATTCTTCCCCTCCTTCCCCCTCCTATCTGTCCACCACCCAATAAAAGTTTGTTTGTTTTTTCTTTTTTTGACCTTTGGGTTACATTGTATATCTTTGCCTTTCCCTAGGAAGGGTTAGAGGTATTCCCTCCACCCACACACAATGCTCACCACAACCCTAAGATGTGTATCACCCCCTCCCCCAAACCCTGGTGGGCACTACCACCATTTGGGCACCATAGTTTTAATCAGTCAGTACCAATTTGATGGCGAGTAGATGTGGAGCCCGTTTTCTTGATCTTGTATCACCTCACTTTGGATAATGGGCTTAAGCTTAATGCAGGATAGGATAAACGGTGCTAGCTCACTGTCATTTCTAAGAATTGAGTAGTATTCCATTGTGAAAATGGAATTCTTATAAACTACTGGTGATAATGTAAACTAGGACAGTCTTTATGGAGAACAATATGGAGATTCCTCACAAAACTATACACAGAACTACCATAGGATCCAACAGTCCCACTACTGAGCATTTATCCAAAGAGGAGGAGATCATTATATCAAAGAGACATCTGCATCCCCACATTCATCTCAGCACTATTCACAGTAGCCAAGACATGGAATCAACCTACATGTCTGACAACAGATGAATGCATGAAGAAAATATATTATTTTAAAATATAGTATTATGTATTATTATAAAATTTAGTATTGAGTACACATGGTATATATACACAATGGATTACTGTTTAGCCATAGAAAAAGAATAAAATTGTCATTCACAGTAACATGGATCAAACTGGAAGACACTATGTTAAATAAAATAAACCAGGAAAAGAAAGGTAAGAAGCACACGTGCTCCCTCATATGTGGAAGCTAAAAAAGTTGATCTTATAAAAGTAAAAAGTTGAAGATAGGATATTAGAGGCTGGGAAGAGTAAGGGGAAGGAAAGATTGGGAGAGATTTGTTAAATGAAACAAAATTACAGCTAGATAGGAGGAAGAGATCTCAGTGTCTATACCACTGTAAGATAACACTAGTTAGTAATAATGTATTTTATAGCTTCAAATAACTAGATGGAGAATATAGAATGTTCCTAACACAATGAAATGATAAATGTTTGAGATGACGGACGTGCCAATTACCCTAATCTGATCACTATACATTATACGTATAGAAACATCACTATGTATTCCATGAATATGTATAATTATTATTTGTCAAGTAAACAATGAAAAAATTTAAACATTTCCACCCATAAAACCTAGACAGAATTTTCTTGTACGTATTTCAACATGATTTCACTTACTGTCAATATTCTGCATGGTACTCAGTCATATTTGAAATATAACATTTATGAAAAAGATAAGCTACAACAAATGTATTAATCAATTTCCTGGTTATCACTTACATCTGCATTACCACAATCACAGACTTCATTTCCTTCCACTACAGCATTGCCACAGACTGCTCTTGCACGAATTTGCATTTGTGGCTTATTCTGAAGACATCTGGCACCCACATTTGAAACAAAATGCTTAAAGTCACTAAAACTGCAACTGCTGAAAGTCTTCATGCCACTGAATTGCCTAAAGATGAATCCATACAATGTCATTGGCAGTGTATATCTGCAAACACAATTCTATCTTATACAAATTAAGTTTAAAATGTTAAGGTTTTTTTTTTTTTAAACAGTCTCACTCTTTCACCCAGGCTGGAGTGTGCAGTGGTGTGATCATGGCTCACTGCAGCCTCCAGCTCCCGCCTCAAGCAATCCTCCTGTCTCAGACACCCAAATATCTGGGACTACAGGCATGTGCCGCCACAACCAACTGCTTTATTCATTTATTTATTTATTTATTTTACTTTTTGTAGAGACAGCATCTCACTATGTTGACCAGGCTGGTCTGGAACTCCTGGCCTCAAGTGATTCTCTTGCCTTGGCCTTCCAAAATGCTGGGATTATAAGCATGAGACATGGCACTCAGCCTCAAAAGGTTAAATTTAACAGGCAATGATAAAATGTTTATAATAAATGCTCAGAGGCCAAAATCATTCTTAAGGGGGTCATATGATTATATTCACTGGAATACATGTCCTTATAAAACAAAATTAAGCACAACTCAAAAACCCAAATAATGCAATTCAAAAATAAGCTAAGCACTTGAACAGACATTGCTCCAAATAAAAATTAACACCCAATTAACAACAAATTTTATTAAACAAATAATACTGTGCTTATTCCTGAGCTTCCTCAAAGATCACAGGAAAACTGTATATTCATCAAGATTTTATGTAATTATGTCCATATACCACTAACAAAGATAACTTCAAAGAATATTTCCATAGGAGAAATCAGTTTCAGTATATAGTAATAATCTGTAAAGTAAAAAGTAAACTGACATTTATTGCATGCCTATTATATACCATATATATATATATGTATATATATATATATGATTATTTAATCCTCACCACAAACCAGAGAGGTTGGTATTCCTATTATTTTATATAAATTAGAGTTCAGAGGAGCCAAAATGCTCAAAATTCAGATAGGCTGCAAATTGCTAGGATGAGCATTCACAGTTATTCCTTTAATTGTATATATTTATGGGGTACAACATGATGCTCTGACATACGTATACATGGTGTGGAATGATTCAATGAAGCTAATTAACATATCTTTTTCTCTGTTCCAACAACATTTAATATTTACTCTTTTAGAAAATTTCAAATATCAGTACATTATTGTTTACTATTATCACTATGCTGTAGAAATTCACAATACCTGAGATAGGAAATCAACCTAAGTGTCCCTCAATGTATAAATGGGTAAAGAAAATGTGGTATATATACAGCAGAATACTATTCAGTCTTTTAAAAGAAGGATAGCCTATCATTTGCATCAACATGAATGAAACTAGGGAATATTATGTTCAGCAAAATAAGTCAGACACAGAAAGAAAAATACTGTATGATTGCAATTATATGTGAAATCTAACATATAATTAGACTCTGGAAACTCCTCTGAAGAAAGATGGGTACAAACAAGACCAGACTGTGAAGACTAGAATAAATACCTAATTCTTCAATGCCCATACATTGATGTATTTCTTGTTATACATCTTGTGGATGTATTAACAACTTGTGGAACACAGAAATATGATCTCACCAAATGGAATAAATAAGGACAAGTGACCAAACCTGGGGAGATAGAGATGACTAAACTCACAAAGAGATTTCAAAATAGCTGTTTTGAGAAAGCTCAAATAACAAAGAGGTTAAAATAATTTTAAAAAACAAAAACAGAAATACTAAAGCTGAATAATACAATAAACAAATTGAAAAACGTTTTAGAGGGTCTCAAAGCAGAAATGATCAAACAAAAAAAGAATTGGTGAGTTCAAACACAGAATATTTAAAAATACACAGAATAAAAAAGAAAAAGGAACAAAGAACACTCATGAGGTCTATGAGAAAGCAACAAAATTAAAATGTAAGAATTGTTGGCCTTCAAAGGAAGTATAGGAAAAGAAAGGTGTAGAAAGGTTTAAAAAAAAAATGGAAAACTTTCTAAACCTAAAATATAAATATCCACTTACAAAAACACCAAGCATATTCAACCCACATAAGACTACCTCAAGACATATAAATAATCAAATTCTCAAAAGTCAAGAACAGAGAGAATCCTAAAGCCAAAAGAGAAAAAAAGCAAATAGCGTAAGAAGGAGCTCTGATACGTCTGGCAGTAGACTTCCCAAAAGTATTAAAAATAACAACTATAACACTTTTTAAGATAAAGACAATATAAAAATATGTAAATTCAAAGACAAAAAATCAAAATGATGGGAATAAAGTATAGAGATTTTTTAGGTTTTGTTTCTCTCATTCTTTTCTTTGTGATCAAATAACAGCTTATGAAAAACACAACAAATAACAAATGTTGTCAAGGATAGACTAAAGTCAAAATCATGCATTCTTGGTTGGACTATAAATGATAAAATCATTATGGAAAACTGTATGAAGTTTCCTCCAAAAAACTAACAATAGAGCTACCATATGATTCAGCAATCCACTGCTAGTTATATAACCAAAGGAAATGGAATCAGAATGTTGAAGAGACAACTGGACCCCCAGGTTCATTATAGCACTGTTCACAATAGCCAAGATAACAGAATCAACCTATATGCCCATCTACAGATGAATGGATAAAGAAAAAGTGACACACACACACAATAGTACACTATTCCACCATGAAACAGACAAAAATCCTGTCATTTCCAGCAACATGGATGAAACTATGGGTACTATGTGTTAAGTGAAATAACCCAGGCACAGAGACAAACACCACATGACCTCATTCATATGTGGAATCTACAGAAGTTAATTTTATCAAAGCAGAGAGTAGAATGTTGATTACCAGATGCTGAGAACAAAAAAGAAGAAGAAAAGACTGGAATAGGGTTGGTCAATGGGCACAAAATTATAATTAAATAGAAAGAATAAGTTCTGGGGTATAAAGTTACAGTAAAACAGGAAGAATAAGTACATACATACATTAGTGCTGGAATTAACTGAATATCCCATATGCAAAAGAATGAAACTGGAACCCCATGTCTCACTATATACAAAAATCCACTAAAAACGGATTAAGGAATTAAATATAAGGCCCCAAACTATAAAACTACTAGAAGAAAACATGGGGGAAATATTTCAGGACATTGTTCTAGGAAAAGACTTTATGGCTAACACTTTGAAAGCACACACAACAAAGATAAAAATAGATAAATGGGGCTATATTAAACTAAAAAGCTTCTGCACAGCAAAGGAAACAATCAACATACTGAAGACACAACCTACAGAACAAGAGAAAATATTTGCAAACTATTCACCTAACAGGGGAATATTATCCAGTATACAAGGATCTCAAAAAACTCAACACAAAGAAACAAACAATCCCATGCAAAAATGGACAAAGGAAATGAATAGACATTTCTCAAAAGAAGACATGCAAATGGCTAAGAGGTATATGAAAAAATGTTCAACCTCGCTAAGCATTAGAAAAATTCTAATCAAAACCATAATGAGATATCATCTCACCCCAGTTAGAATAGCTATCATCAAAAAGACAAAAACAAAACAAAACAAAACAAAACAAAAAAACCAAATACCAGTGATGATGTAGAAAAAAAGGGAACTGTTACATACTGTTAGTGGAGATGTAAATTAGTATAGCCACTGTGAAAACAGTTTGGAGGTTTCTCAAAAAACTAAAAATAGTACTACCATATAATACAGCAATCCTATTACTGGATATTTATTCAAAGGAAAGGAAACCAGTATAACAAAAAGATACCTGCACCCCCATGTTTATTGTAGCACTATTCAAAATAGGCAAGATATGGAATCTACCTAAATGTCCCTCAGCAGAAGAATGGATAAAGAGAATGTGGTATATATCCCCTTGAATTGCTATTCATCCATAAAAAAAGAATGAAATCCCATCATTTGCAGCAATGTATATGGAACTGGACATCATTATGTTAAGTGAAATAACTAAGGTAAATACTAATCACATGTTCTCGCTCAGATGTGGGAGTTTAAAAAGTTGATTTCATAGAGGTAGAGAGTAGAAAGATGGCTTCCAGAGGCCAGGAAGGGTGGGGAAGTGGATGAAAAGAGGTTGGTTATTGAGTAGATACATAGAAAGAATAAGTTCTAGTGTTCAATAGCAAAGAAGGGTTACTAGAGTTAACAATAATTACTGTACATTTCAAAATAGCTAGAACAGAAGATCTGATATGGACCCAACACAAAGAAATGATAAATGTTTGAGTTGATGGATGTTCTAAATACCCAGCTTTGATCATTACACATTCTATGCATGCATCAAAATATCACCACATATACCCCATAAATGTGTACAATTATTAGGTATGCATAAAAATATTTTTTCAATAAAAATAAATACAGATATACAGTATTACCCAAAAATGATATATTAGAAGGAAAAAAAAAACTATAAGAATGAAGTCTGTACAAATACATACTAATGTTCTCTTGCTATGTGGTTTAAGCTAATGCCAATGTATTAACCTGTCTTCCATATGAAGTGTGGAGTGGAGAACAGAAATTTAGAATTAGATAAACCTGTTGCCTAATACTAACCCTATGATGTAGAGTAAAGTGATTAAATTCTGTACGTTTTCTCATCTACATAATAGGAATAATATCCATCTACCCCATAGTGTTATTCTGAGGATTAAATATGATTAAACAAGTGAAGTGCCTAATTCAATTCTCTGGCTTATAATAAGTGGCCAATAAATAAAGTAGTACTGATAATATCTGCTCAAGTTTGGCCACTAATTAAGTATGTATCCAACGTAGAGTCACTTAGATTATGTATACTCCAGGGATATTTTTATAAACACATCAAATGAAAATAGTAACATTTATCTTATTTACATCCCTTCTTTGAGAATGAACATAAAATAATGTGCAAGATGTACTATGGAAATGCAAAAGAGTTATACATATGTGGCATTGTTAAATTTTATAAAAATTATTGTAAGAAGTTGGAGGTCATATTTAAAATAACTTTAAACATAATTTTTTTATAAAGTACCATATGAACCTAAAGGTTTATTAACACAGATTCAAAACCCAGGCCTGCCACAACTAGCTACCTGAGTAAGAGTAATTATCTTTCTATAGCTCAGTTCTCATCTGTAAGAATGGGAATAGTAGGACCTGCCCTACAGAGATGTTGTGATAATCAAATGAGTTAATATATGTAAAGTGCTTGGAATGGTCTCTAGCACATTGTAAGTACAATGTAATATTTGTTAACCTTATTACCATCAATATGTTAAGCTTTGAGTGACCCACACAAAACATCTTGTCATAGCATACTTCAAAATTGTTGGCCGAACAATAAGCCCAGGCTACTTATTCTCATATTGTTATGATATATATGTATATATATTCCATTTATCTATCTATATGTATATATATATACCCATTATATATCCATATATGGATATATGTAAATATATGGATATGTGGGTATACATATCATTCCTTTTAGAGCTAATTTGTAATATAATTGTGTGTGTGTGTGTGTGTGTGTGTGAATTTGAGCTAGTTTTAGAATATAAGAGTTAACTTTTAGGAGGTGCTTAGGAGTAACCATGAAAACAATGTTTTCAAAAAGTAATGCCTTATTCTCACTTTTAACTTTTGATTGGTCTTCAGTAATAAATAGGTTATACCTATCATAAGCTATTTTTCACAAACATAAAAATTGTAAAATACTAATGACACCTGCCATAGCTCTTGTCTGATATACTATTTTAGGAACACTGGTAAATTTAGAAATTACTGTAATTAGAAATTATCCATCACATATTTGCAGAATTTTACAGTTTAGAAGACATTTCCCATTTTACCTTCTCATTTTATTCTTACATCACCCTGTGAAATAAGAGAATAGGCATAATTATTCCCACTTAAAGATGAGAAAAGTAAATCTAAGCAAAGTTAAGTTATTTCTCCAGTCACACAAATATGATATGTTTAATGTTGGTCTCCAACTAGGACTTCTTATTCTTTTGGGAGATAGTTTTTTCACAACATCAAACTATTCTAAAAGCAAAGTCAAAACTTTTGTCTAAAACAAATGCCACTTATTATGGACTGCTGACACGTTTTTAAAGATCCTTACTAAGTGCATTCATCAAATACACATACTAAGGAAAATTCTTTTGTAACCTATATTGCAGATTGGATTTGTTATCCTTGACTGTCTTTAATGGTACGCCTTCCTCCATATGACTCTTACATTTAAAGTCACATTTTGTAGTGAACTTGGTCCATTTATAGCTACTTTGTGCTATAAATACTAAAATATTTCACTTCAAACATTTAAAACAAAATAAACATAACCAATAAATAAGCTTGTTTAAAAAACTTACATAGCATCTGGATTCATTATACAGGTGGATTCTGAACATTGACATTTCTTTGGGTCATCATATGATATTCCCATACTGAGTGCCAACAGCTGGGTCACAATAATGGAAAAGGCCTCCAGAGTTATCTCCTTGGGATACTGCAACAACAACAAAGAAAATTCAGAGGAAAGACAATTCATTGAAAGGCAGTAAAAAAATATTTTTCTAATGGTGAATATTTTGATTATTTTGTCAAATTCTTAAGAATAGGGAGATAGGGTTCCATGAGCAGCTGAAGCTCTTCTTATTAAGTTTCACAGAACTGCAAACATAATGAGTCTATGCCAAGCAATGCCATAATTTAACAATCGAACACCTAACATAATTCTTAGGTAGCTACCATAACTATATAAAAGGGCTGCTTTTGATGAAGAAAATGTACATTAGACTTTTAGCTATATGGACCATAATCTTCAATTCACCCAATTTCTTACAACAGCTCTGACATTCATTTCAAACAGTCCATGCGATCTCCTCCCGGCTCATGAAGTGGCCACATAACCAAGTTACCCAATTTAAGTTGTGCTGCCCACTGCCTGCTGGGACTGTCACTGACATAGTGACTGGTGTCAAGAGAAACCACAGAAAGCAGATCCTAGAGATAACATTCCTGGATTAGGCTGCTTGTGCATTTAACAAGTGTACAGATAACTCCCTTGCCAAGGAGAAATGGGATGCTGGTAATTCCTAGTATGCAATGACATCATGATTTCTCAAATTACCACCAAAGTTGGCATAAGATAAGGGCTAAGTTGTCAGGAATATCAAGGCACTTAATTGCTAAGGTGACAATAGCAATAAAAAAGATTTTGGTGTTAATTGTTTTCTTATGACAGCCCTAAAGGATGCACATAATGAACAGTAGAAAGGGAAAGCTGTGAATGAGCAACTGAAAATGCCAATAGGTGATCAGAAACTTCTGCAGCAGCACTAAAGTAACTCCTGATCTCCTGTCATTGTGGATTGACATGACTGAGGACCAAGCCCAAATCCCCCAGGTTAGGTAGGGAAAGCACTGGAATCTGAAACTTGGAATCGGAACAGTTAGAGCAACATGGACAAATATCTCCGTGCTTCCCCTGCCAGCAGAAGAAGCCCTCTCCTAACAACAAGAAAGCCTGTGCATCAGAAAAACAAAGTTTTGACAACAATACCTGGGACATTTGTCTCACTACCCCTCACTGCCTCCAGATCCATATTAAGAATTAAATCCCAACATGGTCTTGAAGGAGAAATATAAATGTCCTGCTCTGAGAGGGGCTAATTTATACTTTGAAAGAGATTGATCAAAGAGTAGAAAAATCGAAGGCTGGACTAGAACAAATTTATTGAAATGGGTGACTCATCTAGGATTTTGTATTTAATGTGTTGAGTCAAAGCAAAAGTCATGTTAGTATTCTACCAGGAAGGCTAACTGAAGTTGGACGTAACAATAGCCTACTGTCAGTGAGGTCAAAACACTAGAACTTCCCTGGCATACTGTATGGTTAAGAAGTGCTGAGTTTCAGGAATACAGCAATATTAAGTGACTCTACTCCATGCTACCAGTTGGGTAACTACCTTTAAATAAAGCTCCAGGGAGGGTTAGAAGGATACCTCCTTCACAAAGACATTAAGAAACATTTCAGTGAAAGGCACACCCAAAATCTCTCAGTTGCATTTTTAGAGAGATGATGGTGGAAGATAGTGCAATGGAACGTGGTTCTCTGAAATCAATGGGAATAATGGGACCAGGAGTGGTATAGGCAATGTGGCAGGGCTTAACCAAGACATGGTAGGTGCAATCACCACAATAAGCTAGAGGGACTTAGACATGATCAAAGTATACTGGCCCACAGGGATGGTGGTAATTATTTCAGAGACCCTAAAAATAAAAAAAATATATAAGCATGATACTGGTATGATACTGAAGGTGTTCTTGACATTCTAGGTCTTGTGGCAACAACTTAACATGAGTTGCTGTGACACAGATTTCCAGCCCTAAACCAGTTCACAACCTCAGAGATTCTCAACTGAAGAGAGCACCTTTGAGGAAGAAGCCTGCCATGCAGTTGTAGGTGAAACTATGCCTATTCCCCCAAGCCTTCCCCAGAGGAACCTATGGCCATTGAAAAGAATGACTGTGCACACAAGAAAAGAAAGTATCTAGGAATTTGGGGGCTTACTGTATTCTCAGACAGAAGTGAAGGTACCCTGGAAAACTGAGTATCACCTCAGTCCACTGGTCAAAGTGGAGGCTTATGGAAGTAAGGTGGTCAGTAGGGTCTTGTTTCAAGTTCATCTAACAGTGAATACAAAAGAACAGCAGATACATCCTATATTATTTTCCAAATACCAGAATTATGGCTGGAATAGAAATGCTAACACACACTGCTCCCCGACAATGCGGCAAGAGCTACTATGATACAGAAGGCCAAGGGGAAGGTCCTGGAACCACTCCCAAGATGATAAATCGTAAGTCATATGGCATCCCTGGGGGAATTGCATAGATCAGTGCCACCATCAAAGTTTGAAGTTGTAGGAGTAATGGTGCGTGCATATCACATCATCGTTTAGCTTGTTTTCCTGGCATGAAGGCCAAATGAAAGGTGGAGAAAGACTAAATCATTGCAAACTTACCTTGTGGTGATGGCAAAGACACGGGATTCTCAATGTGGTATTTTTATTGAAACAAATCACCACAGCCTCTTGCAACTGATATGGAGCAAATGACCTAGAAATCCCTCCCCTTTTATCCATCAGCAGCAAAAACAATCAAGAAGAGTTTGCCTACAACAAGGGGGTAGTGGTATGGGATCAGTTACCCTGACTCACGGCTATGTCAACTGTCCTCTCCTGCTCTCTGTGACAAAACAGACCAGAGAGACCTTTATCGTTCAGCCCACAAAACATCACACCTGCTCCATTATCTTGCTGACAATATGCTTACTAGGCTTGATGTGCAGGAAGTAGCACATATCATAAATGTTTTAGTAAAATAACTGCATGCTGGAGAGCAGGAGGTAAATTCTGCAACAGTTCAGTAGCCTACCACAGTGGCTAAGTTCCTAGGGTACGACATACCAGGGCATCTCTTCTAAAATTAGAGAAGTTTATGTACTTTACATAGCCCACTACAACAAAAGAGGAACTATCTTTGATGGCCTTATTTGGATATCATTGCAACATATGCCATGTTTGGATGTGCAGCCTTGAATCATTTGCCATTTATTGCATTAGCAGCTCCTGGCTTGATACTTGCCCCAGTAAAGTTTGAAACCCTGACCATTAGCACAAAGTGGCCATGACCCAAATGTCTCATGATACAGTAGATGTTCTTTTATCCACAAACCATAAAGCTGGATATTCACAGTAACACCACATTGAACAGGTCTAGAAAGCACAACTGCACAAGCAGGTATCTCAGACTCCCATGGTACCAACGTGTTCCTTTTGCTGCCTCTCCCACAACTCAACTGCTCTTTGTGACACTGAATGGACACCCGTTGTTAAAAGAGGAGGAAAAAGCATGGACTTTGTCTATGATTGTACTGGCAAGACATGACAGCAGCATCCAGAAGCGGTACCACCGCCTTATTGAATAGACCAAGTGGGCATAAGTCCAGGCAGCACCTCTGGTTGTCCGCTTTCCTAAAGGAGATGGCCTGAGGTGCTGACTCATGGGCAGTTGATAATGGGTTGGCTGGCTGGTCAGAAACTGGGAAAGAATAAGGTTTGTTGGTTACAAGGAAGTCTAAGGAAAAGATAAGTATATAAGTATATAAACCTCTCCTCTCATACAATATCCACTGTAGAGCCTCAAACATTACATTCATTCCTCCCTGGTCACCTCAGTGCTTACTCAAATGACCAATGAATTAAAGTCGCCATGGCTGCAGAGGGCAGCTTTACATGAGCTCAGCAAACTCCTCTTACTGAAACCGACACGGCGTTCTACACAACTAAGCACGCTGTCTGCCACCAACGTCCGACCTGCCAATCATGAGCCCCCACCACGGCACAACGCCCCGCTGGATTAGCCAGTCAACTGGAGATAGGGTTACTGCAATCGGCCACTCATCCGTTCAAGGGTGAAGACCTGTCCCCACATATTCCAGGTGCAGGTTTTCTTCGCCCGTCTTCAGTGTTTCTGCCAGCACCACAATCATGTGCTTACAGAATGGCTCCCACATCACCACACAGCATCACTTCTGACCAGGGTCACATTTTGTGGCACAGTATTTATGGAAATTGGTTCATTACTACAAGATTTACTTATCACATGTCCATAACCAAGAAGCAGCTGGCTTAATGGGAAGGTAAAATGACTGGCTAAAGACTCAGCTGTGGCCCAGGTAAGTGACAATATCCTGAGAGATGAGAAGAACGCCATTAATGGTTTTATCTTTTTTTCTGGTCAAGTGAAGCAGTGTAATGACTTTATTAATAAAAATACCCTAAAGGAGTAGCCTAAACTTGATGCCATTTCCCCCATAGCCATTAGGCATGAGTTTGAGAGTAGAATGGGGTGATGATGGAAGTGGCTCCTCTCACTATAAAACCAAATAACTAACCTACTGAATAAATTTTTATTTTATATATTGGAGGACCCTAAGTTCAGTACATTTGCATACTAGTATCTATGAGAAGAAAACTTTTACCAGAGAACATAATCATGGCACCATTAAATTAGAAGCTCCCATTTTAGGTTCTTTTTTTTTTTTAATTATATCATATTATGGGGGTACAAATGTTGTTAAGGTTACATATATTGCCTTGCCTCCCCTTCCCCCAAGAGTCAGAGCTTCAAGCGTGTCCATCCTCCAGGTGGTGCACATCACACTCATTATGTAACTATACACCCATCCCCTCCCCACCTCCCACCCACCCAACATGCAATAAATGTTTGGTTTTCTTTTTGACATTTTGGTTACATTTCATATATCTTTGTCTCTACCTAGGAAGGGTTAGAGATATGCCCTTCCCTTCCACAATGCTCACTACATCCCTGAGATGTGGGTCTACACCCCCTAAGCCAAATCCCTGGTGAACACCACCACCATTTGAGCACCATCAGTTAATCAGTGTTAATCAGTCAGTACCAATTTGATGGCAGGTACATGTGGAGCCCATTTTTCTCATCTTGTATCACCTCACTTTGGATAACGGGCTCAAGCTTTATCCAGGATAGTATAGGCCGTGCTAGCTCACTGTCATTTCTTAGAAATGAGTAATAGTCCATTATGAACATATACCAAATTTTAATGATCCACTCATGAATTGACGGCACTTGGGTTGTTTCCATGTCCTTCCAATAGTGAATTGTGCTGCCATAAACATTTAGGTGCATATTTCTTTATAATACAATGTCTTATGCTCTTTTGGGTAGATGCCTAATAGTGCTATTGCTGGATTGAATGATATTTCTATTTTTAGCTGTTTGAGGTATCTCCAACTTCTTTTCCACAAAGGTTTCACTAATTTGCAGTCCCACCAGCAGTGTAAGAGTGTCCCTATCTCTCCACATCCTCGCCAGCATTTGTTGTTTTGGGATTTCTTGATGCAGGCCATTTTCACTGGGGTTAGGTGGTATCTCATTGTGGTTTTGATTTGCATTTCTCTAATGATTAGAGATGTTGAGCATTATTTTTATGTTTCCAGGCCATTATTCTGTCTTCTTTGGGAAAGTTTCTGTTCATTTCTGTTGCCCATTTCTGGATGGGGTGGTTTGATTTTTTTCTTGTTAATTCTTTTGAGTTCTAGATAGATTCTTGTTATTAGACCTTTATCGGAAGTGTAGAGAGCAAATATTTTTCTCCCATTCTGTAGGTTGTCTATTTGTTCTAATGATAGTTTCTTTGGCTGTGCAGAAGCTTTTTAATTTGATCAGATCCCATTTCTTTATCTTTGTTGCTGCTGTGATTGCTTTGAGGGTCTTCTTCAAGAATTCTTTGCCTAGGCCAATGTCTGAAAGGGTTTTCCCAACATCTTCTCCTAGGATTCTTAAGGTTTCATACCTTAGGTTTAAATCTGTTATCCATCTTGAGTGGATTTTTGTGAGAGGTGAGAGGTAGGGATCCTGATTCATTCTTCTGCAAGTGGCTATCCAGTTTTCCCACCATTTATTGAGGAGAGATTCTTTTCCCCATTGTATATTTTTGTCTGCTCTTGGTCTTTGCCTATGATATGATATTATACTTAGAAAACCCCATGGATTCGTCCAAGAGGCTCATAGATTTGATAAATGAATTCAGTAAAGTTTCCAGTTATAAAATCAATATACACAAATCAGAGTCACTCATATATACCAAGAACTGTCAAGCCGAAAATCAAATCAAAAACACAATACTTTTTACTACAACCCCAAAGAAAATTAAATATCTAGGAGTATATTTAATGAAACATACAAAAGACTTATACAAGGAGAACTATGAAACGCTAAAAAAAGAAATTGTAGAAGATGTAAAAAGATGGAAAAATCTACCTTGTTCCTGGATTGGTAGAATGAATATGGTTAAAATGTCAATATTATCTAAAGTGATCTACAGAATTAACGCAATCACCATTAAAGTACCACCATCATTCTTTACAGAGCTAGAAAAAATAATTCTTCACTTTGTATAGCATCAGAGAAAACCTCATATAGCCAGGCATATTAAGTAAAGAGAACAAACTGGGAGGCATCAGTCTTTCTGACTTCAAGCTGTACTATAAAGCAATAATAGTTAAATCAGCCTGGCACTGGCACAAGAACAGAAGCATCGATATTTGAAATAGGACTGAGATTCCAGAGATGAAACCATCTGCAAAGGGTAACCCATTTTAGGTTCTTTATGGCATTGAACACACAGGCAAAGAAGGGGGTCACTTTATGAGATAAGAGATTAAAATATTGTAAAAGTCTTTACAAAAATAAGCTATATATCAATCAAACTGTTAATAGTGATATCTTCACCTGGGTGGTAAGATGCAAGATTATATGAATTTTCTTATATGTTCCTATATATACTTAACAAATTTGATACGATTAACATAAATTAATTTGTCAATTTTTTAAAGTGCTTAAAATTATTTTTTTTTAAAAATTTAGGATAGAAATATATCTCAAAGAGCTACATCACTTTTCAATGATGCATTTAATTTTACTAATGATTTTTGATATATAAAACATTTATAAATAATATAAGTAGTTAAAATACACAAAAAGTTTCTTTTAAATATTTTCAGATTTCAAACCTCTTGAAACATTTTAAATTATTTTTTATTATAGTTGTTGTTTGTTTTGTTTTTTAAGCTATTTTATCCGTAAGAATATTTCCTCAGTTTTATGTTTATAAGCAAAAAGCTATTTGTGTATAGGAATTTCATTACAAATAATTTTTCATGATACACTATTCTATATATTGAGCACTGCGTGTGTTTTTATGAAATTTTTATTCCCCCATTAACTCCCAAACATAGTGAACTGCAACAAGATACTTGTTCTACAAAATATGCTTCCTTTTCTGCCCTTAAAAATGTAAACAGTAATGGAAAACAAATGCAATCTCTAAATGTAAACATAAGTGTAAACAATAAAATACATACCATCAAGTTCGATAAATTTTAAATGTGTAAATTTTTTTAAATAAGATTAAATAATTACATACCAATACAATTCCTGCAGAATAACGGGTAACACACATTTTCCCAGGAAATGTTGCTCCCACATAATATGGATAATCCCTATATCTAAATAAATAAGTATACATTTATAATTAATTTTAATGAATAACTTAAAAGTGAAAATTTCTGCTAATAATTAAAGTTGATAGCTAATAAAATCCTAGTCTTAATCAAATTAGGGTATAATCCTTACATAAGGCCTTAACTGTTCCAAATATGGAAGATGTTTTAACTAATATTAAATATTAGTATTAACCAGTTAAATATTTTTTATTTCTGAAACATATCCAATGCATGCATGTTTTTGATGCCTATACTGTTCTCACCACATTTGGTTAAGGTTAGCAAAGGCTTTCATCCAACATTTTGATCAAAAACAATTTGCTGAGTTACAGTGACAAACAGTTTTAACTTTATGGATTAAAATCTGTCACTCCCATGTAGAAAAATTGAGCAGTTTGTCAAAGGAATGACTGTATTGCTTCACAACCAAACATTATTGTTTCAGCATTAAAGTAATGGCCCATATAAACTGTCATTAATAACAGCATCATTCTCTCAGAGCTTTACTTCTCAAAACAAACCAGTGAAGTAGATATTATTTTTATCCCCAGTAAACAAATCAAACATCAGATAAAAAGTATAAGTAATTCTGTCAAGGTAGCATGATTAATAAATGCTACTGAAGGACTTCAATTTGGGTAGTCTGAATCCAGAGCGAATACTCTCAACCATTAAGGAGGAGGGCCAAGATGGTGGACTAGAAACAGCTTGCACGTGCCGCCATCTGGGAGATGATAGAAAACCGCGCGTGGATGCTCACCTACAGATGGACCCTCTTGGAGAGAGCATTGTAGATCATAGGAGAAATGAAGGGAGAAACGCAGAGTGAAGAAGACAGGGACAGGGAGTATTACTCGCCAAATCAGAAGGTACCTGGGGGAGACCCCTACACACAGAGAAGGGATAAAGAAGAGAGCCCCAGGGCCCCATGCTCCCTGTGTGGACACTCTGACTCCAGTTCTGGGGGGTCCCTCCATGTCACCATCACAGGCCTCTGTGCTATTCAGGTAACTGTTTGGATATTGTATAGTGAAGTTGCATGGGACATAAGGCTCAGCAGGGACCTGCCGGTCTTGGTTCACAGGTTGCTGCAGCTGATGCCACTCTGAGTCCTCAGATCTGGACTCCTGGTCCACACAGGAATTGGCTCTGTTGTAGCTGCTCTAACATCGTTCAGGTAGAGCAAATACACTTGCACACCTGTGACTGGGTGCTGGATGCCCTCCCTACCAGAGAACCCGAGTGGAGCTTGAGAAGTCCAATGGTAGCAGCCTTGGCGGGACCTGTTTACAGAGAGTGCCCCAGGTATCCAGCGGTCAAGTCCCTACAGGCCTGGACCACAACCAGTGCTCCAAGCCTCCCAGCCCATGCACTGGCACATCAAGGTCCATGCCTCCACAGTCCTGCACACCAAATGGGGAAACAAGCCCCCAGATCCTGCACACCATGTGGAGGTCCATGCTCCCATGTACCTGAGTTCTGAACGTTGGGCCATGACCCCCAGTCTGGTGCACCAGTGGGCAGGCGACACCCCTGAAGTCTCGTAGTCCCCTCAAGGGGCCTCACAGTAAGGCAGGCCATGCCACTTTGTTCTGTATGACAGCCAGCCAGCCGGCCACACTCCTGCAACCCTGAGCACCAACCAGCGTAACAGGGTCCCTGGCCCCGCATGCTGGCTAGGGGGCCATGCCTCCATAGCACTGTGGGATGCAACAGCTGCACCCGACCATAGACCCACTAACCACAAGCTGCTCACCACTGTGTATTGCTATTACACCTTGACCTGGATGGAGCAAATGCATACAACCCTGTTGATGCCTGTGGCCATCACATGGATAGCCTCATCAAACAGCCAATTTCACCACCATTGGGAGACTCAAGAAGAGAAATCTCCCGCAATACCCACCTTAGTGGAGAGGGACTCACCCAGTCCTCTGCCCAAGCTTCTGACAGTGGCCTAAAGACCAATACACCAATCCAAATGAATATCCCTCAGTGTCTGATTGGATTGTGACAACCACAGGGGATTGAGACAACACAGGAGAACAACCATGTTACAGGCTCTCAGTGTATCCACTTCCCTCCCACTGGGACAATAATCTGGGATAGGACAAAAAAAGCATTATCTAAGGACCTCTCCTCCTTCTCACAAAGTAGGAGAGTTCCCAGCAAAGGAGAACAAGTGAACTGCAAACCTATCAACTCTGATCTGAAAGAAGAGGTTTCAGATGAGAAGAAACAAGCATAAAACTACTGGAAACATGAAAAAACAAGCCAGTTTGACACTCTCAGAGGATCATAATAGATCCACCACAATGAATCCCAAAAAAAAGAAAAATGTGAAAATGTCAGAAATGGAATTCAGAATACTGATGGCAAATAAAATGACAGGAATTGAACAAAAAGTTAAATACCAACAAAAAGAAGCCTAAAAAATATTTCAGGATAACAATGGAAAAAATTAAAATGTCACTAAACAGCTAAACAACATAAGAAAGGCTATATTACAATAGAACTAAAAGAAATATAAGAGTCCTTTAGAGAATTTCAAAATACAGCAGGAAACTTCAACAAGAGGCAAACCAAGGAGAAGAAAGAATCTCAGAGCTAAAAGACAAGGCTCTTGAGCTAACCTAGTCATGCAGAAAAGAGAGTAAAGAACTGAACAGTCACTCAGAAAAATATGAAACTATGTGAAGCAAAATAATATGAAAATTATAGGTATCCCTGAGGGAGAAGAAGAAAGAATAAAAAGCATGGAATATCTATTCAAGGGACTTATTGAGGAAAACTTCCCTGGTATCACCAGAGGTACAGACATCCACATAAAAGATGATCATCAAACACCAAGAAGAATCCTAACAAATCAGGACATTACCGAGACACATATTCATCAACTTGGCCAAAGTCAAAATGAAGGAGAAAATTCTACAAGCAGCAAGATGAAAGCAACAAATAACCTACAAAGGAAAATCCATGAGGATAAATAGAAAATTCACAGCAGACACCTTATAAGCCAGAAGGAATTAAGGCCCCATCTTCAGTCTTCTTAAACAGAACAACTTCCAGCCAAGAATCTTATATACTACAAAAGAAAGTTTCATAAATGATGGAGAAAT